>NC_061511.1:94758834-94775739 GCF_022539505.1 Lolium rigidum | reverse complement strand
AAGCACTAGACTAAAATCCCGTGTGTCCTCGAGAACGTTTGGTCATTATAAGTAAACAAACCGGCTTGTCCTCTCGTGCTAAAAAGGATTGGGCCACTCGCTGCAATTATTTCTCTCGCATTTTACTTACTCGTACTTTATTCATCCGTTACATTAAAACCCCCGAATACTTGTTTGTGAGCATTTACAGTGAATCCTTCATCAAAACTGCCTGTCAACACCTTCTGCTCCTCGTTGGGATCGACATTCTTACTTATCGAAGATACTATGATACACCCCCTATACTTGTGGGTCATCACTAGTAAACAACATTATTACAACAATGATAAACTAATAACTAAAGACAAAGACCTAAAGTGGTTAGCTCCCTAGCAACGGCACCAGAAAGTAGTTCGATGACTGCAAGTACACAGACCAATTGTAGCTAGTTTTAAAGTAAGAGTATAGACCCTCGTTACTATTATTTAAAGAGTACTCTTAAGTTATTCTAATTACAGGCTAGAGTATATAAAGGTTGTTTGGTGTTTGAGAGCAAAATTAATAAGAACAAAGAAATAAACTAAAGTAACCAAGAGCATAGAGTATGTTTGTGGGAATGACAATATGGCTAAGGAGTTCTCAGGGAGCGTAGGATACACCACTAGCATTGCTATTAAGTATGGGCAAGATAATATATGTCTTTGGTTATGTTATGTATGGGGAGATCTCCGTAATAAGATGTATTAGTACATCTCTAAATAACCACTGCAATGACCTTCAGAAAACCACCTATTGATCCATCACAATTAAGGGTTTCCCCATGGTTATCGATGCAAGCATAATGACTCCCTCCTTATCCCTCTCTTCCATATGATAAAGCACCGCCGTGGTAATGTCACTTCCCTCCGTACACAATATCATACTTCAAAAGGTAATTCCATGTCTTGTCCCGGAGGCAAATATTATGTGGTTCACTTCACATAACATCAAGAGAGAGAACCAACACATAATCACAATACAAACTTATACATCTTCTCTACTTCATACCATAATATAGCTAGGGTTTCTTCACCTTTCCCCAAGAACAAAGGAAATACTCACACATGAAGGGAATCAACACGATCTCAAACATATGAATGAAATACGGTAGTACAATTGAATACACTATGAGATCCACACTAGGGTTTGGATTACAACCAAGTAAACAAAGGGGATCGGTGTTGTAGATGGTGTTGATGATGAGGATGTTGTAGATAGGTGTTGACGCCTTCAAGATTCAACTCCCTTCTCCTTGAGTATGGTGGCGATAGTGGAGATCTTGTGGAGGCGGCGGCTATGGAGTTTGCAAGGCGGCAGGGCTCTGCCGTGGAGGTATGTGGTGATGGCCCTCTCTCCCTTAGCTCCTCCCCTCTTTATATAGGCCTAGGGGATGACATAAGGAAGGTCTAGGAACAAACGGGAATGGATTCTGTGAAGAAACACGTTTAGAAAGACCTTTTCCGTGCGTCCATCGCTATACCTTCTGTGATCTTTTGTATTTTGGCTGGCATTTTCTTGTTCGAACTTCGATTTGAGTGTTCTTGGCCTCGTTGGACTCGTATGGATGAGAGCTACAACACTATGGTCTTAGATATTTATTTTGAGATGATGGAAAAATGATGAGGACATCTCTTTGATAGATACAACCAATACTCCTACAACCACATCTCAGGTACATTCGCTACTAGGAATCCTTCCTGATATATATGAGAATATGATGCTGCCTAAATCAAATGTATTTATATTATTTAGGAATGGATCTAGCATGGACGCCAAGCATTGGATTAGGAACGTGCATGGAGATGGCAGCAGACCTGCAAGGATTCAGGATGGCGTTGCAAGCGAGGATTTCAGTACATTGAAGCCACCATAGTGAAGCAACGATGCTTGGATGAATTATACAAGTTACTCCATCATAAAATTCTTCCAAAGAGTTATTTTTGGTGCTGCGTCACCTTATTTAATGGGCCAGGCCCATGTATTTTCGGATTAGGTATTTTAGGGGATTTTAAGAGGCCATATAAGTGGAGGAAGGCCCATTTAGGGGTGTTTTTGGCCAACCCTAGCTGGTTGGACGTAAATCCCTTCACTTCCCCCATATATATCCCTCTGTAGCCGTCATTAGAACTTGGATTTTGATTATGTTAAAAGTTAGCCAATTGCTGCAACTTCGTGTACTTCTTTTGAGGCCAACGCCTAGAACAAGACCGACTATTGGAAATCCCACCATTATCAATCAAGCTTTCATCTCTATTCGCAATATTCTGATTGCATCTTTAGTTCTTACTTGTTCTCGATTTCAGGTAGGAATTAAGACCCTTGTCGAGTCGAGCTGATCGTGCTCCCGCAAGATCACTCCCGGAGATTGTCCTAGAGATTGCATTGGCGCACGAGTTTTGCACGTGTAGTCGGATCGTCAAGCATGAACTCCACCAACAAATCGATTTATCCCCATCTCATCGAAAGATCGGACACCTTTGCCCTATCAAGTGGTATCAGATTTCAGGTTGCTCGGTGAGATTTACAGTTTTCCTAGTGTAGATTTGTTTTACCTATAACCCAGAAAAATCCCCACAAAAATATATTAGGTTTAGATCATCCGTCTCATAGCCCCTGCCAAGTCATTGCATGATCTTTTCAGTTTTTGCTTTTTGAGTGTTTGTCTGCAATCGTTGTGTCGCGTGCTGGTCTTAGCGCCTAGAGTCGTTAGAGTTTCGAGTTCTGGTCATAGTAGTCGCGTCGCCGCCGCACCATCTCCGCTTGCAGTCCTCGCCATATCACCGCCACCATATACTTCCATCACATCTGCCATCAATTCTTTGTTGAGCCCCTTTGGTTCCCATCATAGTAGGTTCTTTCTTGATCTTCGTTTCTGAGTTTTTTCGGGTTTTAGATCCGTTTTCTTGGTCAATTTCGCGTTTTCCGTCGGAATCCTAATAGCAGTCTAGCTGCAAAAAAAAATAAATTCTGGGCGCCCTACCATAGAGACTTCTATGGTCATGCGCCAAGTCTGATCCTAATAAAAAGAAATTCCTGGGCGCCCTACCATAGAGACCTCTATGGTCATGCGCCAAGTCTGCTCCTAAAAAAAAAATTCTAGGCGCCCTACCATAGAGACCTCTATGGTCATGCGCCAAGGTTGATCCTAAAAAAAAAACAACTGGGCGCCCTACCATAGAGACCTCTAGGGTCTAGCGCCACGTTGAGTAAAAAAAAAAACTTGGGTGCCTTACCTTAGGTGCCTCTATCCTCCAGCACCAGTTTCGCTGCCTCTTGCATCTTGTGCCGCATTGTGATCTCGTTGGTGATTTAGGCTCGCGTCTCTAATACGATCTAGCCTAGGACCAACACAGTACCTTCGTTGAGCGTTTACTCAATTTGCATCGCTGATTTGATTACTGTGCCACCATATCACTATACTTTGCCTTCCCAGAGCTTCACAGATTTCTCCACGTGCTTTGTGTCGACACCTGGTAATCGCTTTGTGCAATCTCGGGGAGAAGCTGATTCTTGTTGGTTGCCATATCACCTTCCTCCTGTTTGGTAAGAACTTGTAAGAGCTTTGTATTTTGCTTGACGAATTGCGCGTGATACCACCATATTTCCGTAGCTTCTAGGCATATACACTTGTGCTTTTTGGGTACTAATCATGACAGGAATTGAGGACCAAGCCATCGACCCGAGTACCATGACGACTACGGAGATGCATGTGCAACCATTTACAGGAGATCATGATCAGGTTATATCTTTACCAGTTTATGATGGTAGATATAATTCATATGCTTATTTTGATTGGGAGTTTGAGGTTGACAATATTTTTGGATGCCATGATTTTAATGAACATGAGAAAGTAAGAATTGCCGCCCAAACTTTTAGTGATCTTGCTTCCGTTTGGTGGGACTGGAATTATAAAGAAAATGTTGATAATACACCTACTACTTGGGCAGATTTAAAATCTGTTTTGAGACGTAAATTTG
This sequence comes from Lolium rigidum, assembly GCF_022539505.1. Classification (NCBI taxonomy): domain Eukaryota; kingdom Viridiplantae; phylum Streptophyta; class Magnoliopsida; order Poales; family Poaceae; genus Lolium; species Lolium rigidum. The sequence goes on along the minus strand of NC_061511.1, from coordinate 94,771,744 downwards.
TGCCTCTTTGTCATCAACGTGAACTGCTCCGCAAACTTGAACGATTAGAACAAGGTAGTAATACTATGCATGTTTACTATCAGGAATTCAAATTTTACATGTACCGTTGTGATATAAAGGAGTTTGAGGAAAGTACTAGAAACATGTTTTTCAACGGCTTGAACCCTGATATTAAGGTTATGTTTAAGTATATTCCTTGTTCTACTATTGGTATATATGTTCGAGCTTGTGCTTTTGAGAAACACATACAGGAGAAAACGCTGGACCATTCCAACTCCTTCAAGTCATGCACACTAGCACCGGTTGTTTCTTCCAATGTTCCACACATGAATATTGTTGTGCGAGTCACCCAGCCATAGACTTGTGACACGTCGCTGCGAATATCTTCTAAGTTGGATTTACAAGGTAAAAATAAAGGTACTGATTTTATCCCTCCACATGAGATTGATGAATGCAATGTTGATATTAATATACCATGTGTTGAGTTCGCTGATGATTTGGCCACACCGCCTACATTAGAGGATCATACTACTGATTTGCAAGTACATGTGATCATACCACTGAGATTGATGTTGTTGTGAGCGCAATTAGTCATGTTTTCAATTCTTCTTTGACGATGTGCGCGTCCACTGAAATTATTAATGCTGAAATGGATTCTTCTATTGATTTAAGTACACACACTGAATTGCATGCTACATTACCAAATGTTTTGGGTGCTTCTTTAGCGGACATTCATGAATCTAGCAATTCGAGTGCCCTAAATGAGTTACATGCTAAGAGAGATTTTGGGTTGGGTGTACCAATTGATCAATTTAATCTGTCTTGGAATATGAGTGCACCCACTGAAATATGCATTGATATGAGTGTACCAACGGAGACTTTTGTTTCCAAGGATGACCATGTGTTAGAAACTTGTGTACATGATATACCAACTATGTTGAGTACACCTACTGTACAAGTTAATTCTTCCATATCTATGAGTGCACAAACTGAAATTCTTGCTTCTGATAATGCACCTTGTGACTTGAAAGATGACTCTAGTATGGATCATATAAAACTGGTTATGAACAATGAAGTGTTGGCTAAGATTTCTCATGCTAATTCTTTGTTTTCTATTGTGATGGATCCTCCTATGTTTTTATCACATGCTAGAAATAAGATTGCTGAACTCAAATATTTGAAGAGTGTTTATGCCCATGGTTATACTTTTAATTTAATTGGAGAGTATGGCGTAGACAATGAATTTTTAGTGAATAAACTTTGCATTACATGTGATGATGTTCCATATACTATTGGTTTGATGGGAAGTAAAATTCATCCTATGTTCAATCATTTTGATATGACCTCCAATAATGGTGTAGACTTTATGCCAAATAGCTTGTTGCATGATCGCTTATTTAAGCTAGTTGTAGCATGTAAATTGGAAATACTGAATTTTGGTTTACCACTATTGGGATGGTTTAATGATGAGCATTATAATTTGAAAGGAGTTAATATGTGCTTCACTTATATCTGCAAACTGAGTTGTGATGAATGTTTAATAGGGACTAATGATCTTCTAAGCTACTACAATACCGGTATATGTACAAACTACAATGGGTGACATGCGAGAGCTGTTAAAACGGATGACATATACATATACCATGCATATACCTTGTCTCTTTTGTTAGCATGTTTATAGAATAAACATCGTCGAGGACGGCTTTTCTTTCAAGAAAGGGAGGATGATGAGGACATGATTACCTCCGATTTGAAGGCATATCTTGGTGAAAAAGATGAGACTATGTCGAGGACGACTTCAATTCAAGTAGGGGAGGATGATGAGGACATCTCTATGATAGATACAACCAATACTCCTACAACCACATCTCAGGTACATTCGCTACTAGGAATCCTTCCTGATATATATGAGAATATGATGCTGCCTAAATCAAATGTATTTATATTATTTAGGAATGGATCTAGCATGGACGCCAAGCATTGGATTAGGAACATGCATGGAGATGGCAGCAGACCTGCAAGGATTCAAGATGGCGTTGCAAGCGAGGATTTCAGAACATTGAAGCCACCATAGTGAAGCAAACGATGCTTGGATGAATTATACAAGTTACTCCATCATAAAATTCGTCCAAAGAGTTATTTTTGGTGCTGCGTCACCTTATTTAATAGGCCAGGCCCATGTATTTTCGGATTAGGTATTTTAGGGGATTTTAAGAGGCCATATAAGTGGAGGAAGGCCCATTTAGGGGTGTTTTTGGCCAACCCTAGCTGGTTGGACGAAAATCCCTTCACTTCCCCCATATATATCCCTCTGTAGCCGTCATTAGAACTTGGATTTTGATTAGATTAAAAGTTAGCCAATTGCTGCAACTTCATGTACTTCTTTTGAGGCCAACGCCCAGAACAAGACCGACTATTGGGAATCCCACCATTATCAATCAAGCTTTCATCTCTATTCGCAATATTCTGATTGCATCTTTAGTTCTTACTTGTTCTCGATTTCAGGTAGGAATTAAGACCCTTGCTGGTCAGGCTGATCGTGCTCCCGCAAGATCAGTAACTCCCGGAGATTGTCCTAGAGATTGCATTGGCGCACGAGTTTTGCACGTGTAGTCGGATCATCAAGCACGAACTCCACCAACAAATCGATTTATCCCCATCTCATCGAAAGATCGGACACCTTTGCCCTATCAAAAAATATCACCTTTTTCACTCGTCAAATGACTAAGTCGAGTGCCTGCAGCTCTTCCATATTTCCCTCTCTTGATCCTTTTGCCTTGCTTTATCCATAGTTATTAATAACACCTACACACATGTAAAAGACCAAGGAAATATGAAAGTGAACAAGACCCCGTAAGTACGCAAAATAGGCATAGTTGTAGCTAGATGGAACATAAAATGAGTGACAATATGAGTAATTGTATACCTAAAGACCTAAATAGAAAGTGTTAAATTTGGAGCTATCGATGGTACTTCCTCTATTTTTTAATGTAAGGCGTTGGGAATGTTACAGTCAATTTTTTTGAACTACCTAATTTTATGAGTTCCCCTTTCTACCACTCGCTCCCACAAACAGGTGCCATTGTCGCCCACTCGCTCGCCCTCTTACCCTCTCGCGCGCATCTCCCTCTCCCTCGTATCTCGACCCCTACCCTCGTCGGCGCCTGCCCTCACACGTTTCCTCGCTCGCGTAGCCAGTGTATTCTCCCACGCGTGAGTCACTGCCCTCTTCCTCGCGCTTTGTCGCATCTTCTACCATCTCCAACGAAACTGCCGCATCAAGGTCGAGTTGAAAGCACATTTTTTTTCATCCTCCCACGGTGGGATCTGCACTGGCGGTGGTCAATCTGTGGAGCCAAGGCCGGTCGAGCTCCAATCGTGATGGTGGTGGTGCGGAGCTCGAATTGTAACCGGAGAAGATATCCTCCCAGATCTTGGCCAAAGCCGTCGCCCGCAGCTAGCGCCCGCGCCATCTCTCGCGCCCGCTCCGCAGTTGTCTCCCCGTACGGCGACTGCTGCACCCGCAGCGCAGAGACCATCCGCTCCTCCGGCCCAGCCACCGACTCTGGCGCCATCGTCTTTGCTAGCTCTCTCGCCGAGCTTCTACGCGTGATCCTGCCCGAGCGTGGAGCTGGCGGTGAGCGACGTCGTCACCCCGGTAAGCTCCACCTTGGACCCTACCATCCACTGCAAGATCTTCATGTTAGGTCATGCGACATTTACCTCGCAATGATATGTTGTCACCCCGGCAAGCTCCACCATGGACACTCCCATCATGGTTTGCTAAAATTAGGCGGCTGATGCTATAATGTCGTTGCTGCTGCTGCAATTCTCTCTTACCGTGGCAAAGATGGACGCTGCTTCTGCAATTTTGTGAATCGGGCTGCTACCCCTACTTATGTAATACATCATGTTTCAGTTGCAATATTATTACTACTGCTGGCCATTATTGTTCCTTGTCCTGTAATTTTGGATGGAGAATGTCCAGCTGAGAATAACAGTAATGATCGGAACATGAAATAAATATTATCTCAAGGTTTTTCTCTTATCCAAGGGTCCTGCTGGGAGTAGCTAACTTCCACTGTTTTTTTATAGGATGTTAAAATGCAGTATACTCCTAACTGAAATTATTGTTTAAGTTGAATGAAGGATGTTACAACTCTTGTTTAAGGATGGCCTTCTGTGCGGTACCCGAAGTCATAATTTGTAAAATTAGTTTTCTGGATTATTATGAACCCTACCAATTTTGTAGCAACCCTGTTAACAAGAAATGTTGTAGTCAGCTAACTTTTGTTGGTTGCAGCCCCATCTTCTTCTTCTACCTCACACTCTCCAATCTCTCCTGTCTCTCGAATACACACACGACGTTGACACACACATGAACCAAGGAAGAATAATCCAATGGCTTTTCCTAGAACTCACTCCCTTGGTGACCACCGTAGCTACATTGTGTTTCTGGCCTCACCGTAGCTACATGCAGTTTTTAATAAATACTAGTTGAATGCTCGTGCGTTGCTACGGTTTATAATTTTTTCTTCATCGTCGTCAATATATTTTCTAGTCATCTCACCCCAAGCAAAGAAAAAAAAGCATCACGATTGTATTCTGCCTACGGTACTATGCAAACCAGGCCACTTCAACTAATTTGTTTTATTAAAAGATGCATTAGGTATTACAATGTTGAAGGCATAATGTTTCCATTGAACCAAGGAAATAACAGTATAGTAACCTCTGTAGTCAGAAAGGTGGCTTGTTTTGATGGGATCGCTTTAGATCCTTTCGATGGCACTACAGATGAAGATAGTACTTCAACAGAACCAGATACATAATTTTTACTTAGTCATGAAAATGACCATCTCCTTTCATCCTAAAATCAGCAATGGTATTATTTATTTTTATAGCAGAAGCATTTGTACACTATGGATCAGATATAATGAAGAATTGGGATGCAGTAAACAGTCAGAAGTTTATACCACACATAGCATTGAACATGAAAATATGAATTAGACATTGGCTAACAATAGCGTGTGGCGAACAAATCTAGAGAGCGCAATGTAAACAAATGATATGAAAAAATAAGTAATCAAGCAATACAAGGACTCCCAGAATAACTGAACCCCCAGCAAAGATATAATTATACTTCCAAGCCAACTTGGACAGCTCGTAGCACAATATAGCAAGAAAAATCCCCATCTAGCAAATTATGTCTACCAAGCTATGGCTCTGCTGTTTATTGAACGCAAATAAAATCAATCATTATGTACCTCTACAATTTCTTGGTTTTTAAGATGGATGAGTATTATGAACTTGGGTATGATGTCAGAACCTCTCTTTACTGATCCCCCGACATAATGAAACACAGATAAATTAAGAGAGAAAAATATGTGTCACCGAGGTTCACAAAAGTAAGTTTTCCTTGGTAGAGCCATGCACTCGTGGCCTGGAGTGGCATCAAATGTTGCTTTTTGCCATGTAATCTAAAGAAATTAATTCACTCGACCATGGTACCAATATAGAAATTGCCAGATATTTAGGTAAATTTTGCTTAATATGTTATGTGATGCAAACTTTCATACATTACAAGATCAACACCTTGTAACAAGCATCATCGGTTTCCTCTTAGTTTAACACCTAATTCAACACATTGTGGTAATGATGAATAAATCAGAAGGACCTCCCTATCGAATCCGCATCCATGTACAAAGCGCATGCATCACTGAACTTGTTTGGCCATTTGTTGCAAGAATGTACAATACCCAAAGAAGTTGGTTGCTTCCTTCAACTTGACAAGCAACACAAAAATTAATATCTAGATTAACCCAACTAAAGGGTCAGATCCAAATAGAATAAGAATCAAACCTGACAATAAAGATGATTTGATAAAACAGAATATAATTGCATTTTCTTAATATTTGATACAAGTAAAAAAAGTTGCAAAAGTTAACCTTGCATTATGAATCTAGAATGTTCAAAATGTACATCTAAGTGAAAACGAATCATGAAAATGCACTTGTAGTTCTTCATGTAACCCAACGACGTTATATACAATCCAAAACAAGCAACAATAGGAGAGAAGGAGAGTACATATCGTCTTCATTATCATGGCATGATGACCATCTCTAAATTTCATGGGCCTCTGTCCATGCTGCCGGGGACTCACCTCCAATGTCACTGAGTCTATTTCCAGAGGTCAACAAAATATGGCAAACAGTGAAGCTTTTTATAGAGCGTAGATGGATGGTTGGAGTAGAGGTTTTGAATTACTACTTAAAGCTACACATCAGAAAATATAGAGGACATCAGTTCGTGTCAAGCAAAATCTGAACCTTCGGGCCAAAAGTTCAAAGAAGGACCAAAGAGAACGAACCTAGTCGCGTCTACCAACAAAACCACCACAGTTCTCTGCTCCAGCCACTTGCTTCTGCTTTGGGACTCAAGGAGGCCGAGCACGACGAGATGGTGGCCTTCCCGACTATTGCTATTGCTCACACGACCTCATTTTGCCATGGCAGTTACTCTGTTGCTACCAATCTGCCATCATCACCTGTTTGCGACTTCATGAGATCAAACTGAAACCTAAAACATACCTAACATCAAGGAACAATCCCGTTAGAAATGTTGTGCTCCAAGATCTGACATCGCTGTTGCATGAGAGAGAGAGAAGTGGAGGAGGTGAGACGTGAGGAAGAGCACATGGGTGGAGGATGAAGCGGGAAACCGGGCGTACCTATACTTGCACAGTGTTGTTTGTGTCGCCGCCAGGGTTGTGCTCGATGTGGCCATCTTCGCCAACGCCATGTCCGCTGCTGCTGAGAGAGAGGAGGTGAAGCGAGAGAGAGGAGGTGAGGCGAGAGAGAGAGAGAGAGAGAGAGAGAATGGAGAAGAGAGCGGTTAGGCCATGTACCTGCTCACGGAGACGTGTAGACCATCCGTCCTCGCTGCGTCTGTTGCCGCTTGCAAGCGTCGTGGGCGCCGCTGGGACCCGTACGTCTTGCTCCTACGGATCCCCTCCCCCACCATATGATCGTCTTCTATTGTGATGTGGCGGCATTGGTGGGAGGGTGATGGAGGCGGCACATGGGAATCCTGCAGCCGTGAAGCTGAGTAAGCGGGGGAATCGACCGGCGATAGCGATATCGATTGAACTCGATCCTTCCGCGACTTGCCTACCTCCGTCCCGTCGTGGCTGATGCGGCCCAGGCCGGCACCGGCACCGGCGCGGGTTGAGGCGAAAGTTCCGTTTCTGCGGTGACGGCGCTAGAGGATAACATGAAAGGGGAGGCGGCAAACCCTATCGCTGCCGTCTGCCGCTCGCCTATTTTTCATCCCCTTGTGTGGCAATGGGAAAATGATGCGGTGTTTCGTTGATTCTCCCGTTCTGAAGGATGCCATGAAGAAATGATATTTCAGAATTCAGATGAAACTAAGACGCGACTAAGAAGGATCGGAACGCCTCTGGCCAGGAAATGGAAGTCTGATTGGTGGCAAGTCTGTGCACCAGTAATGGTCATGATTGCACTTTTTTTGCGAATAAGTCCCCATTGCTTTCCATGTAATACTAACAATTACAATTACGGTGATCGGTATTGCTTTCCATGTATTCTTGGGTATTACCAAGTGCACTCTCCAAGTTGATTATGGCGATCCCGTTATAAATGTTCCCGACCTTGATTTTGGAAAGTGATCGGTGTTTAGAAGATCAAAAGAAGATTTTGAGAAGGTAGATCGTAAGGATGGCTAGATATAAAGCGGGAGACGTTTTATAAGATTAGACAGTTCAGATGTCCCCAATGTTTGACATCAAACATTTTTGATGCCGTACGGACTGCAATATAACAGTAAAAAAAATCAAAATAATAACCAAGAAAAAGATACTAAAACGTTTGCATCCTGTGGTAAATTTGTGTATTATTACTGAACATGTTTTGGCCAATACTCCAAGTAGACTTTATACTCCTTTTCATGGAAGTCATTTTTCCTGAAACTCATTTTCTTCTGGCTGCTGTTTAAGAACCCAGGAGCATCCTCATACATGCAGATGGACAAGTGCCTAACGTGCAATGAATCACATCAACATACTCGAAAATGAATTTCAAAAAAAATAAACATACTCGAAAGCTCTGTCCTTATGCATGGCAATGGAGATAATCTGCTGAAAACTGATGGCTCTCTGTTATGGACAACCATTTTTCTACCTCGTGGTTTCCTCAAAATGAAATGGCCATTTCCGCACCACATTATCCATGTGCATGCCTATGGTAAGATTTATGCTCTAGTATTTGTTACTCTCTCTTTCTCTCTCTGCCAACATTTACCTCGCAATGATACGCCACCGCCTGCTTCACTCTACATTTACCTCGCAATGATATGTTGTCCAAATGCTTAACCACTTATGTCCTAATCCATGCACATGAAATCTGGATAGATCTGCTCGTGTGGGTCAGCAGTTGTAAGATTTCATTTAATGGGTCAGCAATTTCTGCTACGAACATTTTTCTGTCTTCAGGCCACTCGTGTCCATAATTCACGCATGGTTCCTTTAGTTTGCAGCTAGCTAGACCACTGATTTTATATGTGATAGCATGTCCTGAATATGTCTTGTCATGTCGATAAAATTCTCTTTAGAGAAGAGTGGCTACATAAGCTGATAAGCAGAGTATCTCTGCTGGTCAGAGAGGATTTTCGATATCGTACTGGTTGCTGGCCACCAGATTCTTCCTCATTATGATATTGATTTTGCTCATCCATTTATACTGCATCTTCCACTTCATCTACTGCATCTTCCACTTCATCTACTGCATGTTGCTAGCTAGCTACAGTTCATAGTTCTAGCTATTGTTGAACTGAAGGTGGCGAGTATATCTCTAGCTAGCTAGCAACATCATGCAATCCAATACTGGTTAATATAGTTTAGGCTATATTAAAAGAGTATATAGTACTTGTAGATGGATAACCCTCCATCTGCTCATTTCGCCAAGTATGTGCACACATTATTTGATTGGATAGATAGCATGCAGGGATATGTTATTTTAGAAGATGTGTGTGTAAACATCTTGTCCCCAGCTCTCCATATTACCATGCTTGTTCACAGTTTCGTAGCTATTCAATCGGTGTCTCACACTTCTTTACAATAATGTACCATCATTTGTACCCGCTTCATCGACCGACATACTGCCCATACAACAGTGTGTTCAGCTGGTCAGTAGTACTCTCTGTAAATACCCACTCCTAACTATACATTTGTCATTGTTTGTCTTTGTTTGGTAAAATAGGCCTTTTCTTAAACCTGGGACAAGCTGGACCATTGCATTATTTTTGTTTAACCTGCTTGTTCAAGCATGACGCCAAGCCAGTGTCCTTTTTAGGCCTAGCACATGTCCTGATGTTAAAACCATGTGTTTCTCGCTGGTATCATGCCTTTTCTTGCTGGTTTTTGCTTCACCGGATAATGGCTGATTAGAGAACTTGCAACATAAACAGAGAGACATTGATGTTTACCTAGCATGTATGTAACCTATTCAACTTCCATTATCAGTTATATTGTTGTGCCATATCTTCCCTTGGCTTATTCTAGTCTTATGTTTGGTCACACGGAAGGATTTAGCTTCCCTCATTGAACCTATCAAGCACTTGCTACATATACCAGACACAATACAGATAACTTGATGTAACTGAATCTGCAACGTTTCAAGTCTGAGAGCATCATATTGATCCCATTGCTGCTGCTTTCTTCAGGTACGGGGACGCTGCTGCTCTGATGTGCTCCTGCTGCTATATTTGCTCAGCATATGTTCTGATGTTTGCTTCCGCTGCTCTTGGTGCGAGGAGCACCTGTGCGCGAGGTGCTTTCTGAGGAAGAACCTGGCAGCCGCTCTTCGACAAAGAGGCAAGGAACACCTAGCGAGGAGATCGTCATCGAGGAGGAGGCGAAGCGCACCTAGGCGAGGAGCTGCCTGGGCTGGAGGAGATTGTCCTCCGGGATGCTCCTAGGCGAGGACCTGCCTGGGCCGGAGGAGATCGTCCTCCAGTGGGGAGGAGACCGTCCTATAGGAGGACCTTGGCGAGGATCTGCCTGGGCTGGAGTTGCAGGGAATGGGGAAGTTGCTGGGGCCGGAGGGTGAGGAAGATCATCCTCCAGTAGCACCTCGGGGAGGAGACCGTCCTCTAGGAGAACCTTGGCGAGGATCTGTCTGGATCGGAGGTGCAGGGGACAGAGAAGTTGCTGGGGCGGGGCTGGAGGTGGATGGCGGAGGGCGAGGGCGAGAGCGGAGGAAGAAGCGATCGACAAAGCAGAGGCGGAGGCGATCGACGATGGGCAATGATTTTAAATCAGGGCGTACCGATTCAAAATATGGAAGGGTAATATTATATTTTTAAAACCTTTTTACACCTGGTCGAAAACAATTCCAAATGATTAGATGCTTTTTTTTTTCTTTTTTGACAATTCAATGGTAGGTGAATTGTTTTATAGGGAAAGGAGAGAAGTATTTTGTGGATGGAGAATAAATAAAGTGGTGGTTGCCTTCTCGCCTGGCTCAACTGAGGTCGATTCATTTCATCCGCGGTGATCCACGGAGACGTGAGACGAATAGAAGAATTCTACTGAGAAGAGGATCGAATCATCCAAGTATAGCTGGGCATGGGCAGCCCGGCCCGGACAGCCCGTCCCAGAATTGGTTAGGGCATGATTTTGGAGCCTGAACATCGGGCCGGGCTGGGCTCGGGCTTGCAAAAAATACGATTTTAGCTTGGTTTGGGCCGGGCTTGTCGGGATGAGTCGGGCTTTTCTCTGTTTGGGCTAGGTTTGGGCTCGATTTGTAAGCCCGAAGGTCGGGCCGGGTTCCGGCAATGACAACATATGAGATGGAATAAATTAGGAAAATAAAATGGAACCGCTGACGTGGATTGCTATTGCTAAAATGTATGAGAATTTTAAGAGAAATGGTTTAGTAGGAATGAACCCTCTGAGTTTCAGATTTAATCTTTATTCTAGAAAAAACCGATAAATTAGTGTTGCATTTATTAGTGCTACTTAGATATGTGAATAGCCCATCCAACCTACATCGAAGATAATACAATCCAATAAAGAGAGTAAAACTATTTCATTTTCAGTGTTATTGTTCACTAAAAGATAGAATATATACTATTCCAGAATAAATTTTAGAGCTGAAATATAGACTATTTCAGAACGGAGAGAGTACTTAGTTAGATAGGATTAATTATGTGGAACAACCTGATAAAAATTAGAAGGAATTAATAGGGCCACCCCGATTGGCCTTAGTTTACCGGTGACGGACCGGCCCATTTATGTCTATGAGGCCGTAAATAGGCCAGTCCGTTTAAACTTAGCAGGTCTTAGACTTGCAGACTCATTTAAGCCTAGCAAGCTTTAGATAGGCTTTAGATAGGCTGGCCCGTTTAAACTCATCAGGCATCTGATGAGCAACCAATCAAATTAGGTCTTAGATGGGCCAACCCATTTAAACTTGGTTGAACTTAGCTAGGCTGGGCCGATTAAACTCATAATCTTTAGAAGGGCTGCCCCATTTGAATTTAGGTTGAATTAGATGGACCGACCCATTTATCTAACAAGCTTTAGGTGGGCCAGTCTGCTTAAGCTCGAGAAATCTTATGTGGGCCGGTTCATTTAAATTTCAATAGGCCTAAGATGGGTCATCATGCTTAGCTCAATAGTCATCAAGGTTTGTTTGGGTCTATCATCAAACACAAATTTGCATCTAGTTAACAACGTTTGCCACATATCAGTTAGCATGACGCCAGTAGTCAACGACCTCCCGAAACTCATCTACCATGGTACGATTTTTCGTTGTTAAAGAACCCTATTCCGCCACCGACCGAAAATCCGTGGTAAATCTTTTCCCTACGCGATATGCACCACATAGCAGTTTCGTCTCCTATGACTCATTTACCACAAAAAGACCCCTATGCTGATGATTTTTTTTATCGTGGTAGATAACATTTTTTACTGTGTAGTGGAAGGGCTTGAGCATGGAGGGTGTCGTACATTTTTGAGTGAAAAAATCGGAAAACATAAGTGCTAAAAAAGAAATGGTACTTTCCACAAAAAATATACCATTGCGATGAAAACTGAAAAGGAAATAGAAGAACCAAAGTGGTGCCAGTGTAATACTAGGTCTCCCTTTCCTCCAGGATCAGAGTAAAATACATCTTGCGTGGATTCAATTTCTTGTGCTCGCCCATGATGTTATTGACTTTAACAATTCGGCATTGGGTATAACTACCCAATTCTGAATTGGCCAAGAATAATTCTGCAAGACATTCCGGCTCATAAAATCTAATTCACGTTCGGAAATATACATGTAACACATAGACTAAAGCAGTTTAATAGCCTAACATATGTTAGGGCATGTACAGCGCACATCGCTTGCATGGGCGCTTAAGGATTTGAGACGCAATCATCGGCGCTAGTGCCTATAAATTTGTATGTGTTTTCCAGGCACCGGCCTCCTGTTTATGCATCGACGCTGGAAAACAAACCAGGAAAGCCATGTCAACTGCCGAAACGGCTGGGAATATATTCCTAGCGCCCCTAATTTAGCGTCCACACTGTACATGCCCTTATAGATTCGCCAAAAAAAACATGTTTTTTGCGGGGAAAATATAAATATGCGGCATAAGAAAAACTGAAAAGAAGAGAATAAAGTCTAGAAGATCAGAACTATGGTTGTGAAACAAGAAGGAGCGGTGCACGATGCCGATGTATGTGCTAATCAGGATGCTTTCCAAACCCTCCCACTGCAAAATGCCACCTTAATTTTGAAATATGCTGTTGGACAACACCAGGTGCAGCCGTGCAGGGAATAGAGAGGTTGGCCTTGGGATATTTTCGAAGCAAAAAGGATTTGGAAAGAGATGTGGAGGGACTCAA
>NC_061511.1:94627657-94758734 GCF_022539505.1 Lolium rigidum | reverse complement strand
TCCAATAATCATGAAACATGCAAAATAGATGAAATAACATAAGTATTATCTCCAAATATGAAATATATCAATGAATAACAGCAAATTATGATATAAAATAGTGATGCAAATTGGACGTATCACTTTGTTAGATCCATTCTTTTGAGTGTAAGAATGATTTTTACTTGGATAATATGATAGAATGAGTACAAAATTATGTGCTCTCTGGTTCATGAATATATAATTTTATTCTTGAGTAAAATATCATCAAGCATAATTTCTTTGTACCTCTAGTGTCACCCATATAAAAAATTAGGCAGAAAAGTTTGTGTTGAAGTTTTTCACAGGGAATGGAGGAATATCACACTAAGATGATTCAAGTATGATGAAGATCATAAGATTGGGGATTCCCATGCAACCCCACCGGACTCATTTTAAAACTCCTGGTTTGAGCACCTCTAAACTTTTTTTTTGAGCAACATATAATTTTCCCAAAAACTTGAAGCGTCCTTGTTTTAGTTGTGTCTTGTTTTGTTTTGTTTTGTTTTGTTTTATGAGAGGACCATCATGTTGAGTGTTTATAATGCATATGCATCAGGTACTGGAGCAAACTCTTTATCTCCGAATGTTCAAGTAAAATAAGGTGCATGCTTTTAAAAGAAAAGGAGGAATGCCTAAAAGCTGAAATTTATTTGTGTATTGTATTTCTAGTTTCATGCTCTATTGAGTGATGATTTGTATGTGCCTTGTTCAGTGCTACTTATTGCTAGTATATATAGATGTTTAATTTTAATTATTATTGTTTGAAGATGAATGAATAGCCTATCGATAATATTGTATGCTTTTAGACCTCTTGCTAGCCAAAAGATTTGAATTTTTACACAAGCATAGACTTGTTTCCAAGCTCAACTTAAATCCAGTATCTATCATATCTACCTACATAGAACTTGCTATTCTAAGTAAAATTTGTGTGTTTTGCCTCCAACCTTTGAAAAATTTCTTTTTCGTGTAATTTAAATCTCATAAGAAAGTAAGGTTTGGTAGGAAATACCACTATGAGTAATGAGCTAGACCAGTGGCGAATCTAGGATTTTACGGTAGGGGTGGGGCAGCTAAGCATAATTTGTTTCTCAATACCACAACCATAATATGACATGCCAATATACATGCATAAAATTCAACAATTCGGAGCACAAATATTTAAACTAATTTATCAAAATTCTATTTATTTTGTTGAATAAATTTCTATGTTCAATGATCAATAATGAATCGATAGCAACAATTCTACAATGAAAAGAACTATTCAATAAAGAATAACTACATAAGAAAACAATATCTGGATGTACCTCACATGTTTGAAGAGAGGTCACAAAGCTGCGATGAAACATTAACCCTAACTTGTAGGTCTCCGTTGACTGCAGACCGCGTCTGTCTTACCCGCGCAATTAATCAGATCAACAACAAGGACTCCCTCTGTGCCTGGCGATGTAGATATTATTTCAGAGAAGGGGGAATCTAGATAGATGGGAAGGATTGGGGAAGTGGCGGACAACAGGCGAGAACTTGTAGAAGGAAAACTACCGGATCGTGCAGCGCTGATCCTGATGATACTCTTGTTGGATGGTCTGGTCCTAACGTTTTTTCTCAGATTATTTGTATATGGGCTAGCGGGCTGATTTCTTAGGGTGGGGCACGCCCCACCCATACACCCTGTTGGCTCCGCCCATGAGCTAGACCGTAACCATGTTTACTTGGGAAGTCTTTCAACATTGCACTTTTGGGGTATTGCACCCTGTGTTGATCATCATTTATTTTGATTTGTTGATGACTATCTCTTGTGGAATGAATGACGGTTATTTTAAGCAAGTAGGCATGCATTGTTAGAGAAAAGCAATGGACCGCTAACCGAAACCATGCCTAATCATGGTGGAAGTTTCAGCAACGAGCATCCTCAATAGGAAGAGTGAAAAAAGAGTTGTACTTGTGAAAGAAGAGTTGTGACAAAAGAGTTGTGTGAAAAAAGACTATGAGAAAAGAAACAAAAAGAGTATGAGAAAAAAGTGAGAGAGAGTTAGAGAGGATGCTCAACGTCTGTTGCTCATGTTGTCCCGTTATGGATGGCCTATAGTTGAGATGCACATCTCCTTTGGTCCTTTGTGCATGCGGCATGAAGGTACCCCATTGCGATACTTGGTTGAAACATGTATGTTGAAAGGTCTTGGTAATCTGAAGTTGTGAAACGAGAGGTGTAGTCCTTAGCATTGAAGAAAATGAGGCAACACTTACTCATAAGAGGTCAAACTGATGACACATAGACATCTTTATACATGAGATACTTGGTAGCCCATCCTTATTATTATTGTTGACATGAATTGCATAGCTCAAGACCATGTTTTATGCTATCTACTTTTTATTTTGTTAGAGGTTTAGCACATACATTCCCTACTTACTTTATTGTGTTCAAGAGTCAAAAGAAATATTCCTGAAAAGAGAAGACAAAGAATCTTCCAACAATTCCATAGGATCATTCCAAGGATGCTTTATGATTCATAAAACTTATCATTCTTGTGACTTACAATGCTATTTACTTTTATGCATGCTATGTAGAATGTAAGAGCTATCACTTGATGAGTTCATATTACATATTGTCATTCTTTATTGGCTGAACCTTCTGATACTTTGCATGATTATTAAGAAGCTATATATTATAAACTCCAAATTTCATGTTAGTTTTATCACATTCATGCTCGGGACGAGCATAGGTTAAGCTTGGTGATGTTGATGCATGTAAAATCCATACATGAACTTTGTCCTTTATCATATTGAATTCCCACATATTTACAACATATATGATGATAATACCATTTTTACATTGATTTATGGGGATTTACCAATGATTCCCTTTATTTGGTTTATAACGCTGTAGAACAGGAAAACCCTGTTTTGTGTATTTTTCACTTTCAGAGACCGATACAGGGTCAAATTGACCTGGGATTTTTGGAGCGTCACCTTTTCATCGAGAGAACCAACATGGGCCATGACAGCTCACCTGGGGAGGCCCTAGGGCCAAAAGAGACCAGGTGGCGCGGCCAAGAAGTCTGGCCGCGCCACTCAACCTCTTTCAGTCGTCGATCACCCGTTTGCCCTGATTCTTTCGCGAACCGACGTATTTTTCCCTAAAACCGACTATATATATGAACCCAAAGAGTTCTCAGGAGGAGAGCGCCGCAGAAAGACAGAAACACCAAAACAAAGGCTGCTGCAGAAAAGATTGGAGGGGAAAACTCGTCCGGGATCACCGCCGGAGGGATCTCCACCTTCTCCAACGCCTTCATCATCATCATCATGACCAAGAGGGAGTAGTCCACCTCTGGACAAGGGATTTGTGGCAGTAGCTTGATCTATTTCTCTCATGTTCTTCATAGTACTTTGCCATATGAGCTGCCTATCATGATTATGATCATAATTGTAATACCTATGTGGTGGATCCTTATTCTATGATATTATTTTATGAGATCTGATCTTATTATATTGTGAGATGTATTGATAGATGCATATTATGTACCCCGTTCTTAAGTTTATATTATGATCCAACACCTATGCAAGAGCGTGTGTGGGGTGATGTGTGTGTTAGATGGAGTAGCATGGTTTTAGTGATAGGATAGTGACAATATGTTCAAGATCTATTATGGCTTTGCCTTTCTTTTGCTACCTCACTAGGGATAAAGTGAATGCATGTGCTATGTGACATAGGCATCCCAAATGGGCTTGCCGAAGATAGTACCCGGGGTTTATTGAAGGCCCATTATCCGAAGAATAAGAAGATTCGGGAGCCCAAGATATATTAAGGAAAGTTAGAGTTGTAATAAGAAGTGCTATTTGTAATCCGGCGGGATGAGTTAGAAACCGTCCCGGACTCTGTAACTTGTACGAAACGAAACCCTCGGCTCCACCTCCTATATAAAGGGGGAGTCGAGGGACGAAGAGATCATCGAATCATTGTTCACAAACCCTAGTTTTCATAATCGTCGAGTACTTTTCGGCTGAAACCTTCGAGATCTACTTACCCTCTACTTCTAACCAAACCCTAGCCTATAATCCATAGGCATTGACAAGTTGATACCTTGTCACTATGTTAATCATGTGACAACAATGATGATCTTGTTTGTTCAAGGTAGCATATTTGATATTCAAACTTCATGTCAAAGTACTTATTGCTACGCTCTGTTAATTCTTAATACAAGATTGATGAAGTTTCTTTATTGTGGAGTATAAGAGAGGTGTGTTGCATCATATCTATGTTAGGACGTGATGTCCATATTAATTCTGATATTACATATAATACTATCTGTACCTTCACATGTAATTGATGAATTGCTTTTTGTCCACCCCAACTTTACGAGAGAATAGTCAAGTGAACCCATGAACCCCGTTCCACTTTTTATCATAAGAAACAACTTTATATTGCTTTTACATTGTTTTCTATTTGCTTCACTATTTTAATCCGAGAATGAAAAAATATTACTTTTCTTATTTGCATCCAAAACACCAAAAACAATCGATCTCTTTACAGTTTTTACTTAGTTTATCTAGTTTAGTTTCTACTTGTTTTATTACTACTTGTGTTATTTACTTACATGAAACCTTGTGCTTGACAACCACATGGTGGAGTTGGGGATACAAGGCATTTGCTTTACTTGCATGATTGCTTGAAGAAGAGAGAAGAGAATACTCTTCCATCCAGTTTCCCGAGAATTCGATATAAACCCTCGAGTCACCCTTGTGGGGAAGATATTCACTTGATACAACACTCTGCACTTGGAGTCCCAACGTATCAAGATTCTTTTTGGCATTGCTATTAACCGCTATCAACGCCCACACTAGCCACTTGGTTGCTTCAACTCAACGCTGCAACAACAAGTGTATGGTAAAACCTTCCAATTCGAACCTTGCTCAATAAATTTCTAGTAGCGAGATTTCTGCCTTAAGTGAGACCTCTCCTTTTTAATTAAGCACATAGGGCCTCACACTAGTGTCTCATATGCTGTCTCATTTGCACTTCATCAAATCCAAGAGTTTGTACAACTCTTAGACTTAGTTTGTTGACTTAAGCGTGGTGCTTAGGTGAATGAATCGACCTCGTGAGACTTAGGGTTTCATCATTTGTAAGCTAACCCCGTGCTTCGAAAAGCACAATTTTTTGTTTTCTCTTTAAGTTCCAAGCAGGCTCTCTAGGAAGGAAATCGTCATTCCATATTAAAGAATATTCATTGAAGCAAAGGTTTTTGTCTTATGAAAGAGAGGTTATTCGTACCTCAACGGTAAAATTCATCACCCTTGCTTTAATTAAGCTTGTGGAGGTAACCACTTCTCACACTCTCTTTTCAAAACTGCATTTTCTCTTTTTTTTTTGGTGATATATTCAAGCTTGGTTCTTGCAAGAGCGTAGCTTGGGTAAGTTACTTTAGCATGTGTAGGATCATGCACAATGCTCTCATTCAATAAAGTTTTAAACAAGCATGTATCCCACTGCTTTCGTATGACTTGCTTGAGTAAGTTATGTTTCGTACTTACAAGGGAGAGATGAAGATATAATTTACCTTCATACACTCTCGCAGTTTTGGAATTTCAACATTTTAAGATAATAACATATTTAAGGGTCTTTAGGGATTTCTTTGGATTTGGGCAAAGGGTCCTAACAAAGCATTAGCAATATATTCTTGCACCAGCTTTTTCAAGGGTAGCCCAGATAAAAAGCACCACTTGTGTCACACATAGTATGGTCTAGTACTACTAAATGATCTAAATATTTTAGATCATTTAGTAGCGCTTTACTGCTAAATGATCTAAAAGCCGTATCTAATCTTCTAGAAGATTTCTTTCCTTATAGCATTTCGTAAGGCTCATCACCCACTGCCTTAGGGACCGAACACCTGGTCAAGCTGCATTTGTCCCTTAATTGCTTTATCACCAATGATTAAAATCCACCCGGGACGGATAAATGCATTTTTAGATACACGCATTGGTTGTACGCGCCAACCACCTCGAGAAATCTCTCCCCGCCCTTCCGTGTATATCAGTGGCACGCATTAATTAGCCAGTAACGCCAGCCGCGTCTGCTGGCGGGGGTTTATGACTGTAGCGACGCCGCGTACTTGGTGGTGTACATTGAATGTATAATATACGCAAATATACGCAAATATACGCAGCCGAGCAATCTTTCGTTTATTAGTACCTATATCTCGAGCATCAATACGGTGTATCGGCGCGCCCCGAATTAAAACGCACCTCTGGCATTAAATTCGACCCAACTTTGCTCAGCTATAAAACCCCATTGTGCCTGCCCTCTCCTCCCAAGTCCCAACCAAACCCTCTCATCCTCCTCAAATCATCCATCTCCTGGACAACCAAACCCTAGCCGGCTACTGCTACCCCCTCTTCTCCTTCAGAAACACATTTTAGTTGAGAGAAGAGAAGAGTATAGTAGTCTAGACCGAGTAGGATACAGCAGCCTGCCCTCGCCACCCCGACTGAGGGGCCCCGGGTTCAGAGGCACGTGCAAGCCTGCAAGGGTCGTTACCTCCCCGTAAAACAAAACCGCGACGCAGGGGTGAGGACTTCTCCTTTCTGCGATAGCTTCCTCCTTCTGACCACCAACACATCTCGCCCGCCCATGGTTTCCTCCCCTGCCTCCCCTAGGGAGGAGGATGGCGGCGGCGGCGGCTCCGGCAGGCCCTCGCGCCGCGCCGAGAAGAGGAGAATGCACGGCAGCACTGCCTCGCCGGAGCCGGCTTCCGCAGACAGGACGTCGCAGGTACGGGTCTCCCCTCCCGGATATTACATGCTTGTAGATCAGGCTATTATTATTCGATACCATGGATAGATTGTTTTCTTTCTTCCTCTGTTAGAGAAAAAAAAAACTGTTCTTGGTGAAAGTAAAGTCTCGTCCCTCTTGTTTGGTTCGGGAGCACTAGTACGGTTTCGTTTGATTGATTTCTATCATTATGTCTATCCATATGATTTTCCTCGTATGAACTTCGATGTATCGGTCATGCATGAATTCTAGGGCAATGCTAACTGGTCGGATCTATGCAGCAATGAGATGGGATTTGTGGAGGGGATGTGTTTGATGCTTGTTCTTGGGCCTGGCTATAGATGGGAAAACATTGGTTGAATCACCCAACAGGGGGTGAGGGTTGGGGTGGGATTCGCGCAAATTAGAATTGTGGGGCGAGGTTACACAAGTTACTTGGATCCCCTGACCGATCTGTAAGCTGTTCTTACAATTGCGGGATCGAGAATCGGTCAGCGATTTGGATAGCGCGACCAGTGGGGATGCGTTCCTTAGTAATAATTGTTTGTGTTGATTTGCGAGGAAAATATCTAATGCTCCCAAAAAGATCATGTTGATTGTATAAATTGCGGCGCAGACTTTGAACAATATGGGCGGATCTGGCCTGCCCAAATTGGTTCATGACCTATTAGGGATACAACTTTTTTAGTCTGTCCCGATTGGGTACTTAGCAAATCCATGGATAAGATATACAAAGATATAGATCTCAACCTTGAAATGATTTTACTGAGTTTTCAACCAGTGACAAGATCTACGGATTAAAAAAATCATCAGGAGATTCCGATACATGAACAAAATATGATGAACCGTGCCACTGTTCAAATTACTTATTTTACATTTTTATTAATCATTAAGTTTGTAATTTGAGGTATAAATTTCTGCATACTATGAGGACATTAATCCTTTATTACTTTCTAATTAAGTGAAATATTAATCTGGAAAGTTGATCTTATGATGGTTACTCTTTGTCTCAGGATCTCCTCTCATCAAGGAGTTGCGAGGAAGACGGTGATGGAACTACAACTGTACGTGCTTGAAAGCTTTTAACTTCATTGCCACAAACCTAGCATTCCATCCCCTACAATTACATGATTTTCTGTGCCTAATTTGTTTGCCTCTTTGTCTTCAATTCATGGACAGACATGTGGAAAGTGGCACCCGGAGGAATCACACAGACCTGAAATTGGCGATGCTCCTGTTTTTACCCCAACTGAAGAGGTTTGTGGACTATTTTCTTCAGTAGCAGAACTACATTATGTGACATGCTGTTTTTGATAATAGTGTATAATCTTCTTTCACATCAGGAATTCGAAGATGCAATTGGGTACATTATGAGCATCGGTCCTCAAGTCGAGAAGTATGGAATTTGTCGTATTGTTCCACCGTCTTCTTGGAAACCACCTTGCCCTCTAAAGGAGAAGAGTTTTTGGGACTCTACAGAGTTCAACACCCGAGTTCAACAAGTTGACAAGCTTCAAAACCGAGAACCCACAAAGAAAAAAACCCAACCTCCAGTTCAGAAGAAAAGAAAGAGAAGAAAGAAACTTAGGTTTGGGATGTCTAGCAGGCGACCTAGCGCGAAAGACTCCGACGAGAAGTTCGGCTTTCAGTCTGGCTCAGATTTTACACTCGACGAGTTCGAGAAATATGCCGACGACTTCAAGCAGCAATATTTTGGAATGAAGGGAATTGATGAAATGTCTCTTTCTGAAATTAAAAGTGGCAAAAAAATTTGGCGACCATCAGTTCAGGAAATTGAAGGAGAATATTGGCGGATAGTTGTATGCCCTGATGATGAAGTTGAGGTACTTGATTGCTTATTTCTTTACATGTAGATTACGTTCTTATTAGGATTTTCATTTGTACTGATAGACATCACACTTTCTTGGCATAGGTGGATTATGGTGCTGATCTGGACACCGCAACGTTTGGTAGTGGATTTACTAAACCGTCTGTTTTAGACTCAAATAAGCAAGATCCATATAGTTCATCTGGTTGGAACTTGAATAATCTGCGACGACAGCCTGGGTCTGTTCTTTCATTTGAAACTGAGGATATATCTGGTGTTGTAGTCCCTTGGCTTTATGTTGGGATGTGTTTCTCATCATTTTGCTGGGTAAGATTTTTCATTGTTCTATTTCTCATTCATCTCGTAAAATGTGGATAATTAATATATAAATGTTGTTTATGGCTCTTATTCTCATATATCCTAATTTGTATGTTGCTGTAGCATGTGGAAGATCATTTCCTTTATTCTCTGAATTACATGCATTTTGGTGAACAAAAAGTATGGTATGGTGTTCCTGGTGATAATGCAGTGAAGCTGGAAGAAGCTATGAGAAGGAACTTGCCAAGACTGTTTGAAGAACAGCCTGATCTCCTGCATGAGCTGGTAACATTTTATTTTGTGTAATGGCCTAGTGACTCTGATAAAATGAACTCAATGTTTACAAAGTAACCTAGTTAAATGTTTTTTTGGAACTATAAGAGTTCATGCAAACTGGAAACTATTTAGCATGCTTCAAAAAAATCAAAGAGAACTGGAAACTATTCAGTACCATCGCATTATTCAGTATCATCGCATCCTTTTGATCATAAATTTTAGGAATTTTAGGACTCATAATGATTATTGCATTAATAGTAGGACAAACCATTCTGGCAGAGCTGTTTTTTATTGGTAATTTGTGCAAGCATGCAGCATAATAGTCAATATGCTCCTGCATTATAAAAATATATTTGCATCTTCACCCAGTTTCATTCTGAATTTTCTTTGTGCAGGTTACACAGTTATCCCCTTCTGTTCTGAAATCAGAAGGAATACCTGTCTACCGTGTTGTTCAGAATCAAGGCGAGTTTGTTCTAACACTACCGCGAGCTTATCATTCTGGGTTCAACTGTGGCTTCAACTGTGCAGAGGCAGTAAATGTTGCTCCTGTGGATTGGCTGCCCCATGGACAATGTGCCGTTGAGCTCTACAGAGATCAGCGGCGAAAGACATCAATATCACATGATAAGTTGTTACTTGAAACTGCACAAGAAGCTCTCACACAGCTTTGGATGAACCTTCACAACTCTAAGACTGGTCAGAAAAAATATTTATGGCTTGATAGCCGTGGAATAAATGGAGTGTTGACAAGTGCAGTTCAGGTACTTCTTAATTCTTATAGGAATTTATTATTTGTCAGTTCTTACTCAAAGAAATTAAGTGTTACTTACACTTTTCATTCCTCATTTCAGACAAGGGTTAAAATGGAAGGTGCAGCACGTGAGGCAAATGCTCTTTTGCAATGTAAGAAGATGGATCAAGATTATGATTCAACAGACCGGGAATGCTTTTCATGCTTCTATGATCTCCATTTATCTGCTGTCAGTTGCCAATGCTCGCCAAATCGCTTTGCTTGCTTAAACCATGCAAACCTTCTATGTTCATGTGAACCGGACACAAAATTTGTGCTATACCGATACAGTATGGAGGAGCTGAATGCTCTTATTGCAGCTCTGGAGGGAGATGCAGCTGCAGTGTACCAGTGGAGACAGTACAATGCAGACTTAGTTTGCCAATCTGGTTCTATGCAGCAGAAGATTGACTTCAGTAAAAGCGCAGAATTATCTGGACCTGTAATAGATGCTGACATTGATTGCAGCTTTGATGGCTGCCATGATCTTGACAAGCCAGTGGGATATCCGAAAGAGAAGGAAGTTCAGAATAAATGTGTTGATCTGAACATCGAAGATCCATCAAGTAGTTGTAGAATAAAAGAAGAGCTAACCTGTAGTTCTAGCACAGAAAAGTTTGACAAGGACAAGATGGTCATCGATTGTGAGTCTCTGGGGACAAGTAATCCAACTAGTCATTCATTCGACCTATCATGTCCTCCTAGAACACCAACAGAAAATTCCACCCCAGCCTCCAAAGCTACTGAGAAACTGTTTGGTGTTGACATTGAATACGGCGTGGCCAAGGCTTTGCATTCCCAGGTTTTTCAAGTGGCCAAGCCTTCTTCAAGCCAATCTGATCAAGTCTCCCGGGCAACAATATTAAGGCATGTGGTTGAGCCACTTGACTATGGAACAGTGATGGTTGGCAAAAATTGGTGCAATCATCAAGCTATCTTTCCAAAAGGTACATGCACTAAATATTGCAATGAGTATTTTCATGGTGCATAAAAATGTTAAAATTAAGAGAAAATGGTGTCTTTGCAGGATTTAGGAGTCGAGTTACATTTCACAATGTACTAGATCCAACAAGGACATGTTGCTACATTTCAGAAGTTCTTGATGCTGGACTTCTCGGACCATTGTTTAGGGTATGTATGATTCCAAATACCTCCTATTTTCAGTCTTAAAATCATTTGCTTTCTTGTGGTAACATGCTGGTTTTCTTTCAAAATCTAATAACAGGTGGCAGTAGAAGAGCTTCCGGAGATTTCGTTTACTCACACTTCACCAATTCAATGTTGGGACAGTGTGAGAGACAGGGTAAATGAAGAAATAAAAAAACAACACAGGGCTGGAAAATCCGGTGTTCCTGATCTATTATCCACCGATTCTGTAGACGGACTTGAAATGTTTGGTTTCTTTTCCCCACCAATCATTCAGGTAATTTTTCAATAAATATATAGGTTTTGTTTCTCTGAGAGGAGGTGGTCACTTCATTAGAACATGTTATGAATTTCACTAAGAAGCTCTTTGTTGTTTAACAGGCAATCGAGGCTCTAGATCCCAATCACAAGTGCTTAGACTATTGGTTGTCTAAGTGTACGCCTCCTTTGAAAAGACTCCCTTTGGAGTCTATGATGGCCGCAACAGTTGACGGCACTAATAATTCCCCCATAAAGTTACTTGGGGTTGATATTACCAGCAAGGAATCTGAACAATCCAGTTTCAGCAATAATTCCTGTGCTGAGGAGGTTAAACTGGGTAGGTTCCTGAAGAGGGCTGAACTCCCAGAAGACTCGGAATTAGTTGGCATGAATAAAGCAATTGACAGCAGCATTTGGAGTGGCAGCCGGCAATCTGCAGGATGAGATGAAGAATAATGTAGATAAATAGTGCTCTGAATAGATAAGCGATTTTAATAACTCATCCTAGAAAGCTTTTCCTTAGGGAACCATTCCATTAGAATTGAACCTAGAACCACCATTGATTTGCATTCTTATAGGATTGCATTCCCTAAGCTTTAGATCATCCCGATTTATTCTAACTTGGCAACAAGTTATTTTACTCTCTGATAGTCTCCTGATTAGCCAGGTTCATGGTAACCTATTTAACAAGATGATCATTCAGTTCTCAAAAGTTTACATGTACAAAATCTTGTTGCTGGAAATTGAAGAAGAAATGAAGAAAATTGATTTGATTGCATGGTGCACTAGTGCCACTTCGTCTGCGATGGATACCCTTTTTCCGTCATAAAAAAATGGATTAAGTGGACCAGACCACATTTCGTTGTTGCGTGGGAATCAGTCAGTACGTTTGCTTGATTTATTTATCCTTGATGATTTTGTTAATACCACCAAATTATGATGGTTGATATAGTTTCTCAAGTGCGGCCTGTGGTACAGTTAAAAAAACATCATTCAAAGGCTCTTTGGAATTGGAAATGTTGAGGAAAAAGATGTTCCCGATATATCTCCATGCATATTTTCAAAGTCTTCTTACCAGGAGAATATAATTGAGAACTAAACATTCCTCGTGTACAACAATATACAAGCACATCACTCACAAGACTGGCTGAACCACGACTAAACAAACACAGCATCAGCACGACACAGGCACATAGCAGCATGTCAGTGTTACCAAGTTTCATGGACATATGAATAGTGTAGCTATAGGGTTGTTTGGAGATTGCAAAATGATACCAACTGTAGCTTACAAAGGAAGTGGGTCATAGTTTATTCAAGTGGACTATAGAAGTTTCCCATCACCGAGTTAGGGCACGGGGATCATTTTGTGGGTAAATACTTGTTCCCTCTCCCCCTTCTCGAATCCATAAGCTTATTTTGCTACATATATGTGAATTTGAGTATTTAAGGCTAGACCCAGTGCAATTGCAGGTCAACAAATTCAATTCATGGTCTCCACTACATTTCCTAGTTAGTTTTGCACAAGTACTGGAGACATTTTGACAAAAAAAAATTACACAACAATAGACTTTTGTGTACACCCCGTGGATTCCGGTCTATAACCGGTGCATCGGACATGTTGATGAAGCTTTGAGGAACATGGACTTGTTTGATCTTGTGCGCCTCAAGGAGGACTACTATCCCAAGGTGAGCCGAAAAGTCTTTTGCGCAGTGTACATTCATGATGATGTTCGCACCATCACTTGGATGACAGTCACCCGAAGTTTGAAGGCACCTTTGATGATTTTGTTGATTCTTTGGGTTATATGGTGGTGAGAGAGAGAGCCGGGGGATGTTCACATTCACTTGGAGAAGCCTAGGCCAATTCAATTATGTTAGCTCTGCCCCCCCCCCGGCAAAAGAGGACAGACATCAGGTATGAATGAACACGTTATGTAAGAAAATTAACCTAGGATCCAAGCCCTAGTCAATTTCTATACGAACCTATGAATCAAATGAGCTCCAAGTTTTTTTTCTTTTTACGAAACATAGTACAGACGTAGAGGCTCACACATACGTACATACAATCACCCAAGCATGCACGCCCTGCTTCTATGAGCACCTCTGAGAGACTGAGTCCAAGAAACTGATCCGACATCTCACGTCACAAAACAAGCATTGGATGCATATCACGAGGTAAACAACAAATGCACACAAAAATCAAAAGATAAATAACTCGTACTAAAATACAGCCTCGTCGATGGCAACGATCGAAGAGATCGATTGATCCAGGAGCCCCTGATTTTTGTTCAGCCCAGCAGCCTAGAGCCAGCAAAGCAGCATATATCCTTCCTTTGCCCAAAAAAATCATGTCGCCACCGATCAGTTCGCCTTTCCGACCACGATCGAGATACAGAGCCTTTCCACAATGTTTCCAGAGCTCTTGTTCCGTGTTGTGCCGGCGTGCGCATCCGCCGTCTGCGTAGCCGCGTGTACCCGCCTCCTGCTGATCCGATCCTTCCTTCTGGTGGCTCCTTGCCGCCAACCTTGCGGTTTTCCTCTCTAGTGTCCAGCCTGGTTCTCACTTCCTTAATCAGATTGAGTCAATCCTAATAATCGATCATGTATTAGGCTGTGTTTGTTTGAGCTTCCACTTCTGTTTTTAGAACTTTTGGAGGCCAAAATCACAAGCTGAAACAAACAACAACAAATTGAAAATCGCTTGTGCAAAGCGCTGTGAAGAAATGAATGTGACTCCCGAAAGCTGGGCGAGAGGTGCTTCCCGAGCTTCCCCAGCTTCCCGAGCGGCAGTGTTCGAAAATACCCCTACCTCTTCAGGAAAACTACGAAAAAACTACCCTCCCATATAAACAGGCCCGCCCCTTGCAAATTTGCCCAGCCCGACAGCCCCCTGGGCGTTTTCCCCTCCTCCCCCTCCCGTTCACTGGACAGAGATAGGAGATAGGGTTAGGGTTCCCCGCCGCCGCCGCCGTCACCGTCCGTCGCCGCCGTCGCTAGTGTCCTCCGCCTCCGTCCCACTTGTCTGGCCCCGCTCCATTCCGGTCCTCCTCAAGGTCGCCGTCAGCCCTCGCGCTGTCTCCGTCGGCTGCCGGCGACAGTAGGTCGAGGCGCCGCCGTCCTCGTCGTCCTCAAGCTCGCGCCGTCCTCGTCCTCCACAAGGTCGCGACGTCCCCGTCCTCTCCGAGCTAGGCCGTTCCCGTCTGCAGCTTCCTTGAGCGCCTCGTCCGGACACAGCCACACAGGCGCCGCCGTCCCTCATCTGCCCCTGTTTCTGTGTGCTTTTCCGGCAGGTACTGCTCCGACCCCGCCGGAAGAAGAGCTCGTTTTCCACATCCCTGTGTCGAGCAGCGCATCTCCTCGTCCCTGTCGTTCTCCAGTCCAGCTGCGTCGCCCAGTTCATGTTGTACACATGTGTAATGTGTAATTGATGGATGTGTTCTTGAATGTGCACATGGATAGTTATTATTAGCGAGACTGTCTCGGTGGATCTGTTCGTGCTCGCATGTGTGGATGTATGTAGTATATTACTAGTGGTAAAATATCAACAATATTTGGCAATAGATAATTCTAACCAAACTCTAAATTATTCCAATGCAAAGCATGTATAAAAAAAATAAGCAAAGAAAAGGCAAATTAAGATAAATTGGTTATTAAACTTGCTAATTGTGTAATAAAACAGTTAGAAATAGCTAATTAGTTTCAAATCATCACCTATACGATATCTTCTGAACATCTTCTGTATTCAGGGACATTTCAGACATTTTACTCATAAAGCCAACAGCAGCAGCCATAAAAAGTACTCCTACCAAACATCAAATCTCTATTTTCAACAACTACTTTTTCACAGATCACTCAAATTCACATGTTTCTCAAAATGCTACGTTCAAACAAACAGACCCTTAGACTAGTAGTGTACTGTACATGAGTCTGTATGCAACTTCCCGCACCTCTTCATCACTTCATCTTACTGTTAGTACTTTCCTTTGTACCAATCTACCATGGCCTGAATTTCTTGTAAGGACTAGGACGGATTCAATTGTTATTAAACAAATCTAAATTTCATGAAATTGCTGTTGTTTCAATTGAGAAACCCCTGATAAATTTGTAGAGCAGCCACGAAGTAGTGTGTACTAACACTGTGTTGTCAATATCTAGTCATGAACTCATGATGCCCCCTTATTTTGTTAATTTTTTTAAACGGGAAAAAAACATGAGAAGAACAAAGTGTCTATCTGATTCTGAAAAGAAAAAAAGAAAGAAAGAAAGAGATTAGATGATCATATTGTGTCTATCTGGTGCTGAAAAGAAGAACAAAGATTGAAGATTTTATTTCAAGAAATACGAGATGAATGATGCTTTTCGGTAGAACATGAGGCTCGTTTATTACTTCAGTGCTGTATTTCACTCTTAGAATGAAAACTTGATATATATTTGAGCATTGTATGGAATAGTACATATCAAACTTATATAAATTAAGTGAACTTATGATTTTATTTTACTTGTTATTAGGTTTAAATAAAAAAATTAACTCTATTTTATAAGTCGCACCGGGATCCACATATCCTGGAGACGGGCTGCTAAAATCGTGGGAATGATGCATGCGCCACGAAAGCATGATGTGTACGGTATGTTGGTTGGACCCACGGCTTCATAAAAAGAGTTACAGTATGTTTTAAAAATAGATCAGTTCATTTCATGCTGAACTTTTAAAAGAGTATGTTTTTTTAAAAAAAATGACGGGAAGGCCAGAGTCTTTCTTGTGGTACTGGTACCCCTGGCTTCATCGTTGCGCGTGTGTCGCTACAGTCCGGGTGCGCCGACGAGGACGAGGGGCGTGGGCAGCCGAGATCGGACGGCGGGCGGCGGCAGCGCCTGGAAGCGCCTGCTATCGGGATTAATAAAATTGGAAAAAAGGCTGCAGGATGGCAGCCTCGAATGGCGGGTCCGTGCAGTGGAAGGGATGGGACGGGCAGCCGCCGTCGAGCCTACTATGTCAGTCGCTGCCACCGGCGGTACGAGCGGCAGGCGCAGGTTGTACTATAGTACTAACCTCATTTTCCTTTTTCTTCTTAAAAATAATCAAACCCCGATTGATTGATTATTCCTAAGCCGCTCCTCGCTCGAGCCTTTCCGCTCAAGTTGCGTCCGCAGCACCGGAATCTCGCGCAGAGATAGCTAGTTTCTCAAGTAGCGTTCCAGCAGAAGCCCAGACTTGCTCTCCTCACATGCCTCCTCCTTATCACTGGCTAGCTCATGCTCATCATTGCGTACGACACGTTCGAAATTGTATGGCGGTAATTACTACTCCTCCCTCTCGCCTCTCGGTTTAACACGAGGCATGAGCATTTTGATCATTGATTTGGTCAATATAACATAAATTATATGTCTACAAAATATAAATCGTTAGATTCTTATGAAAAAATATTTCTAATGATATAATTTTTGCGACATTATTTTATATTTTATTTATTAAAATAATAGTTAAAGCAATTTTCAAATTATGCATATTAAACTGAGACGGAGGAAGTAGTAACTAGCATGTGTGCTTCCCAAAGCTCGACGTTTATCCCAATCCAGCTATAATAGCACGACCTAAATGAACTAACTTGTTCGACACAACCAATTGTTCCACTAGATTTAGGGGAAGGATGAGTCTACATGGACGCGCCACAGAAAGTGCGCGAGTCCTCATGCGTCTATCGCGAGCCCGCATGGCAGAGATTTGACGGCTGACCGACGGTAGCAGCCACGTCAAAGTTGTCGCTGACCACTGTGACGATGTCTGAACTCCTACGTCAACATTGATGCCGAAAATGCTGGAACCTGAGCGAGTATTGATGCCTAGTGTTTTGTAATATCCTAGGATTCGAGACGATTGTGGGGTAGAATTACAAAAGGATTGTGCATTGCATCGCAAAACTAGGGAAAATGTCGCGCTTAATTGCATAAAACCTAAGACGGAACAAGTTTCTCTCTCGACACCAGCTAGGGTTAGGGTTTCGAGAGTGCGACAAACTTGGACATGATCTCTTCTGAATCAGGGTTTTGAGAAGAGAGGGAACATTTGCAATTCACATACTTAAGTTGCATGATTGAATTGAAACAAGTTTGAGTTGAAATTCAAACTCAAACAACACTAAGTCAAATCATAATTCAAACAATGAATAATTCATATAATAATATTATAAATTGGATAATATGAATATGAAAAGAATATAAACATATCACAAAAAGCTCAATAGAGAAAACTTGAGCTTTATTGATTATCACACATAATTTACATTGTCTTTACAATATTCAAATGAATTAATTATTACATAACCATTTCAGAAATTGATAAATGAAAAAGTAAATGAAAATTACAAAGTATAAATGAACTAGCTAGACTAGAATTCTTCATCTTCTTAATCTTCATGATCAACAAGTTGAGGTAGTCATTCTTGATCTTCTTGAACCTTGCATAAATCAAAACAAAAGAGAAATACATGGTTTGCCAATTGGCAATGCCACTTGGATGTCAAAAGAAGTAAAATAGGAAGGATAAGACCAGAACAATCGAGCTGATCTTCAGCACACAAGTACCAACCATGAGCAGTGCAAGCAGCTCACAAGGTGAGGTGCATGCTCAACAACACACACACACACACACACACACACACACACACACACAGAGGAGTCACCAAACCAGCACAGACTTGCTGTCGAGCAAGGAAGTTACCAGGAGCTGATATATAAAATTTTCAGCCACCAAAACCCTAGAATCCATCGACACAACAAACCAGCAAGGTAAGAGCTGCAAGAACATCAAGAACAGGAAGAACATATAGTAGCCAGAGCCACCCAACAACCAATCCAAGGATAGCTTGCTGTTGATCAAGAAAATGGTGTAGGAGCTCATAGTGATCACAAGCCCGAGGTGGAAAAGGGCAAGCACATCACCAAGAGTACATAAACATCTACAACAACATAAATTCTAGGAGCTGGAGTGAGGTATACCCAAATACATGAGCAAACATCAGTTGCTCATAATACAGGCATGTGCATCACACACACACACAAGTCATAAGGGTGAGGTTACCCTGTTTGTATCATCATTTGGTGCTAAACCATTTGATGCTGGCAAAATATGGGATAAGCCAGTAGAAATCCACCCTAGAGAATATTGATCAAGCCAAGTGTGTCACCACTGAACCAACCAAATGAAATCCAGCAAGGATTTGATCTACAGCTAGCCTAGCCCAACTCACCTAGCAACAGGTGGTTCATTAAACTATCAGATAGATAGATAACCTATTGTCTATTTAATTTTCAACATCAAAAGCTACTGGCAATCCAAAAGAGATCACCGAGCAAGCATCTATCAATACACAGCAAGCCAACAGAGAGGGGAGCTACCCAAAACAGCAGATGATTACTGCTAGGGTCACCTCAACCACAAAACCACCAAGCCAAACACTTGTATCATCACCCAGATGCGTTCAAAGAGGAGCTAGTGTACCCAACAATAGTTGGCATCCTTCTAGCTCAATCATTTAACTCATAAGATTCATCACTGCAAGCAGTTCATCTCATTTATCCAATAAATACATGATAAGCTATTCAGATAAATGAATGAAGCAAGCAACCAACAACTAAAACACTTGCAAATGATCCAGTAGATCACTGCAAGCATAAGCTTGTGCTTTATCAAGCACTAGCAATCACCAGCACATGGTGAGGTGCTACACAAGCACATGAATCATCACCAGCAAAGCACAGACAGAAGTACAGTAAGCAACCATCAAGCAAGTGATGATCATATGATCATCAAAGTTTACCGGAGCCTGCTAAAGCCAAGCAGGGCATTAGTAACTACTGAAAGTTACTGAATTAATATAACCAAGTCATAACTGAATAAACAGAGATTAAATGTATAAGTGGATTGCTCAAAGCAATCAAGCCAGAGAGGTAAAACCTAGATACACATGCTGATACAAAAGCACAACAGCAATTGGAGCAACACAACATGGCCATGAGCATCACATCATGCTCATGAGCATGAGCTTCACAGCAACATGAACAAGCACGGCTGGCACTTGCAAATGCAAGTACTGCAAGCTACAGTAAGCCAAAGATGCATATATAAATGGCATACACATATATCCAAGCCACAACCACAACCAGAGCCCATCAAGCAAGCAATTGAGAAACCATTAGCATAGACAGTAGCAAGGAAGGAACAGCAGTAGCAATCCAGGGCATACATCAACCAACAACATGACATTAGGGCATGGCAAATAGAGCAAAGCAACAACCAACAACACAACAGCAGGTCAACCCTAGAGCAAGAACATCAGCAGCCAACACAGTAAAGCAGCAACATGGCAGGGCCAA
This sequence comes from Lolium rigidum, assembly GCF_022539505.1. Lineage (NCBI taxonomy): Eukaryota > Viridiplantae > Streptophyta > Magnoliopsida > Poales > Poaceae > Lolium > Lolium rigidum. The sequence continues at coordinate 94,738,946 of NC_061511.1, read as the reverse complement.
CTCCTCCAAGAGGAGAGCAGAGCCAGTAGCTAGAGCTAGACGAAGGAGAGGAGGAGAGAAGGGAGCAGAGCATGAGGGGTACTGACCTGGATGTAATATCCCAGGTTTAGAGGCAAGAAAAAGAGAGAACACCAAAGTGTGCATTGCATTCATGCATAGAAAATCCGGGGAATTTTCGCGCTTCTATTTAAAACTGTCAAAGTGATCGAGGTTTCTCTTGCATCGGTGGAATTGAGTTAGGCATCGCTGTGAGTGCGACAAATTTCGACATGACCTTTGTTGATTTGTTATGTTTTCGAGGGAAATAGTTTGAATTCAAATTCAAATAAGCATAACATGAATTCAAATAAAACTTGAATTGGAAATTGGATTCCAAACAAATATATATAACACAATTGAAAATTTACAAATAGATAAAGAAAAGAAATACATATTACATTAAGAATTATAATAACTTTATCATTTACAAGCTCCAAAAGAAATAGGAGAATACAAAGAAATCATAATTACAAGTACAAATGAAATAGAAGATTACAAGAATAATACAAGAATTCCTAAGTCTAATCTTGATCTTCTTATTTTTCTTTTCCCTGAAAAAGGAGAAGCAAAACAAAGACAAACAAAATAATGGTTAAGGTTAAAACGTTTGCCTCACTGATGACGCGTGAAGCACACATCCGTTGGGAACCCCAAGAGGAAGGTGTGATGCGTACAACAGCAAGTTTCCCTCAGTAAGAAACCAAGGTTATCGAACCAGTAGGAGATGAAGGCCACGTGAAGGTTGTTGGTGAAGGAGTGTAGTGCGGCGCAACACTAGGGATTCCGGCGCCAACTGATGGCGTGTAAGACACACGTCCGTTGGGAACCCCAAGTGGAAGGTGTGATGCGTACAGCGACAAGTTTTCCCTCAGTAAAAAACCAAGGTTATCGAACCAGTAGGAGTCAAGGAACACGTGAAAGTTGTTGGTGGCGGAGTGTAGTGCGACGCAACACCAGGGATTCCGGCGCCAACGTGGAACCTGCACAACACAATCAAAGTACTTTGCCCCAACGTAACAGTGAGGTTGTCAATCTCACCGGCTTGCTCGAAAACAAAGGATTAGATGTATAGTGTGGAAGATGATGTTTGTTTGCGAAGAACGAGTAAAGAACAAGTATTGCAATGAGATTGTATTTCAGATGTAAAGAATGGACCGGGGTCCACAGTTCACTAGTGGTGTCTCTCCGATAAGAAATAGCATGTTGGGTGAACAAATTACAGTTGGGCAATTGACAAATAAAGAAGGCATAACAATGCACATACATATATCATGATGAGTACTATGAGATTTAATCAGAGCATTACGACAAAGTACATAGACCGCTATCCAGCATGCATCTATGCCTAAAAAGTCCACCTTCGAGGTTATCATCCGAACCCCTTCCGAGTATTAAGTTGCAAACAACGAGACAATTGCATTAAGTATGGTGCGTAATGTAATCAACACAAATATCCTTAGACAAAGCATTGATGTTTTATCCCTAGTGGCAACAAGCACATCCACAACCTTAGAACTTTCCGTCACATCGTCCTGATTCAATGGAGGCATGAACCCACTATCGAGCATAAATACTCCCTCTTGGAGTCACAAGTATCAACTTGGCCGAGCCTCTACTAGCAACGGAGAGCATGCAAGAACATAAACAACATATATGATAGATTGATAATCAACTTGACATAGTATTCAATATTCATCGGATCCCAACAAACACAACATGTAGCATTACAAATAGACTATCTTGATCATGATAGGCAGCTCACAAGATCTAACATGATAGCACAATGAGGAGAAGACAACCATCTAGCTACTGCTATGGACCCATAGTCCGGGGGTGAACTACTCACACATCGATCCGGAGGCGATCATGGTGATGAAGAGACCTCCGGGAGATGATTCCCCTCTCCGGCAGGGTGCCGGAGGCGATTCTGAATCCCCCGAGATGGGATTGGCGGCGGCGGCGTCTCTGGAAGGTTTTCCGTATCGTGGCTCTCGGTCCTGGGGTATTCGCGACGAAGGCTTTAAGTAGGCGGAAGGGCGGAGTCGGAGGGCTGATGGGGGCCCCACACCATAGGGCGGCGTGGGGCCACCCTTGGCCGCGCCGGCCTACGGGGTCGGCGCCCTGTCGCCCCACTTCGTTTCCCTTTCGGTCTTCTAGAATCTTCGTGGAAAAATAAGACCCTGGGCGTTGATTTCGTCCAATTCCGAGAATATTTCCTTTGTAGGATTTCTGAAACCAAAAACAGCGAAATCAGCAAGCGGCTCTTCGGCATCTCGTCAATAGGTTAGTGCCGGAAAATGCATAATAATGACATAAAGTGTGTATAAAACATGTGAGTATCATCATAAAAGTAGCATGGAACATAAGAAATTATAGATACGTTTGAGACGTATCAAGCATCCCCGAGGCTTAGTTCCTACTCGCCCTCGAGTAGGTAAACGATAACAAGGATAATTTCGAAGTGACATGCTATCATAATCTTGATCAATACTATTGTAAAGCATATGAGATGAATGCAGCGATTCGAAGCAATGGTGAAGACAATGAGTAAACAAATGAATCATATAGCAAAGACTTTTCATGAATAATACTTTCAAGACAAGCATCAATAAGGCTTGCATAAGAGTTACTCATAAAGCAATAGATTCTTAGTAGAAAGCTTTGAAACAACACAAAGGAAGATATAAGTTTCAGCGGTTGCTTTCAACTTCAATATGTATATCTCATGGATAATTGTCAACACAAAGTAATATGATGAATGCAAATAAGCAAGTATGTAAGAATCAATGCACATAGTTGACACAAGTGTTTGCTTCTAAGATAGAAAGAAGTAGGTAAACTGACTCAACATAAAGTAAAAGAAAGGCCCTTCGCAGAGGGAAGCAGGGATTACTCATGTGCTAGAGCTTTTATTTTGAAAACATGGAAACAATTTTGTCAATGGTAGTAATAATTCATATGTGTTATGCATAAAACCTCCTATAACTTGCAAGCCTCATGCATCGAATACCAATAGTGCTCGCACCTTGTCCTAATTAGCTCGGATTTACATGGATTATCATTGCATTACATATGTTTCAACCAAGTGTCACAAAGGGGTACCTCTATGTCACCTGTACAAAGGTCCAAGGAGATAGATCGCATTTGATTTCTCGATTTCAATAGATCTCAACTTGAGGACATCCATACCGGGACAAAATAGAAAACAGATGATGGGCTCCTCTTTAATGCTTTAAGCATTCAACAACAGATAATGTTCTCATAAGAGATTGAGGATTAATGTCCAAGCTGAAACTTCCACCATGATACATGGCTTTGGTTGGCGGCCCAATGTTCTTCTCTAACAATATGCATACTCAAACCATTTAATCATGACAAATCACCCTTACTTCAGACAAAACGAACATGCATAGCAACTCACGTGATATTCAACAAAGGTGTGACAGGTTGATGGCGTCCCCAGAAACATGGTTATCGCTGAAAAAGCAACTTATAAGAAATAAGATACATAAGCGACATATTCATTACCACAATAGTTTTTTTAGGCTACTTTCCCATGAGCTATGTATTGCAAAGACAATGAATGAAATTTTTAAAGGTAGCACGCAAGCAATTTACTTTGGAATGGCAGAAAAATACCACATAGTAGGTAGTTATGGTGGACACAAATGGCATAAGTTTTGGCTCAAGGTTTTCGATGCACGAGAAGCATTCCCTCTCGGTTCAAGGCTTTGGCTAGCAAGGTTGTTTGAAGCAAACACAAGTATGAACCGATACAGTGAGAACTTACATAAGAACATATTGCAAGCATTATAAGACTCTACACTGTCTTCCTTGTTGTTCAAACACTTTTACCAGAAAATATCTAGACTTTAGAGAGACCAATCATGCAAACAAAATTTCAACAAGCTCTACGGTAGTTCTCCACTAATAGGTTTAAACTACATGATGCAAGAGCTTAAACATGATCTAATTGAGAGCTCAAAACAATTGCCAAGTATCAAATTATTCAAGACAATATACCAATTACCACATGAAGCATTTTCTGTTTCCAACCAAATAGCAATAAACGAAGCGGTTTTCAACCTTCGCCATGAACATTAAAAGTAAAACTAAGAACACCAGTGTTCAATATGAAAAAGCGGAGCGTGTATTTCTCCCACACAAGGAATGCTAGGATCCGAATTTATTCAAACAAAAACAAAAATAAAACATACAGACGCTCCAAGTAAAGCACATAAGATGTGACGGAATAAAAATATAGTTTCACTAGAGGTAACCTGATAAGTTGTTGATGAAGAAGGGGATGCCTTGGGCATACCCAAGCTTAGATGCTTGAGTCTTCTTGAAATATGCAGGGATGAACCACGGGGGCATCCCCAAGCTTAGACTTTTCACTCTTCTTGATCATATTGTATCATCCTCTTCTCTTGACTCTTGAAAACTTCCTCCACACCAAACTCAAAACAATATCATTAGAGGGTTAGTGCATAATCAAAAATTCACATGTTCGGAGAGAACACAATCATTTCCAACACTTCTGGACATTACCCAAGGCTACTGAAAGTTAATGGAGCAAAGAAATCCACTCAACACGATGAAAAGAGGCAATGTGAAATAAAAGGCAGAATCTGTCAAAACAGAACAGTCCGTAAAGACGAATTGTTTAGAGGCACTTAACATGCTCAGATGAACAAGCTCAAATTGAATGAAAGTTGCGTACATATCTGAGGATCACTCATGAATTTTTGCAAATTTTTTAAAGTTTCCTACAGAGAGATCTACTCAAATTCGTGACAGCTAGAAATCTGTTTTTGCGCAGAAATCCAAATCTAGTATCAACTTTACTATCAAAGACTTTACTTGGCACAACAATGCAATAAAGTAAAGATACAAAGTATTGCTACAGTAGTAACAAGCACCTTGACTCAAATATAAAACAAAAAATTGCAGAAATAAACTAATGGGTTGTCTCCCATAAGCGTTTTTCTTTAAACCCTTTCAGCTAGGCGCAGTAAGTGTAAATTAAGTAACATCAAGAGAAGAAGCATCAACATCATAATTTGTTCTAATAATAGAATCAAAAGGTGTCAACACCCGGATTTTTAAGTCCGAATGCCTATTATGTCATACATCGCAATCCCAGGAATATTGTTGTTGCGAGGCATAATAGTTAAGTATCACAGTCATCATTCATTACAAACCATAATGTCTTACAACTTGGAATCACATGATCCATATTACACGAATAGTTGATCTATTGATCAACAAACAAACACAAGTTCATAGCGGAAGCGTAAGATACAAGGACTCTCTAGTCCACGAGGCCAACGCTTGACGTTAGAAGCTCCTAGTTGTGGTAGACGTCCTGCTGATCGTCCTCCTCGTACTGCTGCTCGGCTTCATAGTCTGGCCATTTGAATAGCCAGGGACAAAGCCGTGAGTACTTTAAGTACTCGCAATCTAATACTAATGTAAGTACTATTATTGCTATTGAAGTGTTCTAAGCTCTAGGGTTATTTGCATAAAGCCAATTTTAGTTTAGAAACATTTTAGTAAACAACTCCTCATGTGCTAACTAACTCAAGTGGGAACATTAGTGTCATTCCCACAACTCGTTGTGATTCAGATTCAAAGTCACCGTTCAAGTTCAAAAGGATGTAAATTCGATGACGGAAACAGTATGGCCTTTCCAAGCTGTCCATGACCAGCGGACGCGGCTATTCGAATATGTTTACACTCTGCGAGAGGTTGCACACTGGTGCCACAACATTTGATTACATCCGTCGGGGATAAAACCCTGAATAATCGTAACTCGGTACGCGGATCATCAACCGTTAACCTTTCACTTACACACCCTAGTATAGGCACCTCTCCCCATGAGCTTGGCCTCCCGGTGAAAACCAAGCTGTTAGCCGGGAACTGCACAGGGCTTGGCCGTACAATTCACCTCAATTCACATCATTTCTCAACAACGGAGGCAGCCTCAAGCATAACCCCTATGATGTGTGTTCAGAGGGAACCCATACTAAGACACATAAATTTCCAGCTAAGCCTTACCCATAATCAGGTATTGTGGGGGTACTCAAAAATTGGAATGGTATCGCATCCAACTCAATCATCAGTTTTTTTGCCAAATTCACCAAGTCAAATTCATGTCATATTCACCTTCAAAATCTTTCAATGGAATGACTCATCATTCCAAGGTTTTCACCATCATCATTTCATAAACACATGTTCCCATCTAGAGTAGTCATTTTTAAATTTAGCACTAGCATCTAAGTATGAGGGGAGCTAAGTAACTTGCTTTGCTTCTAGGCTAAGTTTGATATTCTTGTACTAACTCAATAGTAACCAAGTGAATCATGAATCAAAAAGTACTTTGATAAAACAAAGGTAAATAAAGCTTGTAAAGTAAAACTGGGAAATAGGATCATAAGCATAAAATAAATGGGGTAATGCCTTGCTCATGGTGAACTTTGCACTTTGCAAGAGTATTATCTTGCCTTGGTTGGGGAATTGGTCAAAGTGGTCTTCTTCTCCTTGGAAGTAGACCTCCTCCTCCTCTCGGTACTCCTCGGTACTAGCGTCTAAAATACGAATACGGAGTACACAATCATCACACCAAACTTATTTAATTTAACTAAGCACAAACATGGTTCACACACTTAAACTAGCATCACACATTACTATTAAGTTGGTGGATGTGTTTTTCTTATTATTTAAGAAAAATAATTTCCTCTCATACTAACTTAGATGTTATTTTCAATTACTTAGAGAAATAATTTCCTCTCATTATCTTCTTAAGATTTAATTTCTCTCATGAATAATATGTGACCTAGGTTGACCAAAGTCAACCTCTTCACACTTCTCATTTAAGAAAATGATTTAAATGAGGTGAACACCTCATACCATTTAATCCTAACATGTTAAAGATTTAAGATCATCAGAAATTCATATGAGACCTAAATGACCAGAGTCTCTACCTCATTTTGAATTGTTCATGACAAGATTTAAATGAGAGAAACACTCCCATAAGATTTCTTAATAGTTTTGGACACTATCTTTGACTAGAAATAGCCATAAAGTCCTTTAATTAAACTAGGCCATGATCATTCAAAGTAAGCATGGCATATTTTTGCAGAAACATTTAGTATAAGTGAAATGTGAATTATAGGAGTTGGAATCAACTCAAAAGAATTTTTGGTTGATTTTTAAGAATTAATCTAAGGCAGAAAAGTCCCTGCCTTGTTGATTTTCTCACTTTAATTCTACAATAGATCTAGGGTTCAAACCAGTGGCATCGTGTAGAGAAAATCCTAAGCTTTCCAGAGATATAAAATTTGTAAAGTTTGGCTGAGTAGATTTGTCTCTATTAAATTTCAAAGTTAGCATCAGATTGCATATTCTATCTACTCTGGAAAATTTGAATTCAAACTGGTGGGCTCGCGCGGGAAACTAGTTGGGCTGCAGAGAGAAAAAGAGTTTGGGCCGGCCCACTTCGCGTCCAGCGCTAGCAGGCCGTCTAACGGCAGGTCCCACGCGTCAGCGGGTCATAACGACCGAAGTGGTACGGCGAGAGGAGAGCCGTGCGATTAGACGCGAGATCGACGGCCGAGGATGGTCGTCTTCTCCGGCGAGACTGGGACTTACGGGAGGCGGAGGTAGGGGGTCGGCGAGCTCGTCGGAGCTCCGGCGAGCGTCGGAGTGGTGCGCCGCGTCGTTGTCGAGGACGAGGATCTCCCTGGTAGCAGCGGCGTGTCCTGGGGTGGCCTCCTGCTCCGGCGAACTCCGTGTACTGGCGGCGGCGGTGATCTTGCAATTGCGACTGTGGGGTGGCTAATCGATTCAATTGAGAGGTCGAGGAGAGCTGTGGTGAGGAGGGGAAGAAGTTGGCGTGCTCAATTGAGTGGGAGGAGCCCTCCTTTTATAGGAGCGGGAGGTGGCCGTGGGGCGGAGCTAGGGTCGTCGTCTCCGTCATCGTTCCAGGGCGGCGAAGAGGCAAGGGATGGGCGCGTACGATTGCTGGCGTCCTGGTGAAGCTGACGCGCGTGATGGCGGTGAAGACGAGGGTCTGAGGCGATGGTGAGGTTGACGAGAGCTTGCAGGCCCGTGGCGCGTCGCGTCGACGATGACGATGCCCACGGCGTTCCTGCGGTCAAACGATGATGTCTGCGGGTCTCCTGGTGTCCTGGCGTGTCTACTGGCGAGCGGAGCAGGTGAGTGGTGGCGAGGTGCGTCGGGGCGACGTCGGTCCTGGCGTGCCCGTGGCGTTCGCCGTGCGCGCTCTGGCGTGCGCGTGCGCGTCACTGGCACGTCTGGGCGCGTCTTGTTCCGGTCAATGCGGTGCACGATTTCGTCGAGTCTGGTGTCTGGCTTGATCAGGAGAGTGAGAGGGAGCTAGAAGACATGGTGGTGCAGTGGTGAGGTGACCAGAGAGAGGAATGGCATGGTGAGCTCATGCCATGCCACGGCATGGCATGTTCTGGCCAAGTTGAGCCTCTCCAGTGCTGGGCAGGTGAGTGAGAGGATGCAGTGAGGTGAGTGGAGGCTCCAGAAGTGCAGGGGTGGCCAGAGTTGGACCAAGTCCAAGGTGAAAACTCAGCATGGGCTTCAATTTTGATCCTGCCTGCAAGGTGTTTGTTGTAATGCCCGCAAGAAAAAGATTTTTGAAATTTGAAAAGATTTTTGGTGGAGTGTAAACATATAATTAGAGAAGTAGAATGGAGGTGGTGGTGGTCAAAATGGTGTTGAGATGCAAAATCACATTTTGCACATGATCTTACATATGTTTCAAAGTCCTGACTTTGCTTGCTTGCCATTTGAATTTGAGACAGAGTTAGAGGTGGGTCCCTTGAGCAAAGTTGTAGTCCTTGATGAGATCTTGGAAGAGGTGCAAAGATTTGGCCAAGTGTAGAAAGAGAAAGTTGAAAACCATGGGCTCAAAGTGGGTATCCTGCTGAAATTGTCATGCCCAAGAGGCAATAATAAAAGTGGTTATTATATATCTTTATGTTTATGATAAATGTTTATATACCATGCTATAATTGTATTAACCGAAACATTGATACATGTGTGATATGTAAACAACAAAGAGTCCCTAGTATGCCTCTTAACTAGCTTGTTGATTAATGGATGATTAGTTTCATAATCATGAACATTGGATGTTATTAATAACAAGGTTATATCATTGTATGAATGATGTAATGGACTCACCCAAATTAAGCGTAGCATAAGATCTCGTCATTAAGTTATTTGCTATAAGCTTTCGATACATAGTTACCTAGTCCTTATGACCATGAGATCATATAAATCACTTATACCGGAAAGGTACTTTGATTACATCAAACACCACTGCGTAAATGGGTGGCTATAAAGGTGGGATTAAGTATCCGGAAAGTATGAGTTGAGGCATATGGATCAACGGTGGGATTTGTCCATCCCGATGACGGATAGATATACTCTGGGCCCTCTCGGTGGAATGTCGTCTAATGTCTTGCAAGCATATGAATAAGTTCATAAGAGACCACATACCACGGTACGAGTAAAGAGTACTTGTCGGGAGACGAGGTTGAACAAGGTATAGAGTGATACCGAAGATCAAACCTCGGACAAGTAAAATATCGCGAGACAAAGGGAATTGGTATTGTATGTGAATGGTTCATTCGATCACTAAAGTCATCGTTGAATATGTGGGAGCCATTATGGATCTCCGGATCCCGCTATTGGTTATTGGTCGGAGTGAGTACTCAACCATGTCCGCATAGTTCACGAACCGTAGGGTGACACACTTAAAGTTGGATGTTGAAATGGTAGTACTTGAATATGGAATGGAGTTCGAATATTTGTTCGGAGTCCCGGATGAGATCCCGGACATCACGAGGAGTTCCGGAATGGTCGGAGAATAAGATTCATATATAGGATGTCATTTTATGTGAATTAAAATGTCGCGGAAGGTTCTATGGAAGGTTCTAGAAGGTTCTAGAAAAGTCCGGAAGAAACCACCAAGGAAGGTGGAGTCCACATGGGACTCCACCTCCATGGCCGACCAACCCTAGTGGGGGAGGAGTCCCAAGTGGACTCCCCCTTAGGGGGCCGGCCACCCCCATATGGGAGGTGGAACTCCCACCTTTTGGTGGGAGTCCTAGCTTGGCTAGGTTTCCCCTCTTTTGGAAGGTTTTGGTTCGGGTCTTATTCGGAGACTTGGAGACCAACTCTTGGGGATCCACCTATATAATGAGGGGCCAAGGGAGGGGGCCGGCCACCCCAAGACCACAAGCTGGCCGCCCCCCTTGAAGTGGCCGGCCACCCCCTCCCAAAACCTAGCCGCCCCCTCTCCTCCATATCTTCCGCGTAGCTTTAGCGAAGCTCCGCCGGAGTTCTCCACCGCCACCGAGCACCACGCCGTCGTCGCTGTCGGATCCAGAGGAGCTACTACTTCCGCTGCCCGCTGGAACGGGAGGTGGACGTCGTCTTCATCAACAACCGAACGTGTGACCGAGTACGGAGGTGCTGCCCGTTCGTGGCGCCGGAACCGATCGTGATCAAGATCTTCTACGCGCTTTTGCAAGCGGCAAGTGAACGTCTACCGCAGCAACAAGAGCCTCATCTTGTAGGCTTTGGAATCTCTTCAAGGGTGAGATTCGATACCCCCTCGTTGCTACCGTCTTCTAGATTGCATCTTGGCTTGGATTGCGTGTTCGCGGTAGGAAATTTTTTGTTTTCTATGCAACGTTATCCTACAATTGTCACATATGACCATAATCACATGTGATCACAAATTTGATTCAAATTTGATTTGAATTGAGTTTGATTGTTTCCAAAAGTGTTAACAAGTGTTTAGCATCCATTTACAACTAATGGTGCAAACCAAATTGGTCTAGATTAAAGATTTGTAAAAATGGCATAGGCCATATGTGTGTGTGAAATTGATTTTTAGAGAATCTTGTCTATTTTCTTTTTATTTGACTTTGGATGATCAAGAGATCATTGCTAGGGTTTTAGAGTGAGAGAGAACACATAAGCAAGCATCATGGCAAAATCACACTCAAATAATTTACCAAGGTGAGCTATATGCATAGTCCTATATGATGAGAAAAAGTTTTTGTTGGTTCTGATTTTTGGATTCTTGAATTCTCTCTCTGATTTCCTTTTATTGAAACTTGGGATGTTACAAAAGGCAACTTCATTCTCTTTCTAGGGAAGTGTTCCATACCTTTCTTAAGAGGGAATTGATATTTAATATTTCCTTCTTTCATATCAATAATAGCTCCAACAGTTCGAAGAAAGGGTCTTCCCAAAATAATAGGACAAGATGCATTGCATTCAATATCCAAGACAACAAAATCAACGGGGACAAGGTTATTGTTAACTGTAATGTGAATATTATCAATCCTCCCCAAAGGTTTCTTTATAGAATTATCAGCAAGATTAACATCCAAATAACAATATTTCAATGGTGGCAAGTCAAGCATATCATAGAGTTTCTTAGGCATAACAGAAATACTTGCACCAAGATCACATAAAGAATTACAATCAAAATCATTGACCTTCATTTTAATGATGGGCTCCCAACCATCTTCTAACTTCCTAGGAATAGAAGTTTCAAGTTTTAATTCCTCTTCTCTAGCTTTAATGAGAGCATTTGTAATATGTTTGTAAAGGCCAAGTTTATAGCACTAGCATTAGGACTTCTAGCAAGTTTTTGCAAGAACTTAATAACTTCAGAGATATGAAAATTATCAAAATCAAAACCATTATGATCTAAAGCAATGGGATCATTGTCCCCAATACACTGAAAAATTTCAGCACTTTTATCACAAACAGTTTCAGCAGTTTCAGGCAGTTTTGCATGCTTTGTATTAGAAGTAGAAACATTGCCAACACAAATTATTTTACCATTGATAGTAGGAGGTTTAGCAACATGTGAAGCATCAACATTACTAGTGGTGGTAATAGTCCAAACTTTAGCTACATTATTCTCTTTAGCAAGTTTTTCTTCTCTTTCCCACCTAGCATGCAATTCAGCCATCATTCTAAGATTGTCATTAATTCGAACTTGGATAGCGTTTGCTGTAGAAAATGACTTAATATCTTAGTTTTCATTAGGCATAACTTTCAGTTTTAAAAGATCAACATCAGCAGCAAGACTATCAACCTTAGAAGCAAGAATATCAATTTTGCCAAGCTTTTCCTCAACAGATTTGTTAAAAGCAGTTTGTGTACTAATAAATTCTTTAAGCATGAATTCAAGACCAGAGGGTACACTCCTACTATTGTTGTAAGAATTACCATAACCATTACCACTATTAGAAGGATATGGCCTATAGTTAGTACCAAAATTATTCCTATAAGCATTGTTATTGAAATTATTACTTTTAATGAAGTTCACATCAACATGCTCTTCTTGAACAACCAATGAAGCTAAAGGAACATTATTAGGATCAACATTAGATCTACCATTAACAAGCATAGACATAATAACATCGATCTTATCACTCAAGGAGTAGGTTTCTTCAACAGAATTTACCTTCTTACCTTGGGGAGTCCTTTCGGTGTGCCATTCGAGTAGTTGATCATCATATCATCAAGAAGCTTTGTTGCAGCACCCAAAGTGATGGACATAAAAGTACCTCCAGCAGCTGAATCCAATAGGTTCCTCGAAGAAAAATTTATTCCTGCATAAAAGGTTTGGATGATCATCCAAGTAGTTAGTCCATGTGTAGGGCAATTCTTTACCAAAGATTTCATTCTTTCCCATGCTTGGGCAACATGTTCATTATCCAATTGCTTAAAATTCATAATGCTACTTCTCAAAGATATAATTTTAGCAGGAGGATAATATCATCCAATTAATGCAAGCATCTTTACATTTAGTCCATGAATCAATACTATTCTTAGGCAAAGATAGCAACCAATCTTTAGCTCTTCTTCTTAAGGAGAAAGGAAACAATTTCAGTTTTATAATATCCCCATCTACATCCTTATACTTTTGCATTTCACAAAGTTCAACAAAATTATTAAGATGGGCAGCAGCATCATCAGTACTAACACTCTCTCATAACAAGATTTAGTAAAGCAGGTTTAATTTCATAAAATTCTGATGTAGTAGCAGGTGGAGCAATAGGAGTGCATATAAAATCATTATTATTGGTGCTAGTGAAATCACACAACTTAGTGTTCTCAGGAGTATTCATTTTAACAGTAATAAAAATAAGTAAAGCAAACTAAATTAAGTAAAGTAAAACAAGTAACTAATTTTTTTGTGTTTTTGATATAAAGAAAGCAAACAAGACAGAAAATAAAATAAAGTAAAGCAAGACAATAAACAAAGTAAAGAGATTGGGTGTGAGAGACTCCCCTTGCAGGGTGTCTTGATCTCCCCGGCAACGGCGCCAGAAATTAGCTTGATGACGCATGAGCACACGTCCGTTGGGAACCCCAAGAGGAAGGTGTGATGCGTACAGCAGCAAGTTCCCCTCAGTAAGAAACCAAGGTTATCGAACCAGTAGGAGATGAAGGCCACGTGAAGGTTGTTGGTGAAGGAGTGTAGTGCGGCGCAACACCGGGGATTCGGCGCCAACGTGGAACCTGCACAACACAATCAAAATACTTTGCCCCAACTTAACAGTGAGGTTGTCAATCTTACCGGCTTGCTGTAAACAAAGGATTAAACGTATGGTGTGGAGAATGATGTTTGTTTGCGAAGAACAGCAGAGAACAATGATTGCAGTAGGTTGTATTTCAGATGTAAAAGAATGAACCGGGGTCCACAGTTCACTAGTGGTGTCTCTCCAATAAGATAAATAGCATGTTGGGTAAACAAATTACAGTTGGGCAATTGACAAATAGAGAGGGCATAACAATGCACATACATATCATGATGACTACTATGAGTTTTACTTAGGGCATTACGACAAAGAACATAGACCGCTATCCAGCATGCATCTATGCCTAAAAAGTCCACCTTCGGGTTAGCATCCGCACCCTTCCAGTATTAAGTTGCAAACAACAGACAATTGCATTAAGTACTGTGCGTAATGTAAACAATACAAATATCCTTAGACAAAGCATTGATGTTTTATCCCTAGTGGCAATAGCACATCCACAACCTTAGAACTTTCTGTCACTGTCCCAGATTCAATGGAGGCATGAACCCACTATCGAGCATAAATACTCCCTCTTGGAGTTACAAGTATCAACTTGGCCAGAGCCTCTACTAGCAACAGAGAGCATGCAAGATCATAAACAACATATATATGATAGATCAATAATCAACTTGACATAGTATTCCATATTCATTGGACCCAACAAACACAACATGTAGCATTACAAATAGATGATCTTGATCATGATAGGCAGCTCACAAGATCTAAACATGATTGCACAAGAGGAGAAGACAACCATCTAGCTACTGCTATGGACTCATAGTCCAAGGATGAACTACTCACGCATCAGTTCGGAGGCGGGTATGGTGATGTAGAGCCCTCCGGTGATGATTCCCCTCTCCAGCAGGGTGCCGGAGGCGATCTTCAGAACCTCCCGAGATGAGGTTGACGGTGGCGGCGCCTCAGTATGTTTTCTCGTATCGTGGCTCTCGGTACTAGGGTTTTCGCGACGGAGAGATTATATAGGCGAAGGGGCAGAGTCGGGGGACGCTCGAGGGGCCCACCCCATAAGGCGGCGCGACCATGGGTGGGGCCGCGCCCCCCTGTGGTGTGGCCGCCTCGTCACCCCTCTTCATCTCCTCTTCGGACTTCTGGAAGGCTCCGTGGAAAATAAGAACGTGGGCTTTTGTTTCGTCCAATTCCGAGAATATTTCCTGTGTAGGATTTCTGAAACCAAAAACAACGAAAACGAGAACTGGCGCTTCGGCATCTTGTTAATAGGTTAGTGCCGGAAAATGCATCAAAGTGATGTAAAGTGTATATAAAACATGTGAGTATTGTCATAAAACTAGCATGGAACATAAGAAATTATAGATACGTTTGAGACGTATCACTCACCATTGGTGAGGCAATGTTAATGTTAGAAACAAGCTATGGAGTATTAGGAACTTTTCCTAATACTCAAATGGTGATTAGAGGGATAAAACTTTTCAAAGGCAACATCAAGAGCAATTGGATCATTGAAGGAGCATGAGGCATTAATCTAGAAAGCAACCAGGGACAAGTGGTAGTCTATGATCCATATCATACAAGAGAACTAAGGCAACATTGAGTGATCCATTTTATTTGGGGGCATCAAGGCAACAAATTAAGTTTCCCTCTAATCTAGCTTAATTTCTTTAAGGCCAAAAGTATATAGCATGGATCATGTCTGGCATAGAAAGGCCAGTATGATCCTAAGCCCACAAATGCATATATAAATGAACCATGTCTGACATTGATGGTCAGTATGAATTATTAGCCACTAATAATTAACCAGCAATATAGACCACCAATCAATATCCACTTGGCAACAGAGAAATTAGAGGTCAAGTATGGGATAAGACCAAACCAACAGTACCTTGCACCTGAGGTAAGCAAAGCCCATTTGACCACATACACATGGAGAGGGGGGCCACCTGTAAGCAGCTCACACACACATGCAACTGTGTGTTGTCACTCCTACAGCCAACATCCCAGCACTATATAAACAACATAGCCACAGCTAGCCAAACCATTTGGCTCAGGCTTCACCAAAGCATACCACAACAATACACCACTGGATTCTCATCAGTTCACTAGGAACTACAAGAACACTTCAGAACAACCACTTGATTTACAATAAGATATTTGGAGGAAATCAAGAAGCTAGCAAGAACAAGAAGGAGAGGAGGAACATGGCAACAACTACAAGTTACAGCAGATTAGGATTAACCACCAGAACAACATCACCACAAGCTAGCGACTCTGCTACCGCAGGTTGATCTTTAGATCATCTAGCATATATTCTTTTTAGTTTAGTTCAAAGCATTTTGGTAGGGGAAACTCTCAGAAATGCATACAAGTGGTATGCTAGTCTCATCACAGAGTTTATTGGGCATAAATAGCATCTGTTCTTATTAAGATTGTGCCTCAGCCTTTGCATCATTGGCAAGGCTACAAGATCAAGCCAGATCTGCTCTTATCAGTTTATAACTATCACATAAGGGACAGCTAGATCCACTAATAAAATCCAACCCTGGAAAAAATCATTTCTAGTAGCTATTTTGCAACTAGATCATATACAAGAAACTCAAAGCTCATTTTGTGCTTTCCAACAACACTACTGTCCAGGACCATATATACACTTGATTTGGTCAGCACCATAAGCAGCCATGATTAATCCACATACTACATTAATTTATTTAGGGTCCAGGACATTCATCCAGTCAGAGCCAAGTATTACCCTAGCAGTAGCAAAGCCACTAGCAGGTAACAAGCTCACATAAACCACCAATAGTTTAATAATAGCATAATATAGATGGCCAGCAGCCAATTGATTTAAGCCAACAAACTGAAGCACTTAAAGTGTACCAAGATCAAACCAGTAGCAAACATATTTGCATCTGATATGGAGTTTCAGTATAGTAAGTATTCAGTTCCGATAGCAACGCAAAACAGAAAAGCATATAGATATAACAAGCTGTCAATTAAGCACTCCAACAGTATAGACCCGAGCTTTAACAGCTCCAGCTATAGTCTGTAGTAACAGCTAAGAGCTTTGCCAACTAGCCCAAACAACAATATTGTATCGCATATCACTATGACCAAAGACAGGGGAGTAAAGAATGATTTAGCTCACAGCAATGTAGAGAAGTAGATGCAGTAGGCGACGCCGGGGTTGCGTCGGCGACACCGTCCAACCGGCGTCGGGGACGAAGTTGTCACCACACCACCAGATCACCACCATCACGAGCAGTACATCACCGACACCGTCTCACGATCCATACCAACCACAGCACCGCACCACCATTACATACCCACCGCAGTATAAAATAACTAGAAGAGGTTAACAGTGGCAGAGAGGAGGAGGCGGAAGGGGTTTGCTAGAGGTAAAGGAGGGCGACCACGAGGTGGCGCTAGAGCAGCACCAGCACGCAGGGCGCCGGAGTTGCAGCTACTGCTGCCATCCCGCCAGCGCCTGGGAGCGCCACTATCGGAGACAAGTGAGGGGAGCAGAGGGCATCCAGACAATGGGGGGTTGAGGAGGAAGACTTCGCTGGAATCTCGCTGGCAGACGGCAGCGCTAGGAGCGGCCGGCGATGGCCGGACATACAGGAGGCGGAGTTAGGGTTCCCGGGGTCGTGGGCGAGCGACCGAGGCCGGGGGGAATAAAATCGAACGGGCGATCGGGTAGAGCTCGTCAAGGCGAGTAAGCGCCCCATCGCGGCGGCGTTGGAGTTGGCCGAGAGCGGCCAGGAAGCGGCGGCGGAGCGGCGGAGCCTGGGTGCGAGCGTGTCTAACTGTGCGTGCGAGGATGAGAGAAATGAAGGAGAGAGCGAGAGGGTTGGATCGGGTTGGGCTTGACCCAAGCCAGATCGACCGTGTGGGTTGGTTGGGCCAGGCCGACTTGGGTCGGTTGGATCAGTTGGGCTCTGCCCATTTTAGCCACTTATTTTAAATTTGTTAGGAAAAAAACCTTTTAAACATTTAAGTTAATAATAATAAAAACAGCAACCAATAAATAAAAGCGAGTATCATAAAATGAGCTATGCATTAATAATAAAAATAATAATAGAAAAAATAGTATTTTAAAATTAGAAGAACAATAATTTGAATTTTATTATAAATTTTAGAAGGCTAAATTTTTAAATCTTAAAAACTATTAAAACCTAAATACTAAGCATATAATTTCTTGTCTCAGTTCTTCACATAAATAAAATATTAAATATTACTTCACACTAAAATGCCATATAAAACCACAAATATTTCTTGATGATTATGTTTAATAATATGAAAATCCTAATTGATCATTATTTCAACTATTCATTAAAACCCTAAACCCTAATAGTATTTAGCATATTTTATTGAGTATTTTAAAAATAATATAATGTTAAATCCATTATTATTGCTACCTCAAAGTTATTAATAATTTCAACTCTATTACCAATTATTACTTTAAGAATTGTATCACAACTTGGAAACCTAGTTCTAATATGGGTAAAGATCTTAACCCTATTATTTTATGTGAAAAACCCTAGATTATTTTCAACTCTAAAACCCTAGGGGTTTATAACATGTGATCATAGGAACTTAACCTTAGTTAAGGATTTAGATTAAACAAATAAAAACATGCTCATATTTTATTAAGATGTTATAAACTCAAATGCAAGATTAAGTTATCATTTCATGCATCCATGTTGAGTAAGTCTTATATGATCTAGTAAATATAAACTTTAACTTAGTAATTGCATGTTCTCAACCTTAACCATCATTACTTAGGAGAATAATGGTAATCAACCATAATACCAATTTTGAATAGCAATCCACCTTACTTGCTCCTATTCAACTAAATTCTATTTAGGAAATAATGAGCCACCTAATTTAAAAGCCATTAGTGCTTACTTAGTGAAGCAAATATGAAGTTATAGTAAACCCTAACTCATAGCATCACCTTGAACCATCCTTTGATATGATGTCTAGGAGAAACCATAGTAATAAACCTACTAATACTTGCTGCATATAGACCCATTCTACTTAAGAACCAACTAGCACTTATTAGAGAATTAAATGACTTAAATAGTAAACCCTAGAAGCCTTAGCTTCTAATTATAGTAGTTCTCATTCTTATTTAACCTGTTCTTCAAAAGTTATTCTTTTGAAGAACAAATGTCAATCAAACCATAGAATCCCTAGTTCTTATTTGAAATACTTACTATTTCTAAATCAACATGTTCTTTAAAAGTTATTCTTTTGAAGTATAACATAAGTAATTATCAACCATGACTTGTAGAACTTAAAACTGACAACTATTCTTGTATTGTTATGCAACCACTAATCCTTTGTGTATATGATTGTTATGATGCATTATATCACTTGTTTATGCTATAATATCACCAACCCTAATAATAACCTTGTTTGAGAACCATTCTAAAAGTGCAACAAACCCTAAAGAAATATTTACAACTCATCCATCCTAAATCATCGAGGTTAGGTTAGGCTCGGGACGATTGCATCTCATACTATGCATTATAGCATCTTTGCCAGTTCTTTAAACATTGTCCTTACCAGACGATGACGGTATTTCAGCATTTGGAGTTATCACGTATCGAAGCTTTTGCCTGCATAATCTTGCAGCCAAGAAAGGCAAGTTCATCGCTTGCTCATGTCATTTGATTATTTTTATCAAACTATATGCAAAGTACTATACTTATCACTCTTGCATTGAAAAGCAAAATATTACTTTTCCAATTATGAATATGACTATGTGGTGGGCAATGGAACCATGGTATGTGTTGATATGGTGGAGGTTCCATTGCATGGGTACTACTCATCTAGGACTAAGTACCAATGCCGTCCAGTGATTCTAGCGCCGTACATATCGCGTTGACCATAAGATCTATAATGGTTTTGGGGAAGTCAGCTGTATCTTTCCCTCTTGCATATCAACGGACCTGGTGGAGCCTGGCTGGGTGTTGGAGATAACACTGCAGTAGGTTGGGAAAATCCTTTAAAATCCCCATCCGTGTGTGATGAGAGGCTCTATCGTCTATGAGGGATTGTCTGTAGTACACCGGGGGTAAAGCCGTATGAACGGGAGATGTCTACCGGGGGTGTACGGATGGACAAAAGGGTGGGTATACAAGGTCGCGGAGAAGGCAGTGATTGGCTTGGACCTTACACCTGGCCCCACACCAAGGAAGTGTGGACGGGAAAGATCACCCGGTTGGTATCAAGGATAAGTTCTCTTATGGGAAAAGTAACGCACCTCTGCAGAGTGTATCAAATTGTGGCCGTCACCCCCTGTTCCGGGAAGGGAACTACGAACGCGGCAGGAAAGGAACTCCATGAAGTTCTGTTCAACCTGTGAAGACTGACGGGCATAGTTTTCAGAATAAAATAAACCTTTTGAAGAAATGTTTATGAAAACTTGCATTCGCCTATGACTTTCTGGTCTATGGTTGTAGCTAGTGCATGATACACATATTTCCTAATATGAACTTGTTGAGTACGCTCGTACTCATTCCCTCCCATTTTTTTTTTGAAGGGTCAACAGTGGGGAAAAAAGCCCCCACTGCAATTTTTATTAATAATTTAAGAAGTTACATGTGTACAAGGTGTACAGAAAAAAAGAAAGAAAGAAAGAAAAGAAAGAAAGAAAAGAAAGAAAGAAAGAAAGAAAGAAAGAAAGAAAGAAAGAAAGAAAGAAAGGTAGCTAAGGACTCATGAAGCTATGAAGCCAAGTCTTGAAATGATTCTCCCACTTTTTCTTCATTCTGAACGAAAGCAAAAAGATCTCTAGTTTGAAAACTGCCTTCCAGGCTTGTAAAGATGGTGTTTGTCCTTCAAAGATTTTCTCATTCTGATTATCCGGATGGACCATGAAGCAATCACAATAATTTCCACTTGCAAATGGTAAGTTCAGCTTGTCCTTGACATCATATAGGGCTTCCATGATTGATTGCTTGGTTCGACATGTGTGGACAAATAGAAGACCAGCATTCTTGTGCAAATGGGCAACTCCGAACGAGATGAGCTAAAGTTTCTTCCTGGTTACATTGTAATGTTGCACAGTTATAAGTTTGTAAGTTACAATTTTTCCTCCGGAGTAGATTCCTTGTGTTAAGTCTATCATGTAACAGCAGCCAGAAGAAGAATTTGTGTTTTGGCTGACAGGAGGATTCCCATAACCAGGTGAAAAATATAGGAGAATTTTGAGTTCCAATTAAAACTTTGTAAGCTTGCCCAGTAGAAAACTTGTTTGAACCCCAGATATAACTCCATGAATCAGGTTGAAGCAGATTGATCTGTATAGAGTCACATAATTCTTCCAACTGTTCAAACTCAGCAAATGCTTGTTGAGAAAGAGGGAGGTGAAACAGGTCCTGGATAAATTCCATTTGCATCACTTTATTTACAGAGATATCAGTTTTCTTAGCAAATGAGACAAGATGAGGGAATTTCTGATGCAGACAATAATCTCCCCACAAATCTGTCCGAGAAAAAGCGGTTTTTCCATTGCCCAAGTTACATCTTGCTAGGGCTTTATAAGTATCAATGAGTTTCAAATGTGATTTCCACGGAATGATCCTTGCATTTTAATTCCTGGTATATTGTCTTCATCATAGTATGTGTCCCTTATGAGATTCACCCAAGGAATGTCAAGATTATTGAAGAACTTATCTAAATTCCTGAGTAGCAAAGTCTTATTCTGAATCTCCAAGTTAAGAACTCCCAAACCTCCCTGATCTTTTGGTCGCATGATTTTTTTCCAAGAGACAAGAGCATTCCCTTTTGCTTGTACATCATTGTTTTTCTTTCTCCACGAGGCAATGCCTCATGTATTTAATAACCTGATCCTTGATTGTCACTGGTACATCCAGGCAGCACATATAAAAGATTGGAAGGGAAGCTAGTACTGATTTCACCATTTGTAGTTTTCCTCCATAATTGAGAAAGTCTGCAATTCCACCCAGTCTTGTTTGCACTCTATGAACCATGGGAAGGAAGAATTCCAGAGATGGTTTTGTGATCCCAAGAGGAAGCCCTAGGTATGTGAAGGGGAGTGATCCAATTTTGCAATTTAAAGTAGCAGCAAAGTGTGCCAACCTTTACGCGGACATATTAATTGGCATCATATTTGATTTCAGATAGTTTACTTTGAGACCAGTGGATGCAGCAAACGAGTGTAGAATAGCTTTAAGGCAGAGTAATTGATTTGCATCTGCTTTCATAACAAGGAGGGTATCATCTGCATACTGAATCACTGGAAAGTCTGGACATGATGCACAAGGAATAGGTCTTGTCATTAGGTTCATCTCCATAGCTTTGTTCAAGACAGATTGTAAGAAATCTGCTGCTAACACAAAAATCAGAGGTGATAGAGGATCTCCTTGTCTCACTCCTCTTTTGCAATAAAATTTCTTTCCAGGAACCCCATTCAACATGACTGCAGATGTCCCAGAGCTAAGGATCATAGATATCCATTGTAACCATTTGTCACCAAATCCTTTTGCTTTGAGGATATGAAGAATTGTTGAGTGTTCAATTTTGTCAAAGGCTTTTTCAAAATCCAGCTTTAAGATTAAAATTTCCTCTTTTGATTGATGACATTGATAAAGATATTCAAATGCCCAACCAAGACAGTCTTGTATGGATCTTTTCTTGAGGAATCCATATTGATTTTTGTGCACAAGAGAGAGAATGATGTCTTGCAATCTATTAGCCAGCAGTTTGGTGATGATCTTAAGGACACAATTCAGTAAGGAGATGGGTCTAAAATCACCAGGAGTCATAGGATTATCTGTTTTTGGAATTAATGTAATATATGATGAATTGATACTTTCCAAAGAAATGTTTCCAGCATGAAAATCACTGATCAGTTTTTTGACATCTGGTGCAATAATTGACCAACAACTCTTTACAAACTCATTATTGAAGCCATCAGGTCCAGGTGATTTATCATTTGGCAAATTTTTGATAACATCTTCTATTTCTTTATCTGAAAAAGGTGCTTGTAGGGTATTGTTCATTTCTTCAGTGACATTGGATTCCAGAATTCCTTCAAGATTAAAGCGCATATCGGGGTTATCGAATTGCCCATCCTTTCCTTAAAAGCATGCCATAAAATAGCAGCCTTTCCTTCATGATCATGAATTTCTGCTTGATCTGAATTCTGTAGCATGGAGATGTAATTGTGCCTGTAGTTTATGGTGGCTTTGGAGTGAAAGAACCTAGTATTTGCATCTCCCAGTTTGACCCACTTTATTTTTCCTCTTTGCTGCCAATAAGTTTTTTGATTTTGCAACAGTGTGAGGAGGTGTGCTTTGAGGACATCTCTTAAATCCCATTCAGACACTGTCAAAGTTCTAAATTCTTCTATAGTATCTACCAAAGAAATCACTTCATTGACCTTGTTGATCAGATTCTTTAGACAGGGAAGGTTTTTTGCCCATAACTTCAAGCCTCTTCTCAGATTTTTGAATTTTGCATTGATGTTTTTGGCACTATCCTTGTAATTGACTGGAATGTTCCAAGCAGCCTGAACAATCTGTTTAAATTCACTGTGTTGCATCCAGTGATTTTCAATTCTGAAGACTTTGGCCTTGGGAATTTTTGTATTAAACACCACAACACATGGGACATGATGCGAGGTGGGTTTCACCGGAGGATAAGCAAATGTTGCGGGGTATGAAAGGGTCCAAGAGGCGAAGTAAAGAACCAATCCAATTTTTCAAGCAGTGGATCTTTCTGCATGTTACTCCAGGTAAATTTTCTTCCTTTTAGTGGTAGCTCCACAATGCCAAGATTACTAATTGCCTCATTAAAGAGCAGCATGTCATTTAAATCTCCTCCAGGTTTGTTTCTATCTGATGGACTTCTAATGAAGTTGAAATCCCCCATGATTAACCAATCAGAATCTTGAGGCATGTCAATATTTGCAAACCAGTCTATAAACTCAGCTTTTTTGTCTGATTGACATGGTCCATAAATATTAGTAACAATCCAGGAATCATTGGATAAGTTACATCGAAAGTTCACGAAAGGGAGAATTCATTATGAAATGCCAATTCCCCTTTGAAAAGAGAACCATTCCAAATAATAATCAGACCCCCAGAAGCCCCCACAGATGGCACGAATTCAAACCTTGTGAATTTCTTGGGGCAAATTTTTTTAATGTATGATAGGTCAAAAGACTCCCTTTTTGTTTCTTGTAGGCAAATGATATCACAGCCTGATTCTTCAATTTTATTGGATAAAGCTACCCATTTTTTCTCTGAATTAATGCCTCTTATATTCCAATTCATAATTTTCCAAGATTTGTAATTATCCATAAAAACCAGGTGATATGATTATAAATTTCCCAAAGTAAAGAGGTACTTTAGGCATCAGGAAGATCAACACAATTGTCATGACTCCAACATTAACATAGCAACTCACAAGATTCACAGAGTACAAAAGCCACATGACAAGGTCATAACTTAACAAGTCTTGGAATCTCGAGTGGAATCAAGCAAGCCCCAAAGTAGCCAAAAGTACATATATGTGAATACATTAAGAACTAGTCTGGAGGATTTTTCTTAGCCTGCTGTGTAATAACGAGCGACCTTTTGTTGCCCCTTTTCATTGATTTTCAGAGAACTTGAGGTAGGGGCTTTGCTCTTCTTGCTTCCTATCACTCCATGGGGTGCAGCTGCCTTGTTCTCCTCTAAGGTGTTCTTTCCTTTCTTCAGGATTCTTTTTTCCACAGCATCTTCAGAGACCTTACAAAAAGACATGGCTAGATTCTTAACCACTTTGGTGTTGGTAATAGGTGGAGCAGCATTACAAGTGAGACAATACTTGTCAGAGCAATTGTCATGATTTTTAAATCCATCATTTAGTAGAACAAGTCTGGGACTCCTTCTTACCTCAGACTCAACAAGAGCAATCTTACTATCCCTTCTTTTCCTTTTAGGGGTGCTGGGAGTACCCACAGAAGACACAGGGGGCTCCTCCACCAATTCGGTGAGAGAAAAGCATGTAGGAGCTTTTGAGGTAACACATTTATCGGGGATTGCAAATTTAATTGATGCTTCCTTGTGCATAGGCTCCTTCATGATATCCCAAAGGCTGTGATGACGAAATCCTTTAGCCCAATCAAATTTTTCAGGGGTAACAAGCATAAGAGTTATGAAATTGAACCAACTAGCAGGGATGTCTACCAGTGATGAACTAGCCTTATGTGCAATATCATCAGATTTTGGGGCAAAGTATTTTTCCCATAAGGCCATGCCTTCAGCTGAAATCCTTTTTGACAGATCATGCTCCTCAGGAACAGGGGAGAAAAAAGTGTGCACTTTGCCCAAGGTTAACTGTAAATGAGCTACATTTGGTGAGGCAATGTTGACATCAGAAGGAAGAAAAGAACCATCATCTACAGCAGACAAGGTTTGTGTATTCTGATCAAGAGCAGAGGGTCTAGCAACTTCCTCTGGAGCAATAGGCACAGAATCTTCCTGAGCAGAATAAGCTTGAAGGATATTAAATAAACCCTCTCCCAAAGACAAGGAAGGCTGATCCATCTGCTGTTCAGAGGTTGCAGAATGAGCTTGATCAATAGAGCCACCAGAATGACCAACAGCAGTAGAGGAATCAAAAGCAGCAGAGTTCTCAGAACTCGAAGATGAAACATTAACCATGCTGTCCACATCAAGAAGAGGAGGTCCAAGTTGCTGATCTTCCATAACCATCTCTTCCTGCTGATCTGCTGCTTTGTTGCTCTATCTCCATTGGTTGGGGTTGGTCTTGTTGTACCCCCATAGCCCGGTGACCCCATCCCTCATTGTTATCTTGGTCATCTTGTGCGAGCTGGAATCATAGGAGCGAGGATTAAACTGAGGCACAGGTAGAGCATGCCCAGGGAGAGGGTGTGGGTCCACACCATCATCTGGCAGAGGATCTTCATCTGCAGGCCCACCACCAAGCAAGTTATCTAATAGAATTTCAACAAGAAAAGTCCAGGACTGTGCCTCTGGCCTGGAACTCTCAGTCATCCTAATGCTCTTGGGAATGTCCATAAGGTCAGTGACCCTAACTTTAACAAGAACTCTTCCTTTTCTGTTTGGATCTTTTTCCCGAGTAACACGGAACCAATATCAGCAAAACATGCATTAAGATCTTCGGTAGTCATGTGATCCGGAGGTGGGCCAACAAGAAGCAACCAGACATCTCTATTAAAAGTGACACCTCTCCAATTAATTCCCTCATCATGTTTAACAAAGGAAATATTGACATCCCCAAACTGATTAGGGCTAGAAGCAATGAGTCTGTCCCTATCACTGACATTTCTGAACTGTACATATGCGGCACCAAACGGGCAAGAATGGAGACTAACAAAGCCCACTCTAGCAACTTCTGTAAAATACTCTTGGAGAACATCTCGAATATTACGGAAAGGAACCAAACCTTCGGGGAACGGCTCAATGGTGGCGATTGCATACTGTTCATGCTCCTTGGGGCGCCGAGGAACCACCACTCGCTTGACGCCTACTCTCCCCGCAATGTGCTGAATCTGGTATCCGTGGGGCACAAAAGGCCTTGGATCAATGGGGATGTTGGCCATTGTCGGAGGGCGAACCTCCGCCTGCTCTGCAACTGCTAGTAATGGCGGAGGTGGTTTCGGAGATGTCGAGAGCGGCGAATGCGAGGAGACAGAAGCGACAGAGGAAGGAATAGATTTTTTCTCGAAAAGGAAAAACGAGAAATCTCTAAAAGAGGAAACCTCCTGGATAGCGGGTGCAGGCCCATGGGCCTTGAACCAGGAAAGGTAAGACTCATCGGGCCAATTAATGGGGTTAAATGACGGAAATTTGAAATAAGGTAGCAGGCCCGGTAACTGCGCCAAAGAATGTGCTCGCTGAGAGGGAAAAGCTTGAATGTGATTGGCTTGATTAGAGGGAAGAGCCGTTTGCAAAGAGGGATTTGAAAAAGGGGAGACTGCCTGAACAAGCGGTGATTGCATGCGCTGAAAAACAGAAACCCTTTTATTTCCCAAAGAAGTTGATTTTTTCCGTTGCACCAGTTGCCATTCAGCGTCTGTTTCTTTGTAAAAATTCTTTTCTTCAATTAACCAATTTGGTCCTCCATTCCCCCATAGATTCAAGAACAATTCAAACATAGGGGTGGAAATCTTAGACTTATTGTAAATTTCAAACCCGACTCATTGTTGAGGCCACGAGAGAATTGAAATGTTCTATCTTTGAGAAGCCTAACTTTATAGCAAGAAGCGAGCCTCCAAAGCATGATTGTAAAGCAATGGCAACAGTATGAATATCCAGCTTGAAACGAGCTCTTCCAAAAGATGCAACCAGCAGGAAAGCTCTTCTACGAGAGTAATTTGCAAGAGTTACAGAATGGCCAAACTTACATTTGCACGCAGCTTCAAAAGAAATACCAGCCGAGAAATCCAGAGAAATATCCTCTTGCGAACTCTCTGGAGAAGACTTGTGGGAATGAACCGTAGAACTTGCTGATTTTAATAAATTGACCCCAAACTCGAGAGAGTCAGAAATGATGCGCTCACCCACAATCACAGTATGTGTCTTTAGATCCAGAATCATGCCAGAATGTATCTTTTCATTTTCCAGAAGGAACCTAGCATCCAACACTTCCTCTTGCATGTCAAGGAGAACCAACCTTTTGGCTTGAGGCCTAAGAATAAGGAATGCATGGGAAGATGAGGAGCCATTCTGGAAATGAGAACAAACCGCTTTCCAACGAACAAGGGGAGCTTCAGGAAGAGATGAAACATTGGGTGGTTTTGAAGCCTTTACTACATCCACAAAGCTTCTCGAGGCAACATGAGCCTTAGCTCCAGTGGCTTGTGGGGGGTCTTGAGTGCCAGAGACAAGAGAGCTAAGACATTCTCCCACCAAAACAGAATGGGCCTTGAAATCCAGAATATTTCCGAGTTACAACTTTTTCGCCACTGAAGCAAAGATCTAGCCGAGATCACCTGCTCCTTTGAGTCTAGAAGAGTAAGCCTCTGTGCATGAGGTTTCAACATAAGGAAAGCGAGATCTACCCATTGGTATTTTTGAATCCATTTTACCCAAATCAGAGAAGGTGACTCTCCACCTGATCGAGATAGGATCTGAGAACGAAGAAAATCCAGGAGGTGAAACAAGGCATTCTGTCACAAAGACCAGGTGGGAAGGAAATCTGATTGAAGATCCGGGGTAAAAGTTTCACCCTCACGCGGGGTTTTACCAACCAAAGGAGAATCCTTGTGATTAACCAAAGCCAACCGAGTTCTTCGGCCACAAGAGGAGAAAACCCGAGCCAAGAGCACTAACACCGTCAACAGAGAGAGATTCAAAGGAAACCTTCCAACGACCAAGAGGAGAGGGGCAAGGAGCCATGGGGAAGATCACCTTGGGGGGGAGATCACAATGATCGGAGCAGGCAGAGGAGGTCACCGTCGATCAGAGGAATCGCCTTGGAGCCGCCGGAGGAGGAGGGGGAGGTGGAGCCATCTTGTCTTTTTCGGCCCGATCTGTGGACAGAGAGAGAAAGTTTTCCCTCCCATTTGAACCCCCTTCTTAGATCAAGGCACCGAAGGAGAAACTACCGTGGAACTCGAAGACAAAGGAGTCAACTGCAACAAGATGAAGAATCTAATCAAAGAAGTCAATGGAGTCAACTTCTGTATCAGCTAGAGTGGAAACTTAGACTAGTAATAGAAGAGAATCTTTCCCTAATCGTAGCACCTAAGTAGCTAGATTTCTATAGCAAGCCAAGTAGCTCTTAAACTTGGGTTAGCAATAAGTTAGATTACGAGTCGTTCTTCTGGAGCTTTATTTGAAGTTTTACCTCAATATAAAGTAGGAGGCTGTGTTGATCTTCTGTAAGCAGTTTGTGTATCCTTCTATAGACATACCTTGGACACGCATATGTTTCTGTTGTACCACTCTGAGGGATGTAATATGAGTGGAACGGTGTTTCACTTGTGTTATGTCAACGACTTGTGTACTACACCATGCAGTGGTACGCTGGGTCATCACACTGGAGAAGAAAAACCACGGCGTCACCGTGGCGGCACAGCCTGGCCACGTCAATGCCAAGCCGGGAGTTCGCCAGGCACAAACGCTCCAGCACAGCCCCACGAGGCGCACGACGTCACCACGGCGACTAGGAGCGCCGGCGTGAGGCGAATCGCTGCGAGCACCGCGCAACCCTAGATGCAGTAGGGTTGGGGGCGAGCGGAGGAGGTCACCAAACCCAGATCTACGTGGACCAATGGGTGCGCCGCGCCATCGAAAGGCGAAGCGAACGCGACCGATCTCGTCGCTGGAGACGGTCGGAGACGGCCGGGATAATTGGGCGACGGCGATGGCGATTCCGGCGTCGCGGGAGCAGCGGGTTAGGGTTAGACGCGGGGGCGAGGAAGGAGAAGAGTGCGACCGAGTGGGCCGGACCAGGCCGAGTTGGTCTAGTCCAACCCACTGGGTTCACCCTGACAGGTGGGCCCAGGGGGCAAAATGGACTTTTCACAATTCCATTTAAAACAAAAACTTTGACATACATCCATAAATTGTATTAACTCTAAAAAATAGAGAAAAATATGAAAAACACTTAAAATTTTATCCTCTATCATGATCAATTATTGGTTAGAATAATTGGAGCAGGTTGAAATTAATCATTATTTACTCAATAAATAAACTTCATAATTTTTGACAATTGAATAAGTCCATAAAATACCTTGGACTTAACCAATTCTTGGAAATATCCCAAGAAACTAGCTATTTTCACTCTTAAGGAGTATAATTAATTGTTATTATTCACCACCTTCGACATTTAAATAACGAAGCATCGGGAGGGGGGAAACAAACCCTAAAATTCAAAAGCATGCATATTTGAATCTTTAAACATTGCCCTTATCGGACAATGATGCTATCTTTCAGAAACAGAGGACCAGGGTCAGTCCAAACAATCCAACTGCACTACCTTGCAGTCACCATGCAAGTTCATCACGTGCTCATGTTACTTTGAGTATTTTTATCAAATTACTTGCAAAGTACTTTATTTATCACTCTTGCATGAAAAGCAAAGATGCTAATTTCATAACTATGAATATGAATATGTGGTGGGTAATGGAATCATGGTATGAGTATGGTCGAGGTTCCATTGCAAGGGTTTGTATCCATTTAGGATTAACAACAAATGTCGTCCAGTGATTCTTCTGCTGTAAGACTCGTGTTAACCATAAGATCTAGAGTGAGACGGGGTAGTTAGTTGTATTTCTTCCTCTCGTACATTAACGGATACGCTTACCGTAGCAGTTGTGTCTTGCGAGAACAAACAGTGGGTGGGGATCCCATTCTAATTCCCCACGGTAATGCAGTCTATGAGGGGTTGCAACGACCGACGAAGGTATCATGTTCGTGAAACCTGACAGTAGTCGAGGTCGGATGGTATCCTATGGATACGCTGACCGGCGAGGACCCAAGGACGGAATTGCAACAAAGGGTGGGTGTGCGAGGTCGCGGAGGAATACAATATTGGCTAGGACCTTATACCGGGTCTCACACCAAGGAAGTGTGGACGGGAAAGCTGCCCGGTTGGCACCAAGGTTAAGATCTCTTTTGGGTAAAGCAACACACCTCTGCAGAGTGTAATGAATCGTGACATGTCACTCCCTGTTCCGGGTTTTGAAACTGCGAACGCTGCCGGAAAGAAACTCCATGAAGTTCTAGACACCTGGTGAAGGCTGACGGACATAGTTCTTCAGAATAAAAGCAACCTTTTGAAGAAATGCTTATGAAAACCTGCATTGGTATTAGACTTTCTGGTCTAATTTCGTAGCTAGTGCATTAAACACCTCTTTCCTATAATGAACTTGTTGAGTACGCTCGTACTCATACCTCTTATAATCCCATGCTTATATTGTTTGAATCACCTGGAGGAGGCCACTGAAGGGCAAGATGGAGCAGATGGGATCTGCTATGAAGAACTAGACCTCTCTGCAGGAGTTGAGGGGGTTGACTATCTGATAGTGTATGGAACCGGGGAGGTTCCAGAAGGAGACCAAGCTTAAGCAACTAGAGTAGTAATAGTAGTCGAGCAGCACGAACTCTATAGTATTTAGCTGCTCGAGTTGAATGGTGTTAAACCTTCTAAGATCTATATTGTATAAGTTGAGTATGATTCACCTAGAACCTAGGAGTCATCATCTATGGACATATGAGGAGCTTCAATGTGATATATATATATATATATATATATATATATATATATATATATATATATATATATATGGTTTGTAATATTATGTGACTGAAATAAAGACCAGCTATGCTTCTGTTGTACTACTTTGAGGGATGTAATATTTACGGATTGGTACTTCGTACATGTTATGTCAACGACTGGTATACTACAATATGCAGTGGTATGCAGGGTCACCGCATGTTTCTTACACTGGCATGCGCCCGTGTCTCCCCTACTCCCCCAGCATGCGCCATTGCCAAAACCATCACGTCACTGCCACCACCTGCGATGAAGATGACGTCCTAGCTGAAGACGCCGACGAATAACAACGAGGCGGGCTCATCCTCGGGCCATTGTCGCCGCTCATCACTTCTAGCACCAGCGTCGGCACACGTTCGCTTCGCCCGCAATCTTTCGCCGCCTCCACGTGCGGCAGATTTCTTCAGGCCACACACCGTTGTGGCGTCGGCCGCCGGCGTATCACCTGTCGCATCCCTCGATGAGAGCGCAACCGCCACTACGTCTTAGTGCTGGAGTGCCAGTGGCGGTGGACAGAGGTGGACCCGTGCGATCGACCACAACGACATCTCCCTTCCCGATGGTTGGCACCTCAATCTCAGCAAGGCGGCGGACGAGGCCAAGAGGGCCTTGGAGGGACTGGACGATGCCGTCCGGTTAATGGTGACTGAGCACAACGTGGCGCTGCCACAACCTACACCACGGTCGCCACATGCCGCGTGGGAAGGGCAGATGGTTCCACCGCCGCTTCCGCCGCAACACATGCCATTGACGTACCCTCCGTGGGCGTAGTAGGGCCATGGACACCACCCATGATTGTCGACCTCACTCAGGACAAAGACGACGAGTAGGTGACGGTGCCAGCGACGCCGACGTAGGGAGAACGCCATGATCTGTTGCTAGGGTTTAGGTTATTCCTTTTGTTTTATTTCCTATGTAAATTATCTTTGAATGAATGAAATATTTCTTAAATTTCGCATACTTTTTTAATTTTCATCTAATTTAATTTATTTGTTATTTTCGGCCAACATGTCAATCACAAACCGAATAGATTGGTCGCTAGGCGCACTAGCCTAGGAAATCGAACCTCGGTCTAATCTCTACTACTTATAAAGACACGAAGTTGCGTTGGAAAATAAGATCTTAGCCGTCTATCTTCATACATCTAACGCTCCCGATTCATTTGGTCTCCCCTCTCCAGTCTCCACCCCACGCCCCTTGGAATTTTTTTCCGTAATCCCCTCCACGCTGGTTTAGTTCCTAAAATCATGGCAATAAACAATCTCCACGACGCCCCGGCCGGTCGGTCGGTCCCCTAGCACGAACGCCTCCCCAATGCCTGCGCCCCGCTTCCCACCGCCCAGCAGCGTCGCCTCCCTCGCTGGCCGTGCTCCCTGCATCGCCTACGGTCCTCGCTCGCCAGCACAAACTCCACCGGAGGCGGAGGTGACCACGTGATTCCACGCCGAGGCCGCCAATGGAGGATTGCAGCCGCCAATCATCACGCTTGCCCCGTCCAACCAACGGATGCCGGTGGTCAGGCCATTCATCTCAATCTGGCTCCGACGACGACGAGAATCCCAACCGCCGTCAATAGGGGCATGGCCGAATTCAGTACCACCAGCCAGTCCTAGCTTCCCACGTTTTCTCCCTCAAGGTATTCACTTCGTCTACTTTCCTGCAGTTCCGACTTCCGATTGCCTAAATCCTAGGTCAATGGCCTCCTGGTAGTGGTATGTGTCCTGTCTGCCCGCAAGGAAGCACAATCTGTCTAATTACGGTGTATATAATTTGAACTTTAAGGTATGTTATTTCTTTTGCATGAAAATCCAGAGTAAGAACCAGTCGGTCCATGCCCAGAATTCCTCAGTTGATGGTAGAAGAAATTTGATGTGTGAAGATAGTTGGTTCCAATCCTTTTATTTTAAAATAATCCAATTGTTCTAATGTAGATATAACTGTAATCTGTCAACATATGCGTGCATGTATGTAGTCTTCGTTTTTCAGTAACATGATTAGAACTGAGGTTAAAAAAAATGTACCGTCAAGAGATATATGCGTGCATGTAGTTCTCTTATTTCATATCCGTTGTGCAACTAGATCGATATCACATATCTGATATCTCTGCGTAGATCTGGTATTTTTTCTTCTTCCTTAGTTTCTGGGCTGATTGTCAAGATATAAACTGTTGGAGATATGCCCAAGAGGCAATAATAAAGTGGTTATTATATATCTTATGTTTATGATAAATGTTTATATACCATGCTATAATTGTATTAACCGAAACATTGATACATGTGTGATATGTAAACAACAAAGAGTCCCTAGTATGCCTCTTAACTAGCTTGTTGATTAATGGATGATTAGTTTCATAATCATAAACATTGGATGTTATTAATAACAAGGTTATATCATTGTATGAATGATGTAATGGATACACCCAATTAAGCGTAGCATAAGATCTCGTCATTAAGTTATTTGCTATAAGCTTTCGATACATAGTTACCTAGTCCTTATGACCATGAGATCATGTAAATCACTTATACCGGAAAGGTACTTTGATTACACCAAACGCCACTTGCGTAAATGGGTGGTTATAAAGGTGGGATTAAGTATCCGGAAAGTATGAGTTGAGGCATATGGATCAACGGTGGGATTTGTCCATCCCGATGACGGATAGATATACTCCGGGCCCTCTCGGTGGAATGTCGTCTAATGTCTTGCAAGCATATGAATAAGTTCATAAGAGACCACATACCACGGTACGAGTAAAGAGTACTTGTCGGGAGACGAGGTTGAACAAGGTATAGAGTGATACCGAAGATCAAACCTCGGACAAGTAAAATATCGTGAGACAAAGGGAATTGGTATTGTATGTGAATGGTTCATTCGATCACTAAAGTCATCGTTGAATATGTGGGAGCCATTATGGATCTCCGGATCCCGCTATTGGTTATTGGTCGGAGTGAGTACTCAACCATGTCCGCATAGTTCACGAACCGTAGGGTGACACACTTAAAGTTGGATGTTGAAATGGTAGTATTTGAATATGGAATGGAGTTCGAATATTTGTTCGGAGTCCCGGATGAGATCCCGGACATCACGAGGAGTTCGGAATGGTCCGGAGAATAAGATTCATATATAGGATGTCATTTTATGTGAATTAAAATGTCGCGGAAGGTTCTATGGAAGGTTCTAGAAGGTTCTAGAAAAGTCCGGAAGAAACCACCAAGGAAGGTGGAGTCCACATGGGACTCCACCTCCATGGCCGGCCAACCCTAGTGGGGGAGGAGTCCCAAGTGGACTCCCCCTAGGAGGCCGGCCACCCCACATGGGAGGTGGAACTCCCACCTTGGTGGGAGTCCTAGCTTGGCTAGGTTTCCCCTCCTATGGAAGGTTTTTGGTTCGGGTCTTATTCGAAGACTTGGACACCACCTCTTGGGGTTCCACCTATATAATGAGGGCCAAGGGGGAGGAGGCCGGCCACCTAAAACACCACCAAGGTGGCCGCACCCCAAGACCACAGCCTGGCCGCCCCCCCTTGAGTGGCCGGCCACCCCCTCCCAAACCCTAGCCGCCCCCTCTCCTCCATAGCTCCCGCGTGCTTTAGCGAAGCTCCGCCGGAGTTCTCCACCGCCACCGACACCACGCCGTCGTGCTTGTCGGATTCAGAAGGAGCTACTACTTCCGCTGCCCGCTGGAACGGGGAGGTGGACGTCGTCTTCATCAACAACCGAACATGTGACCGAGTACGGAGGTGCCGCCCGTTCGTGGCGCCGGAACCGATCGTGATCAAGATCTTCTACGCGCTTTTGCAAGCGGCAAGTGAACGTCTACCGCAGCAACAAGAGCCTCATCTTGTAGGCTTTGGAATCTCTTCAAGGGTGAGACTCGATACCCCCTCGTTGCTACCGTCTTCTAGATTGCATCTTGGCTTGGATTGCGTGTTCGCGGTAGGAAATTTTTGTTTTCTATGCAACGTTATCCTACGGTGGTATCGAGCCGTGTCTATGCATAGATGGTTGCACGAGTAGAACACAATGGTTTGTGGGCGTTGATGCTCTTGTTATCTTTAGTTGAGTACTTTGCATCTTTATGGCATAGTGGGATGAAGCGGCTCGGACTAACTTTACATGACCGCGTTCATGAGACTTGTTCCTCGTTCGACATGCAACTTGTATTGCATAAGAGGCTTTGCGGGTGTCTGTCTCTCCTACTATAGTAAAGATTCAATTTACTCTTCTATTGACAACATTAGTATCAACGTTGTGGTTCATGTTCGTAGGTAGATTAGATCTATATCGAAAACCCTAAACCACGTAAAATATGCAAACCAAATTAGAGAGCGTCTAACTTGTTTTTGCGGGGTTTGGTGATGTGATATGGCCATAATGTGATGATGAATATGTATGAGATGATCATTATTGTATTGTGGCAACCGGCAGGAGCCTTATGGTTGTCTTTAAATTTCATGTTGAGTAGTATTTCAAAGTAGTTGTAATAGTTGCTACATGGAGGACAATCATGAAGACGGCGCCATTGACCTTGGTGTTTCGCCGACAATGATGGAGATCATGCCCGAAGATGATGGAGATCATGTCCGTGCTTTGGAGATGAAGATCAAAGGCGCAAAGACAAAAGGGCCATATCATATCACATATGAACTGCATGTGATGTTAATCCTTTTTATGCATCTTATTTTGCTTAGATCGCGACGGTAGCATTATAAGATCATCCCTCACTAAAATCTCAAGATAATAAAGTGTTCATCCTTAGTAGCACCGTTATCAAGTCTTGTCGTTTCGAAGCATCTCGTGATGATCGGGTGTGATAGATTCAATAAGTACATACAACGGGTGCAAGACAGTTTTGCACATGCGGATACTAAGGTGGCCTTGACGAGCCTAGCATGTACGGACATGGTCTCGGAACACATGATACCGAAAGGTAGAGCATGAATCATATGATTGATATGATGAACACTTTGAGTGTTCGCCATTGAAATCACACCTTTTCTCGTGATGATCGGGTTTAGGTGCGGTGGATT
The DNA here is from genome assembly GCF_022539505.1 of Lolium rigidum. Lineage (NCBI taxonomy): Eukaryota > Viridiplantae > Streptophyta > Magnoliopsida > Poales > Poaceae > Lolium > Lolium rigidum. The sequence goes on along the minus strand of NC_061511.1, from coordinate 94,702,970 downwards.
TGGTTCGTGTGATCACTAAGACAATGCGAGGGATATTGTTTTGAGTGGGAGTTCACCTAGATTTTTAATTATGTTGAATTAAAATTTGAACTCAATTTGTCATAAACTTAGTCTAAACTATTGCAAATATATGTTGTAGAGATGGCGTCCCCAATCAATTTTAACCAGTTCCTAGAGAAAGAAAAACTTAAGAGCAACGGTAGCAACTTCACTGAGCGGTTCCGTCATGTGAGGATCTTCCTCTCTGGCTGAAATCGCAATATGTGCTTGATGCACCGCTAGGTGACCCTCCTGCGAAACCGAAACCGATGAAGTAAAAGCTGTTTACGAGACTCGGAAAACTCGGTACTCTCAAGTTCGGTGTGCCATCCTGTGCGATCTGGAATCCGATCTTCAAAAACGTTTTGAGCACCACGATCCTCATGAGTTGATGAATGAGCTGAAAGCTATTTTTGAGACTCATGCGGCCGTGGAATGCTATGAAGCATCGAAACATTTCTTCAGCTGTATGATGGAAGAAGGCAGCTCCATTAGTGAGCACATGCTCGCCATGACCGGGCATGCGAAGAAACTCGGTGACTTGGGAATAGTGATTCCTAACGGATCGGGGATTAATCGTGTCCTTCAATCACTGCCACCAAGTTACAAGAACTTTGTGATGAACTACAATATGCGAGAACATGAACAAGGAGTTACCGAACTCTTTGGCATGCTAAAAGCTGCTGAGATTGAGATCAAGAAAGAGCACCAAGTGTTGATGGTCAACAAGACCACCGAGTTTCAAGAAACAGGGGCAAGTCTAAGGGAAAATTCAAGAAGGGTGGCAAGAAATCCGCCACGCCTCCTATGAAACCTAAGAACGGCCCTAAGCCTGATGCTCGAGTGCTATTACTGCAAGGAGAAGGGACACTTGGAAGCGTAATTGCTCCAAGTATTTGGCGGATCCGAAGAGCGGCCTTGTCAAGAAGAAGAAAGAAGGTATATCCGATATACATGTTATAGATGTTCATTTCACTGGTTCTCGTTCTAGTACACTGGGTATTTGATACCTGGTTCGGTTGCTCATATTTGTAACTCGAAACAAGAACTAAAGAATAAACGACAACTGCTGAAAGATGAAGTGACGATGCGCGTTGGAAACGGATCCAAGGTCAATGTGATCGCGGTCGGCACACTTCCTCTACATCTACCTTCGGGATTAGTTTTAAGCCTAAATAATTGTTATTATGTACCTGCGTTGAGCATGAACATTATATCCGGATCTTGTTTAATGCAAGACGGTTATTCATTCAAATCTGAGAATAATGGTTGTTCTATTTTTATGAATAATATCTTTTATGGTCGAGCACACGAAAAGAATGGCTTATTTCTATTAGATCTCGATAGTAGTGATACGCATATACATAACATTGATGCTAAGCGAATTAAATTGAATGATAATTCTACTTATATGTGGCACTTGTCGTCTTGGTCATATTGGAGTGAAACGCATGAAGAAACTCCATACTGATGGATTACTTGAATCACTTGACTTTGAGTCACTTGATAGATGCGAAGCATGTCTAATGGGAAAAATGACTAAGACTCCATTTTCTCGGTATGATGGAGCGAGCTACCGACTTATTGGAAATCATACATACCGATGTGTGCGGACCAATGAGTGTAGCATCGCGCGGTGGTTATCGTTATGTTCTAACCTTCACGAGATGATCTGAGTAGATATGGGTATATCTATTTCATGAAACATAAATCCGAAACTTTCGAGAAGTTTAAGGAATTCCAAAGTGAAGTAGAAAATCAACGTAACAAGAAGATCAAATTTCTACGATCCGATCGTGGAGGTGAATATCTGAGTTATGAGTTTGGCATGCATTTAAAGAAATGCGGAATACTTTCACAATTGACACCGCCGGGAACACCACAACGAAACGGTGTGTCCGAACATCGTAATCGAACTCTCTTAGATATGGTTCGTTCTATGATGTCTCTTGCGATTTGCCGTTATCATTTTGGAGTTATACATTAGGGACAGCCGCATTCACTTTAAATAGAGCACCATCAAAATCCGTAGAAACGACACCGTATGAATTATGGTTTAACAAGAAACCTAAGATGTCGTTCCTTAAAGTTTGGGGTTGCGAAGCCTATGTAAAAAAGTTACAACCGGACAAGCTAGAACCCAAAGCGGAGAAATGCGTCTTCATAGGATACCCTAAGGAAACTATAGGGTACACTTTCTATCACGGATCCGAAGGCAAAATCTTTGTTGCTAAGAACGGAACCTTTCTTGAGAAAGAATTTCTCACTAAAGAGGTGACTGGAAGAAAAAGTAGAACTCGATGAGATTAATGAATCTATACTCGTTGATCGAGTAGCGCAATGACGGAAGTTGTACCTGTACCGCCTACACCGGCAACAGAGGAAGCTAATGATAATGATCATGAAACTTCGAACGAGGAAACTGCGGAACCTCGCGGATCGACAAGGGAACGTGCCACTCCCGATTGGTATGATCCTTGTCTAAATGTCATGATTGTGGATAACAATGATGAGGACCCTGCGACGTATGAAGAAGCGATGATGAGCCCGATTCCAACAAATGGCAAGAAGCCATGAAATCCGAAATGGGATCCATGTATGATAACAAAGTATGGACTTTGGTAGACTTACACGATAGCCGAAAGGCACGTCGAGAATAAATGGATCTTCAAGAGAAAAACAGATCTCGATGGTAATATTACCGTCTATAAAGCTCGACTTGTCGCAAAGGGTTTCCGACAAATTCAAGGAGTTGACTACGATGAGACTTTCTCACCCGTTGCGAAGCTAAAATCGTGAGGATTTTGTTAGCAATAGCTGCATTTTTCGATTATGAGATTTGGCAGATGGATGTCAAAACGGCATTCCTTAATGGAGACATTGAGGAAGAGTTGTATATGGTACAACCCAAAGGTTTTGTCGATCCTAAAAATGCTGACAAAGTATGCAAACTTCGAGCGTTCAATCTATGGACTGAAGCAAGCATCAAGAAGTTGGAACCGACGTTTTGATAAGGTGATCAAAGACTTCGGGTTTATACGAGTGTCATGGAGAGGCATCGTATTTACAAGAAAGTGAGTGGGAGCTCCGTAGCATTCCCGATATTATATGTAGATGACATATTATTGATTGGGAATGATATAGAACTATTAAGCGAATGTAAAAGGTTATTTGAATAATAGTTTTTCAATGAAAGACCTTGGTGAAGCATCGTATATATTAGGCATCAAGATTTATAGAGATAGATCAAGACGCCTAATAGGGCTATCACAGAGTACATACCTGGACAAGATTCTAAAGAAGTTTAGAATGGACGAAAGTAAGAAAGGGTTTTTACCTATGTTACCGAGGCAAGGTCTTGAGTAAGACTCAAGGACCGGCTACGGCGAAGAAAGAGAAAGGATGAATCGGATCCCCTATGCTTCGGCGAGTGAGGCTCTATTATGTATGCCATGCTATGTACAAGACCGGATATAGCGCATGCTGTTAGTTTGACTAGCAGATATCAAAGTGATCCAGGAATGGAGCACTGGACAACGGTCAAGAATATCCTGAAGTACTTAAAAAGAACTAAGGATATGTTTCTTTGTTATGGAGGTGACCAAGAGCTCGTTGTAACAAGTTACACCGATGCAAGTTGGAACACTGATCCTGATGACTCTAAGTCACATGATCCGGGTACGTGTTTATATTGAATGGTCTTCGCAGTAGGCTGGGCAAGCTCGAAGCGATGCACGGTGGCGAAGTCTTCAACAGAATCGGAGTACATAGTGGCTTCAGAGGCTTCATCAGAAGCGGTATGGATGAAGAGGTTCATTGTAGAGCTCGGTGTGGTTCCGAGTGCATTGGACCCACTAGTCATATACTGTGACAACATGGGTGCCATCGCCAATGCACAAGAACCAAGGTCACACAAGAGGCCGAAGCATATCAAGCTGCGTTACCACTCGATTCGCGAGTACATCGAAGATGGAGAAGTAAAGATTTGCAAAGTACACACCGATCCGAATGTAGCAGATCCGTTGACTAAAGCTCTCCCTAGGGCAAAGCATGACCAACACCGGAATGCCATGGGTGTTAGGTTCCTTACAATGTAATCTAGATTATTGACTCTAGTGCAAGTGGGAGACTCGTTGGAGATATGCCCAAGAGGCAATAATAAAGTGGTTATTATATATCTTATGTTTATGATAAATGTTTATATACCATGCTATAATTGTATTAACCGAAACATTGATACATGTGTGATATGTAAACAACAAAGAGTCCCTAGTATGCCTCTTAACTAGCTTGTTGATTAATGGATGATTAGTTTCATAATCATAAACATTGGATGTTATTAATAACAAGGTTATATCATTGTATGAATGATGTAATGGATACACCCAATTAAGCGTAGCATAAGATCTCGTCATTAAGTTATTTGCTATAAGCTTTCGATACATAGTTACCTAGTCCTTATGACCATGAGATCATGTAAATCACTTATACCGAAAAGGTACTTTGATTACACCAAACGCCACTGCGTAAATGGGTGGTTATAAAGGTGGGATTAAGTATCCGGAAAGTATGAGTTGAGGCATATGGATCAACGAGTGGGATTTGTCCATCCCGATGACGGATAGATATACTCGGGCCCTCTCGGTGGAATGTCGTCTAATGTCTTGCAAGCATATGAATAAGTTCATAAGAGACCACATACCACGGTACGAGTAAAGAGTACTTGTCGGGAGACGAGGTTGAACAAGGTATAGAGTGATACCGAAGATCAAACCTCGGACAAGTAAAATATCGTGAGACAAAGGGAATTGGTATTGTATGTGAATGGTTCATTCGATCACTAAAGTCATCGTTGAATATGTGGGAGCCATTATGGATCTCCGGATCCCGCTATTGGTTATTGGTCGGAGTGAGTACTCAACCATGTCCGCATAGTTCACGAACCGTAGGGTGACACACTTAAAGTTGGATGTTGAAATGGTAGTATTTGAATATGGAATGGAGTTCGAATATTTGTTCGGAGTCCCGGATGAGATCCCGGACATCACGAGGAGTTCCGGAATGGTCCGGAGAATAAGATTCATATATAGGATGTCATTTTATGTGAATTAAAATGTCGCGGAAGGTTCTATGGAAGGTTCTAGAAGGTTCTAGAAAAGTCCGGAAGAAACCACCAAGGAAGGTGGAGTCCACATGGGACTCCACCTCCATGGCCGGCCAACCCTAGTGGGGAGGAGTCCCAAGTGGACTCCACCTTAGGGGCCGGCCACCCCCACATGGGAGGTGGAACTCCCACCTTGGTGGGAGTCCTAGCTTGGCTAGGTTTCCCCCCTCCTATGGAAGGTTTTTGGTTCGGGTCTTATTCGAAGACTTGGACACCACCTCTTGGGGTTCCACCTATATAATGAGGGCCAAGGGGGAGGGGGCCGGCCACCTAAAACACCACCAAGGTGGCCGCACCCCAAGACCACAGCCTGGCCGCCCCCTTGAGTGGCCGGCCACCCCCTCCCAAAACCCTAGCCGCCCCCTCTCCTCCATAGCTCCCGCGTGCTTTAGCGAAGCTCCGCCGGAGTTCTCCACCGCCACCGACACCACGCCGTCGTGCTGTCGGATTCAAGAGGAGCTACTACTTCCGCTGCCCGCTGGAACGGGGAGGTGGACGTCGTCTTCATCAACAACCGAACGTGTGACCGAGTACGGAGGTGCCGCCCGTTCGTGGCGCCGGAACCGATCGTGATCAAGATCTTCTACGCGCTTTTGCAAGCGACAAGTGAACGTCTACCGCAGCAACAAGAGCCTCATCTTGTAGGCTTTGGAATCTCTTCAAGGGTGAGACTCGATACCCCCTCGTTGCTACCGTCTTCTAGATTGCATCTTGGCTTGGATTGCGTGTTCGCGGTAGGAAAATTTTTGTTTTCTATGCAACGTTATCCTACATAAACGTGCGCTTAAATCGCTCTTTTTCAGTATGGTTAGCTTCTGATAGATCATTTCCCGTACTTCAAATTAGTTTATTATTAATTCACTTTGAAAATAATATTAAGACTATCATTATTGATGTTTGCTCCTTTTTCTACTTCCGAATTTCGATTATGATACTAAGTCCAAGTATTCCAAAATTCAAGCGTCTTCACACAATTCAAGCATCTTCACATCATTATAAATCATTCTTATTTTTCGATTATTGATGATAGCTTTCAGATTAATTTATGTTCTGACACCTGGTCGACACAACCGTTGAGCTACATCATGGCCAACCTATGCTACCGCGTTGGTATCTCACCGCCAAAAATCTTCTGTAAGTCAGTCAGGCAGTTCTGTAAGATAAACCACTACCAATATTTCTCATGAATTATGGATTGTCTTAGTGGGCACTTGGCAAGACGCAGCATGATCTGATCCCAAACTGATCACCAACCTCTACGTAGCTCGAATGTGATTTAATTGTGATCAACTATGAGCTTGTTTATAATTGATATATCAGAAGTGCATCATGTATGTGCTAATGATTATTATATCCCACTTTAGTTGGTTGATGGCATTCCACTTATTGATGTCATTTCCAGAAAGAAGAACCTCACAACTTGAAAACCAATCGTGATGGTACATTTCATGAGCATAGTTGCACGTTATGCAGCTTTTGTTCTTTTCAGACAAGGTAATGCACATCACTGTATTGAATAATTCTTTGTGCTGAATATTTCTTAGGATGCAAATGACATTGGATTCAAATACACAATTTACTTTCCCACTATTATGTGGTATGATTGAGAATTTTAGGCCTCAGCACTCTTCGTAAATATGGCTCCATTTCTTGGCCTTCTAATGGCCTGTGAGAAAAGGCATATGATAGTTGCTGTTGAAACAAAGGATAGGAGCGGACACCCACAATAGCGTTTCCATTATTTCTGCTGTAGTATCATAGATGAAAAGGCAGGCACATTTTGACAGATCATATTAATGCTTAAAATATATACCTTTCATATAACCATCTGTAATTCCTTGAATAGCTTATGCTTTGTGCTTTCTGATACATAATTTCTAATTTTCTCCCGAAAATTCCTTATTATGCAGGAAATTAGAGTGTTGAGGTACTTCTTAATGTGTTCCAGCTCTTTTGAAGTTGCAAGGATGGGTTGATGCTATGAATTGTTTTGGTCGACGCGGTATTTCATCGCCATAAGCCACAAAAAAAACTCATATTTGGTATTTCATCGCCATAAGATACAAACAAACTCTTATTTATAACTGTCTAAGTTTTTTTCATTTTGGTTTTTATGTAATTTAGGGACAAAATGCATTGAAAACTGTAAATGTTTTTGTCTGTGCAACTGAATTAGGAGCGGCTGGACAAGACAGAAACTTGCTTGACTGCTTACCCCTAGGGTTTATTTGTTAGCCATTTGTAAGAATATTTCATAGTCCTTACTTCATCATTTATTAAGAACAGTGCCCACTGAATGAAGAATGGACACTGTTCAGTTATCTTTGTTGATTGCCATAGGAGTTGCTAGCATTTTTAGTGAGTCAAATTGAGCAAGTTTCTTGATCGGTGACATAGTTCTTTGAGAGAAGTCACAAGATAGGAGTATTCAAAGCTTTCATGATATGGCATGTTTCTTGCTTGGTGACACGATTTTTTGAGTAATACTTGAACTGTTTAGTTCTATGCAAAAGCATGTTCTGAAATTATTGTTGTAATAGTGGGCAGGATATTCATACGAGATTGTGAAATTATCCTTGCAACTAGCATTCTATTCATATGAGTTTACTTGTTGCCGTTATGCATGGTTGAAACGTAGTTCTAAATACAAACACAGTGTATGTTTATTGTTTGATTCTTTCACATTCGGGTTTGTGTTTAGATAGAGAACGTGCGTTGCACGTGCACACTTACTAGTTTCTAACTAGAATACGAACCAAACGAATAAAATCGAACAACTTGGATCGCGCCACTATAGCCGAGCGAGCAGACAAGAAAGTCCAACGAACCAAAGAAATGTTCCTCGGCGGCTTAACGAAAATGTTATATGGTCAATTCGAGGCGAACAAGAAAGAAAGGAACCAAAAAAGAAAAGGGGAAATCCTAGTGTGTGTGTGTGTGTGTGTGTGTGTGTGTGTGTGTGTGTGTGTGACACCCAAAATCCACACATAAACCTCCAACTTTTGACAACCTTTCATCGCACACACAGCACACCACACAATCGCCAACCAAAAAACATCAAATATAACGTAATCATCCCTCCACTAGCTCCACCCTCTGCCTCTTCGGGCGCCTCAAGAGAGGCGCAGGCCACCACCACCAGGTCGCCTCTCCCCACCCAAAGCTCCCACCTTTCCCTTCCTCCTCCGCTTTCCCAATTCCCCAATTCGCCGGTGCGCCCGCCCGATCGCCCCGAATCTCTTCCAATTCGGCCAGCGGCCGTCGGGGACTCCGCGCCACCCGGCTTCGTCTCTCTTGTTTGCTCCGTCCGTCTGTCCGGCCGGCCGGACGGCTGCTTTGTCCGCGTCAGCTCGATCCACGCCGGCGCGGCACGGCTCGTTCCTGCGGGGTTTTGGCCTTCCTTCCTGCCTGCCCCGATCGATCTGGTCAGCAAACTCTCCTACTCCTATTTTGCGTCCTCGGTCAGCTCAACGCGGCGGTCAGGGAGAATTTCGCGAATTTGTTTCAGCTCAAGACTGCGTCGCCTCCTCCGTCGGTTGTCGCCGGTGTTCCTGCTGATCTGTGTGTAGTTCCTTCTTCCGGCTGATGGGATTCGGCCTCTCGCACGCATCGGCAGCGGAGAATTTCCCCACTTGGCGAAGCTTCCGCTATTCTCTACCCATTTCCACGGTTTACGACCTGGTCTGACAAAAAGCTCCAGTTTTTTCTCCACCCGAATTCTCTGATCTGTTCTTGTCCAGATCTCATTCTTCTTCCTAGGCCTGCACCGATTCGGTCAGACAATATCATTCCTTTCCCGTTCATCTGCTGACTTTTTTATTTTCCTTCCCTGCACTGATATCCACCATTTCGTGCGCTTTCTACGCTCAATTCCTCCTGATCTGACCCTTCAACCTCGGGGTTTCTCTCCGTTTGCCTGATTTGTCTATCCGTGTCGAATCCAATGGCGCAGGAGAGCTGCGATCTCAACAAGGACGAGGCCGAGATCCTCAAGCCGTCCTCCTCCACCGCACCTTCGCCTCCTTCCCCAACCACAACCTCAACGCCACCGCCACCAACAGCAACCCAAACACCAGAACCACAACCTCCACAATCGCCACCCCAACCACCGCCAGCTCAATTCTCGTCCAGGCCCTGTGAAGTTCTTCTCGTAGAGCCTTCAAAGAAGAGGAAACGTGCTGATGCTGATGCTGATGCTGATGCCGTCGCCGGTGCCGAAGCGGTGGTGGCCATGTCAATGGCAGCTGAGCCGCTGTCGCCGGTGCTCTTCGTTAACCGCTGCAATGTCTGCCGCAAGAGGGTTGGTTTGACCGGCTTCCGTTGCCGGTGCGAGAAGCTCTTCTGCCCGCGTCACCGGCATTCAGAGACGCACAACTGCTCGTTTGATTATAAAACCGCGGGCCGCGAGGAGATTGCCCGCGCCAACCCTCTCATCAGGGCTGCCAAGGTCATTAAGATATGAGGTATAATGTTTTGCTTCTGGTCTGCAAAATGCATACCATTTTGTTCAAGTTTTTCTGTTAATATTTGTTACTACCTGTATAAGATGTAAATCACCATACTAAAATATGCATCAAGTCATGGCCTGGTTTCCCAGGCTTGGCTTCTAATTGTATTCGAGATAGCAGAGTATGTGTTGAGATAGTAGTGTGCCTTGTTAACAGTATTACGTGATGATGGGCATGCTTGTTTGCTCTCAATCAGGTCTTCGGTATCTGTCACAAAATATATTTTCCTGCCAGTTGCAGAATTCCCTTTGAATTTTGATGCTTTACTGATTTGCTCACGATGAAAGTTGAGCTATGAGCTGTTATGTCAGTTGCCTTAGCTGTAAATGGATTGATGTGTTCCCTTTTGTAAACCATTCTGCTAGCAGATGGAGATCAGCAGACAGTAGCGCAAAACGAGTTTTTTCATCATAAGATTCTCTTTGTTGAGATTAACCAAATACCTAACAAAAAGATAGGCAATTTAATTAAGTTCAAGCAAATCTGGTGCAGCAGTGTGCAAAACCAACCAAAATCTTGACCCTAAAGCTTCAATGTTTAAATTGCAATGAGCAGTCCTATGGCCAGCGTTTGTAGCAATGATTTCCTATTTTTCCTAATGCGCATTTCTAGATACTATATAAGAATGTTTAGTTCATTGACCTAAATTTTTCCCGTGCTTGCAACTTTGCAGATCATGTCATGTAAGAACTATATGGAGGACAAAATCCTGGAGATGCTGCAAGTGAATCATGCTGTTATTCCAAGGCTGATCTATTAGCATGATCACTGCCAACTTGTGAAGTCATTCCCCATACAACCGAGCTCTTGGTAGCATACAATCTTACATCGAGTATGCCAGCATGGGTTGGTTGTTGTGGGAGAATGCTTCACTCTTGTCCTTCATCCGTCTATGGTTCACTCCGTAGCTTCTCAAGCTACCATGAACGCGGATGATGGAGCCTGTAATGTCCAGTCATAATTTTATTGGGTCCAAAGATTTATTGTAGTATATTTGTAACCTTCCTTTACCTTGTTCAGTTTCTATCCAACGCAATTGTGTGTTACTGAAAGCTTTGTTGATGTTAGCGTGTCAAGTGCATGCTGAAGCTAATCAGCTTTCATACGATCTGCTTTTATAGTTTGTCTTATTCTAGCAAATGATTTGTTGTCGTGATGGAAGTTACATTCTGTATAGGATTGAAATCTCAGCTTCCAAGCATGAATGCAATCAGATTCAGAAATGGCGTGACTCTTGCAAAATCTCAATCTGCTCTTTCAGAATTCATGTTGTGAACTGTTGCTGACGGCATGGCTAAATGTTGACTTATATGTTCCAACAATAGGATTTTGGTAACAGTTCAATTTCCTTGGCAGTCTGGGAAAAATCCTGTGTAACAGTCTAGAGCTCTGCTTACATCCTTGCCCAATTACATAAAAGAAATCCGAACAGGGTTATTTGCACATGTGGTATGTAGGAACAAAAGAAACAAAGAGAGGATAGCAATGTTGCATTGCATCCAGCTGCATTATTTGCTGCCATTCTGCGGTCCCAGCCTGCATTTCCTAGTTACTCCCGAGGTACTCTCGTATCTTCTTGTGCTTTACGCTCGTCATTGACGAGGGCATGATAATGGCCTTTGCCTTCAACACAAATAGAGCTCCCGTTAACTTATGATAAAAAAAAAGGGAGTTCCCATTAACATGGGTTATTTCCTCCACCATTTCAACCAGGTGGCTGTTTAGAACTGTCAGTTGTAGGAAATTTTACCATCTTCGAATCTTCGGCTGTCCAATGATGCAGCATCTAGGCATTGCGGACCGCTAGCAGCCTCCTCATCAGGCAGATCCCCTCCACATTGGCCAGCCTCGCCAACATGTCCCTGTCGTTGGTCGTTGTTTGTATCGCTACATTGATATGGTAACATTAGGAAGCAAAAGGGAACAATGGAGGTTTTAGACAAGCTAAGTGTCGTCACAAACACAAAGATCACATGAAAATAGCTGGGTGAGATAAGATTGGGTGTAAAACAGGTGAGTGAGTACCTAGAATAAGTAACCAGTCCAACAGCAACGGCACCAAATGCTACATAGTACATCCAGTCGACCTGGAAAGGAAGCTGCTCTTAATTGCTGGCTATATGTAAGACAAAATGTGGGGGACCGGTGATCAGACCTTCTCATGGTAGGCGAAGACACGGATGAGAATAGCCCACATGTCTGAGGTCAGTAGTGAAAGGTTCAGCAATGTGGAGCCACTGATCTGCACTTGGTGGCACAGATGTGAGAAGTGAAAATCAGGAGCAGCAACCATGTGCTTGCTGAAACTTGAATTTTTTTCCCGCGACATACCTTCAGTAGAATCGGGACCAGAGAGTATAACATGAACATCGCGACTGCAAACCCGATAAACGGTACCACCTGACAACAAAACAGTATTAGATGGTTTTACGTGTTAGTTCTTGGAACAAAATACTTTTACGTTGACAGAGGGAGGGATACTTACAGCATCAGTACTCCATTGGATTGATTTTATCTCGTTGCGTTCAAATACGATTCTGGATAAGCAGTTACATAAATAACACAGCTTAGCAACGCAAAAAAATGGTAAAACACTACTTACCAAAGCGAAAATGGTAAAGCACAATGCATATTCACAAAATAGAAGTATAGGATACATTTGGCAAGCACTGATGATAGCGCCAAATAGTCCCAGCATCCCCATCAACTCAATTCGGTCACCAGCTTTGACCAGAAACTCCTGGAACCAAAAGAAGAAGAAAACACATACTGAAGGATCTGTTCTCTAGTGATCGAAGTTATTTGTACATATAAACCAGGAGCTGACATGAGTTATTATATGAATAAAAAAACGAGAAAATCATCATAACACGGGTAATATGACTAACTTAAAATCTTCACCTTCCAGCCACCCACTAAATCTTTCAGCTACTCGTGTTGGATAACAAAGAAGTGAAATTTAGGATAGGTTCTGGTATAAGATATTCATACAAAATCAGCTCTATTGGTCTTGAAACTACTGTACAAAGACCATTTCTATGCAATTGAGATCGATATCTTACCTCACTGACATTGCTAATGGAATAAAGGGTGGCGCCTGCAATCACAAGTATATCACCTTTAACTGGGCTTTTTCCACCTTCATAGAAAGAGCCGACCATCAGCTCCGCCCAGTTAGTAGTACTTCATTCACAAATACATGATTGATCGTAAACAGAACTTCTGAACTTCTGTGCAACAGCATAACTTGATTTTTGCCTTTTATAAAATCCATCACAGCTAGTACTATTGGTAGGGGTTAGGGTTCTACCGGGTCTAGGGCGGAGGTTGTAAGGGTGGAAGTGAGGACGGAGAGGCTGGAGGGCTCGGCGCCGGCGGCTGGGCGCCGTCGCGGAGGAAGGAGGCGGCGGCTAGGGTTGGGTGCGGCTGGGCGCAGGGGGTCTCCCGTCTCCCTTCAGGAGACGAGACAGTATGATACTAAATATTTGTCTGGTTAATCATGAAGGGATACATGTGTTTATATAGGAGGACGACCTCCACTAAACCCTAATTTATTGGGCTAAGCCCACAACTAGCCACTAATGGGCTTCTTGTATAGGTCAGACCGACCATAACATCTCTCCCCGCCTTCTCAAACAGCTCGTCCTCGAGTTGAACTTCTGGAAACTGCTGGCAGAGATCTTCAAGCTTCTCCCAAGTCGCCTCGTCCTCTGGCATGCCTGTCCAATGCACCAAGACGTGACAAACACCACGTCGCTGCTGGGCCTTCATCACGCGAGCCACACTCGCCGGGGCTGGCTCGAGACGCCCATCCGAAGTAGGTGGAAGAGCTGGTGGTGCAGAAGGAGGGTTGTGGTGACCCTGCATACCACTGCATGTTGTAGTATGCCAGTCGTTGATATAACATTCGCGAAGTACCATTCCGCAAATATCACATCCCTCAGAGTAGTACAACAGAACATAGCAAGGTCCATAACTCATTCACATATTATTACAATACATATACACAAGTCGTCTCGGAGCTCCTCTTGGGTCCTAAGAGGATATCTCCTGGGTTCGAGGTGAACCCAACTTAACTTACAATACCATTGTCTCATTAAACAAACTTTTATTTAATCGAGCAGCTACATGGTAAGAGTTTGTGCTGCTCGGCTAATACTACTCCCCAGATATCTCTAGGCTTGTTTTTCTCCGAAAGCCTCCCCGGATCCGTAGACGATGATGTAGTCTACGCCTTCAACTCCTCCTGAGAGGTCAGGTGCATCATAGCCGATAACCTCGGCTCCTTCATTGTTGTCGAAGTCCTCCTCCCGGACGGTTCGGACAATCTAAGCATGGGATTTAAGAGTGGTATGAGTACGAGCGTACTCAACAAGTTCATTATAGATAAGAGGTGTTTAATGCACTAGCTACGATATTAGACCAGAAAGTCTAATACCAATGCAAGTTTTGATAAACATTTCTTCAAGAGATTGCTTTTATTTCAAAGAGCTATGTCCGTCGACCTTCACCGGTTTACTAGAACTTCATGGAGCTCCTTTCCGGCCGCGTTCACAGCTCCTCAATCCCGAACGAGGAGTGACGAGTCACAGCTTCTTTACACTCGCAGAGGTGTGTTGCTTTACCCATAAGAGATCTTAACCTTGGTGCCAACCGGCAGCTTTCCCGTCCACACTTCCTATGGTGTGAGGCCCGGTATAAGGTCTAGCCAATCATGTTCCTCCGCTACCTCGAACACCCACCCTTTTGTAAGATTGTCCTCCCCTATATCCATGATGAGACCGTTCCGGGCATTCTTACAATCCCTCATAGACCGCAATACCGTGGGGACTTAGGACTCCCCAGCCTCACCATCTTGCTCCTTCGGGCGACAAGTGTACTACGGACTATGCCGTGGGGACTTAGGACTCCCCAGCCTCACCAGACTTGCCCCCTTGGATTACAAGTGTACTACGGTAAAGCGCATCCGTTGATGAACGAGAGGTGGAAACACTTTTGACTACTCCGTCCCACTCCGGATCTTATGGTTAACACGGGTATTACGAGCACAAGAATCATCTGGCGACATTTGTTGTTTAATCCTAGATGGATATAAACCCGTGCAATGGAACCTCCACCATATCAACACAATCCATGGTTCCATTGCCCACCACATAGTCATATTCATAATTATGAAAGTAGTGGTTTTGATTTTTATGCGATAGTGATAACCATAATACTTTGCAAGTAATTTGATAGAAATACTCAAATGACATGAGCAAGCGATGAACTTGCCTGAACACTGCAAAGTTCTGCAGTTGGAAGGTATGGACTGACCCTTGTCCTCTTGTTCTGAAAAATAGCATCATTGTCCGATAAGGGCAATGGTTAAAGAAGCAATAATGCATGATTCCAGTTTTAGGGTTTGTTTCCCCTTCCGATGTCGTTGTTATTTTATGAGAGGTTAGATACTAAGAACATCTTAGGGATACTTGATTTAGGGTAAATCCAACCTTGAAATGTTGTCAAGGTGTTTTGAAGTCCAGAGGCATTAATGGACTTATTTTTATTATTGAAAAATATATGTGTGATTTAAATGATTATTTAAATCCTCAAATTAAGACTTATTCTTCTTTGTCTTTAAAAATTCTCTTTGATATTTTATTTAGGTAGAGAATTTTATACTGATACATTTTCATATTTTTATTTATTTATTTGGAGTTATATTTTATTTTATAAAATTCTTGGAAATTCTTGTTTAAATGGGTATTTTGGAAATGTCCAAAATACCCCTCGGCCCCACTTGTCAGGCGGCCGAGCTGGTTAGGTTGGACCAGCCCAGTGGGCTCGGTCCAACCGACCCGGCCGCTTCGTCGTCCTTTACCCCGTAACCCTAATTCCCCTTTCGGGCTCCCGCGACACCGAAATCGCCTCCGCCGTCGCCGCTCGCTCCGGCCGCGCTCCGGCCATCATCGGCGACGATCGGATGTGGATCCGGACCGCCTCTCGACGGCGGACCTGGTGGTCCGCGTCGATTTGACGCTCGCGTCCACCTCGTCTCTTCCCCAACGCATCTGCGCCTCGGCCGCACGGATCCGTGAAGATCCGCCGTTCGTCGGCGTCCCTGGCGCTGCGGTGCGGCCGTGTGCCACGCCGTGGTTGCTGGTAGCTGCGGCGCTGCTGTGGCTTGGCTTGGCCTCGGCGCCGCCGTGCCCCGGCGTGTGCCGCCGTGGCCGCCATGGCCGCGCCCTTCATCACGCACCACCGGTGAGTACTCCTTCGTCTCCTTCTCTCCCTCTCTGTGCTACTCTCTTCTCTCCTACATCTGGCTCGGCCACGAGCCTCATCCTCCATGTGGAGATGCTTGCCGTGCCGATGCGCTGCTGCTGCGGCTTGCTAGCTTGTGCTCATGCTGCTGTGCTGTGTGGCTGTGCTGTTGCGCTGCTACTGCTATGCATTTCTTGAATCTCTCCCCGTGCCTCTCGCTCTATTGCTATTCTGGCTAGGAATTCCTGTGTATTCAATTTGACTGCCCTGGCTTGATTACCAAGTGTAAACCTTGCAAATTTGCAAGTTCTAGGGCACTGAGATGCTGTCCCTTGTGCTCAATTTCCTGTGTAAGTTTGGTTGGCATTACTGCTGGTTAATCTGTATGTTTCAATGATGTGCACCAAGTGTGGTGCTTATTTACCTTGATCTAGGGGTTCATGCTGCCTTGGGTGTGCTTCTGGATATATTCATTTAATTATCTATTTGGTTGCCTGTGAAGCACTTATCTGTGATGCAGCTTGTTCGCTTACTTAATTATCTCGTTCATGTGTTAATTACTTGGACCGAGTTCTAGCATGCAGTAGCATGCTCTAGCAAGCTTCCGGTGATCATATGATCACCTAGCTGCTTGTAAAAGCTGCTCCTTGGTGTCCGTGGCTCACCTGTTGCTCACTATGTGCTTGTGTGTGTATCACACGGACTTAATCCGGTGTGTATTGTTGTTGGCTTATGCAATCTGCTGTTGCTTGCACCGATCCATTGGATCACCGCAAAGCCCCGGTGCTTTTATTTATTTGTTTTGTTCACTTATCCGTGTTGCCTGAATTTTACTCGAAGTGGATAAGTGATGTGAGCTGCTTGTGCGGTTGTGATCATCTAAATAATTGTGACAGGGCTAGATGGATGCCAACTCTCGCTTGTGTACCCTAGCCCTTTACCGAATCCAAATGGATAATGAGGTATAGGTGCTTGTATCGGCCTGGGGTTGAGGTGGCCCCGGCAGACACTTGTGTTGTCTGTCCCGGTTGCTCCCTATCTCGTGGTTTGCCATGATTTGTGTTGGCTGGCTGGAATGGATTAGTTGTTCACTGGCTTGGTCCAATCTTGGACTTTCAGTGACCTTTTGGTGTTGACAAAATATATAGACACATGATAGTCTATCATGTCTGATGGCTTAGCTAGCTATGGGTTGTCAAGTGAGCTTGGTATCTAGCCAGGCTTTGAATCCATGTTGGATTTCTCTGGTTATGTCCCAGTGTAGACATAACCAGTGTTCCCTGGATGATTTCTACTGGCTGTTTTCTCTGTTTGCTTCAACCAAATGACTGGATAGCCAAATGATGATACAATCTGGGTTTCCTACCTTCTGTGCTCCTGTGATGCATAGCATGCTTATATATGAGAAAAACTTGGTTTTGCTCAGGTTGATTTGGTTTATACCTCACTCCAGCTCCTAGAATGAGTTGTTGGTGTAGAGGATTGCTTCGGTGGTTTTGATTTGCCTCGCCTGTCTCCTCCTTGCAAGCTTGTGAATCTTGGTTTGGTTCGGTGGTGATATGAGACGGGTTGAACAGCTCGCGGTCGTTCTTCCCGTTCTTGGTGTTCTTACTCTTTGGAGATGCCGCCGATGGAATGGCTAGGGTTCACTTGTTGAAGAGGTTTATATATGGCTGGCCTCTTCTCCCCCGGTCGACGACTTGGTCCGGTTCGGCTTGTGACTCACCGCTGGTGTGTGTTTGTGCTTGTGATGCATGCACACCCCATGCCTTGGTGTTGAGCATGCACACATGTACCGTGAGCTGCTCGTGTGTGTGTGTAGCCCGGTGTGGTGTACCAGGACTTGGAGATGGATCAGCTCGGCAGATCCATGTGCATATCCTCTCCAATTCAATTTCTTTGTGAATCTGCCAAGTGGCTATGCCACTTGGCATAACACTTGATTTTCTTTCTTTGTGTTTGTGTGCAGGGATCAACAATGGCTCAAAAATGGACATGGAATTCATCATATACAAGATCAAGTGAAGATGATCTTGTAGAATTTAGACTAGGATATTAACTTGTAATTTTTCTTTATTTTCCTTTCTTCTATTCTGCCCATTTATGTAATGTGTTGTATTATTCTTTTATTTCACTTATGAATATTGTAATGACATTGTAATGTGTGTGATTATCAATAAAGCTCAAAGTTTTCTCTAATGAGCTTTATATATTAATTGTTCTATTTATATCTTGATTATTAAAGATTGTTTATTAAATTATCTCAAGTTTGAATTATGAGTTAATAACTTGATGTTTGAATTTGAAATTCAAATTCAAATTTGGTTTGAGCTTGATCAACCAACTTAACTTAGGATTCAATCATGCAACTTAAATTAGTGATTCAAACTCTCCCCTCTCAACTCAAAACCCTAATCTAGTTAAGTGAGATGCAAGTTTGTCGCACCCTCGAAACCCTAACCCTGTAAGGTGTCGAGAGAGAAACTTGTCCCCCTTCGATGCAGTTTTTGTTTAAAAGCGCGAAATTTCCCCAGAATTTGCTATGCAATGCACATCCCTTTCTAAAATCTACCCCTCGCTCGTCTCTAAACCTGGGATATTACAAGGGTCGCCACGGTAGGCCTTCAGGAGGCCGACGTTGAAGACGTCGTGGAGGCGTGAGCCCGCGGGCAGCTCAAGACGGTAGGCGTGCGTGCCGATGCGCTCCAGCACACGGAAGGGACCTGCGTAACGAGGTCCCAACTTGCGCCTGGAGCGCGGGTCCAAGGACTGGGTCGTCCGGTGAAGAAGGCGTAGCCAGACCCAGTCGCCCACCGCAAACTCCGCCTCGCGATGGTGTGCATCATAGTACCTCCCGGCCGGCCGCCGAGCTCGAAGAAGTCGCTGGCGCGCCTCAGCCAGTATCTCATCGCGGGTACGCAGCAGGTCATCCGCCGTCTCAGTACGAGCCGTGCCAGGCGCATAGGGAAGCATCGCCGGCGGTGGCCTCCCGTAGACCACCTCAAAGGGAGTGGCGTGCAACGCGGAGTGGTAGGACGTGTTGTAGCAGTACTCGGCCCACGCCAGCCAGTCCACCCAAGCTCGTGGACGATCCCCGGTGATGCAGCGCAGGTACATGGCGATGATCTTGTTGACGACCTCGGACTGGCCGTCCGTCTGAGGATGAAACGCCGTGCTCATGCGGAGCTTCACGCCCGCCAAGCCAAAGAGGTCCCTCCAGACGTGACCCGTGAACACAGGATCACGATCACTGGCGATGGAAGACGGAAACCCGTGGAGGCGAACGACGCCGTCGAAGAAGGCGCGTGCCACGGACGCCGCCGTATAGGGATGGCCGAGGGCGATGAAGTGCGCGTACTTGGAGAAGCGGTCGACCACCGTGAGGATGACGGACTTGCCGCCAACCTTCGGCAACCCCTCGATGAAGTCCATGGAGATGTCCGCCCACACCTGGGACGGCACGTCCAGCGGCTGCAGTAAGCCCGCCGGACGAAGCGTCTCCGTCTTGTTCCGCTGGCATGTGACACACGCCCGCACCCAGTCTCGCACCAGGGCGCCATCCCCTGGAATGTAAAAATCAGCCCGGAGACGGTGCAGGGTCTTCTGAACGCCCTCGTGACCTGCAGAATGCGCCAAGGACAAGGCCTGGTGGCGCAGGTCTCCATGATCCGGCACGAAGATGCGGCGCCCATGGAGGAGTAGTCCCTCGTCCAGGCGCCATGGCGCGGCCAGCTCGCCGTCGGCCAGGCGCTAGCGCAGCTGCTGCGCATCCGCAGCCTCGGCAGTAGCGCGGCGAACCTCGTCGATGAAGGCGAAAGAAGGCCCGAAGTGGATGCAGAGGGCTGCACCGACCGTGGGCGTGTCCGCATCGTCGTCAACGTCGCGGCGGGACAGGGTGTCGGCGACTGTGTTGAGGCGGCCGGGGCGGTACTCGACGGTGAAGTCGAAGCCGAAGAGCTTGCTGATCCACTGATGCTGCGGCACGGTGGAGAGGCGCTGATCCAGCAAGAACTTCGGTGCTGTAGTGGTCCGTGCGCACACGGAATGTCCGGCCCCAAAGATACGCCCGCCAGTGGCGCACCGCCTGGACCAGCCCGATCAGCTCGCGCTCATATGCGGCGAGCTTGTGGTGGCGCGCGGCGAAGGGGCGACTGAAGAAGGCGAGTGGACCCTCGCCCTGGTGAAGGACGGCGCCGAAACCGATGCCGGAGGTGTCGCAGTCCACCACGAACGGCTCGTCGAAGTCCGGCATCTAAAGAACGGGGCACGTCGTGAGTGCCCGCTGCAGGGCGGCGAAGGCCGTGGCCGCCTCCTCGTCCCAAGAGAAGGCGTCGCGGCGAAGCGAGTGCGCGTGAGAGGCGCGGCGATGAGGCCGAAGTCCTGGATGTACCGCCGGTAGTATCCTGCGAGGCCCAAAAATCCGCGAAGAGCTCGCGGCGACTGGGGCGTCGGCCAGGCGGCGACGGCGGCGACCTTTTCCGCGTCCATCGCGACACCGTCGGCGGAGATGACGTGGCCCAAGTATGCGACGGAGGTCGTGCCAAACGAGCACTTCGAGCGCTTGAGATGAAGACAATGCGCTCGAAGCTCGTTGAAGATGATGGCCACGTGCTGCAGGTGCTCTACCCAGGATGCGCTGTAGATCAAAATATCATCAAAGAAAACAAGCACAAAGCGGCCTAAGTAGGGGCTGAGCACGTCGTTCATCAGGGCCTAGAAGGTCGCCGGTGCGTTGGAGAGGCCGAACGGCATCACCAAAAACTCGTAGTGGCCATGGTGAGTGCGGAACGCCGTCTTGGCGATGTCGTCCGGGTGCATGCGCACCTGATGATAGCCCGAGCGCAGGTCGAGCTTGGTGAAGAAGCGAGCGCCATGCAGCTCGTCCAGGAGCTCATCCACGACGGGGATGGGGAACTTGTCCTTGGACGTGACGGTGTTGAGGGCGCGGAAGTCGATGAAGAAGCGCCACGTGCCGTCGGCCTTGCGCACAAGGAGCACGGGGGCGCAGAACGGCGACGTCGAAATACGAATGATGCCCTGTGCTAGCATGACCGCCACCTGGCGCTCGAGCTCGTCCTTCTGCAGCTGGGGTTACCGGTACGGCCGCACAACTACGGGTGCCGTGTTCGGCAACAGGTGTATGCGGTGGTCACAGGGCCGCGAGGGAGGGAGGCCCTGCGGCTCGTCGAAGAGGTCGCCGTGCTGCTGTAGTAAGTCGGCCGGGAGCGGATGCGCCTCGTCGAGCGCGGCGGCCATCGGGTGGAGCTGCGGGGATGTGCCGGCACTGCCCACGCCCGTCCGGTGAACACGGCGGCCGCCCTCGCGCCAGAAGATGAGGGACAGCACGTCGAGGTCCCACAGGATGGGGCCTAAGGTGCTCAGGAAGTCGAGGCCGAGGATGAAGTCGTAGCAGCCCAAGTCGATGCCGACGCAGTCGATGGAGAACGGCTCGTCGCCCACGAGCACGGGAACTCGTCGCGCCACGCCCTGGCACGTAAGACGGTCCCCGTTGGCGACGGTGACGCTGTACTTCTCCGATCCCGCCGGCTGGAGAGCGAGGCGGCACATGGCGGTGTTGGACAAGAAGTTGTGCGTGGAGCCCGTGTCCACCAGCGCAGTGAGACGCTCCCCATTGATCGTCACCGGGAGCAACATCGTCTTTGCCGTCTTGATGCCCGCCATAGCATGAAGAGAGACGACGAAGGCGGACGCGTCGACCGGCGCGTAGGTCGTGACACCGGCCTCAGTGACGGTGGCGGCCGCGAGCTCGGCGGTGAGGGCCTCAACGTCGGCATCGTCGACGGTCTCCAGGTAGAAGAGGCGGGTGCACGTGTGGCCCGGCGCGTACTTCTCATCGCAGTTGAAGCACAGCCCCTGGCGGCGCCGCTCGAGCTGCTCCGCAGCCGTCAGCCGCTTGAAGGGGCGAGTCGGCGCAGGAGGGCCCACGGGCGCAGCGGCCGGCGCGGGGCGCGGCGGGGCGGTGGGCGTCGGGGCGGGTCGGAGCGCGGGACGAGCGCTGCCACGTTGCGCGTAGACCTGCTGCATGGCGATGGCGCGCTGCTCGTAGGCCCGTGCGTAGTATATGGCCGTCTGCAGGTCCGCAGGCTCGCGCATCTCGACGTCGACGCGGATGTAGTCGGGGAGGCCGCCGACGAAGAGATCGGCGCGCTGCCGCGCCGAGACGCCCGGGCATGGCACGCGAGCGCCCGAAGCGGTCGGCGAAGTCCTGGACCGTGGTGGTGAAGGCGAGGCGTCCCGGCTCGGCGAGGCGGCCGCCGCGGAGGGTCGGCCCAAACCGGCCGGAGGCACAGGTCGCGAAAGCGCTCCCAGTGGTGGCATCCCGCCCTCGTCCTCGCTCGAGGGCGTAGTACCAAGTCCGCGCGGCGCCCCGTAGGTGATAGGAGGCGATCCACGTGCGGTCGGCGCCGAGCGTCCGCCGCCCCGAAAACCGCTCACACCGGTTCGGCCGGTTCGGGGGTCGGTGGCGCCGTCGTAGGTGGCGAACTCCGGCTTGGTGAAGCGGGGCGGCTGCTGCACCGGAGGCGTGACCCCGGAGGCGCTCTCCGGCGGCCGGGGGAAGGACGTGCTCTCGGCGAAGGGGGCAGCAAACCCGCCGGGACCGCCAAAGGTGTGGGCGGGCTGCTGAACCGTCGTCCGCGCCGCGGCTCCGAGTGTAGACGGGCGACGCGTCGGTCCATGTGGGGATTGGCGAGGGCGATGGCGGCCACCACGCGGGGCGGCCCTTGCTGGCGACGGAGGCGGGCGGTGTCGGGGTGGCGGACGGGACCGGAACGGCGGCCGGTGGGGGCGGTGGGTGCTGGCCGACTTTGATCTCTACGAGCTCGAAGCGGATGGCGCGGAGACTGTCGGCGAGGTCCGCCAATGTAGCGGGCAGGAGGTCGAGGCCCATGGGGGCAGCGGCGCCCCCCCTGGTCTCCGTCGGCGGCGGCGGCCCCCTGCAGCGTGTGGGCGCCTGTCATGGCGGCGGAGGTGGCGGGGGTGGTGTTGGTGGTGGCGGCGGACGTGGCGGTGATGGGGTCGACGGGGGGACTGTTGGAGCCCATGAGACCTAGGCAATCTGATACCAAAGTGGTAGGGGCTAGTGTTCTACCGGGTCTAGGGCGGAGGTTGTAAGGGTGGAAGTGAGGACGGAGAGGCTGGAGGGCTCGGCGCCGGCGGCCGGGCGCCGTCGCGGAGGAAGGAGGCGGCGGCTAGGGTTGGGTGCGGCTGGGCGCAGGGGGTCTCCCGTCTCCCTTCAGGAGACGAGACAGTATGATACTGAATATTTGTCTGATTAATCATGAAGGGATACATGTGTTTATATAGGAGGACGACCTCCACTAAACCCTAATTTACTTGGGCTAAGCCCCTAATTTACTTGGACTAAGCCCACAACTAGCCACTAGTGGGCTTCTTGCGTGTATAGGTCAGACCGACCATAACAACTATATTTCACAGTGATATTGGATTTTCATTCATTAAGATGGAAATAATCAATCCTGCTAATATGCATCAATGACATATTACGCTTATGTACTTTTCAGTATTTGTGAAACAAAAAACTATTTGTGCTATTACTTGTGATAAGTGAATTATCACCCGTGTGGTAGCTTTGTTACCTGCTCTATCACCCGCGTGGACATCTGAAAATACAACTAGCACAAGTCCCGTGACACATGTAGCCACACCACTACATTTTCTGAACCTGTATTTGGTCTTCAAGAACATCCATGTAAGGAATATGACAGCCGGAATAGCCCAGCAATCAAGAAGCATGACGCTTGTCAGGGATGTATATTGGTAAGCCTTAACAACTGAAAAAGAAAGAAGGGATTCAATATGGTACTGCTTGATTATCTGTCTATTTCAGTAGGCAGGAATTCGCTTCTTAGACCAAATTATCATGATATTTCTAAACAGGTGACTAGGAAATTAAGGCCTCTTTGCGGGGGTTGGACGTACCAAGATAATTTGCCTCCACATCGACAAAACCCAGTATCAAATAATAGTACAGTACCATTTCATCTGCAAAAATGAAAGCACACATAAAATCAGATAGCACGGCCATTGAAACTATGGAAGTTTGTAGCTTTTATAGTTTCAATGGCCGTGCAACAACAAGATAAAATTTGCAGTCATTGAGAAGGGAGATAATAAATGTAGGTTTTAAAAGAAGCATAGTGTTATTTACATGATCATGGAGGAGTACTGCATACAATTATATTAAAAAGAAAAGAGAAGTGCAGCCAAACACTAACTGATCTAAGCCATCAGATTGATTTATTTAAAAAGACACTTTCATAAAACTCTGAAATGCTACATCAAGGTGATACAAATGTTGGCTTGGTGTTTAGATCTCAGGGTGTTGAGCCAGCCCACCCGGGTTCGAGTCACATGCTCGCAACTGAAGCGCGGTCAGACTAAAAGGGGGTGCTATCCCGCGTGAAAAACTGTTGGAGAGATCTCATCTATCTAAGGTCACCTCCAACAGGCCACCGCAAACGGACAGATCGTGTCCGTTGTTGTCCTGTGGCCAAAAAGCAGGCCCAATGACCAACTGCATTTTCACCGCAGATACGTTTGTGTCCGTTTGGCTCGCATTTCCAGCCCAAAATTTAGGCTGGGTTTGTAGTGGCTGCAGACAGCAAGTGGATCCGCGTTAGATTGCGTTCGGCCCACTCATCAGCGACCAGGGAAGTGATGAGACGCGGGTCCACGCGGTCCACCTGCACGAACGCAGTCTTCTTAAATGAGGACCCGTTGTTCTCGAGGGATCCACTCATAGTCCCCACTCCCGAAGCCTCCCACCGACCGAACCCTAGCTCCTAGTCCCTACTCTCGAACCCTAGCTCGAGGCCATGGCAAAGGACGGCGGCTGGTTCCGCCCTTGCCGCAACGACCATGATGCCAATAGCTTTCGCACTGGCGACGGTGCTGGCAAGGGCGGCCATTCCGCGCGCCCGCGCAGAGCCACTGCGCCTGCCTCCCGTGCCGCGATCGGAGCAGCGCGTGTACGTGGAGGTGGAGACGGCCCGGTAGTTCTCGGAGGCCGGCATGCCTCTCCCCTAGACGGATGTCCACTGCCACATGGGTGGCACCTCAACCAGGCGTGGGTTCTCAAATGTTCACCCTACCACAAGGCCGCCAGCCATTATGTGGAGCCACTCCCGTGGGTGCCGGCGTTGACACCGAAGGCGTACTACCAGGCCGGGGCCGTGGAAGGGCCCATCAAGGATCCAGTGTAGGATGACGATGACCTCAACTACGAGCCGATGGAGTCCGAGCACACAAAAGAAGAGGCCTTGGCGGACGCCATGGCCATATCCGAGGCGGAGGAGCGCGCAAGTGGATTCTCCTCGAGGAGGCCATCCAGCGCTTGCAGCAGGAGGCCGCACCGGCGCCTGCACCTCCTACTCCACTAGCCAATGTGTCCGCCGCCAAAGGTCTTCATCGACCTCGGCGAGGAGGACTAGAAGCCACCAGGCAGGAGGACCAGAAGCCGGTGGCGCCATTATATTTCTGTTTTTCTTTTTTTAGTTGTAAAACGCAAACTTTTGGAACCCCGAATTATGTAAATTATGTTCAAATTTTTTTGCCACACTTTTTTCTTTTTTGCGGTTTGCGGCCGTTGGGGCCGCTACAGGCACAAACAGACCTTAGCCTCTTCGGTGTCCGCCGGCCACCGCATATGGACCAAAATGGACAGAATGGCTGTCCGAAACGGCGGTGGTCCGTTGGAGGTGGCCTAACAACGTATAGCCAAGCAGGATTCTTCCCCTATTGGTCAACGTTTTAGGTGATACAAGCATAGAGAGTTCACACCAGGTCTTTACGTATCCAGGATGGACACAGCCGCACAGAAACATACCATACTGATGAAGGCAAAATACATACTCCCTCTAATCCATAATAAGTGTCGGAGCTATGGTTTAAATTTGGACTCCCCGATACACAAAATACATACTCCTTCTGAGCTATAATAAGTAAAATTTGAACTAAATCCCCGATACGTAAAACACACACTCCTTCCGATTCATAATACTAAGTGTGGAGGGCTTTAGGTCAAATTCACCTACGACTAATATAAGGCCTAAGGGAGTCAGATGTATACGAGCTCTTCAGGAGTACTGGTTCCTTAGAAGTTACGGTTCAACATTGCAGAGTGGTGTGTTCAAACTTCAAACACTCGTAGCACTGATGTTCACACTTCACTTAGTGCCTGTTTGTTTGGGCTGTAGCTGAACGAGAAGCAGCTGGAGCTGGGCAGCTGGTAAAATGTAAAAATGCTGTTTGGCATCCTGCTTCCATGCCAAGTACATTTGAATTGTTTTCTAGTGTAAGCTCTTCTAGTTTTTTGGAAAAACTTCATCTCTAGGTTTTTGTAACCCGTGTTGCTCAAAAATGTTGTTGGTCTGTTACCATCTTGCTTCTCTTGAGCACAAATCTCGCAAAATGCTTGGGCAGCAATTGCATCCCAATTTGTTTTGGGTTGATTCTTACTTTCTGATTCCATCTAATAATACATGAACAACTAGTATGTAAAAAATATGTACATGATACACATAATTTATGCAGTCCTAAATCATAGCATCAAGTACAAAGATTCCAGCAAGATCTCAGTCCATAATCATCACTCAATACCACAATTTGTATCACAACACATCAAGATTTTAGCAAATTTTCAGATGCTCTTACCTTGCTCTTCTAGCAGGTCAGGAGGCGGGCAGAATCCTGGACGAGGCGGCTGCTGCCGGGCAGCAACGTTGAGGAGGCGGAGGAGCGGCGAGCGCCGGCCGGCGTGGAGGAACCTGGCGCGGCGGGAGAAGCGGGGGCCGCGGCGGGAGAGGCCGGCGCGCGGCGGGTGAGGTCGGGCCGCGACGGGAGAGGTCGGGGGCGCGGCGGGTGAGGTCAGGGCGCGGCGGGAGAGGCTGAGGCGCGGCGGGAGAGGTCGGGGACGCGGCGGGAGTGGCCGGCGGCGGGCCGGAAGTGCCCGGCGGCGGCGGCTCTAACCCTAGCCGGGGGTGCGGGCGGGTCGGGAGAGACAGGTGAGGATGGGTTGGATTTGGGGCAATTTTGTGAAGGGATTTTCTTATATATACTCAGTGGCATTTTGTCCGTAAATATGTTGATATCTGATGGCATCAGTTAGTGGGAGAGTTACCGGCTGCGGGAAGCTGCGGGAAGTTCGGCCGGAGGTGCTTGCGGGCTTCCAGTACAAAATGGACAAGCGCTTATACAAGTTTGGACCTAAAATTTCTTGTGCTTATAGAGACCCAAAAGCAGTAGAAGCTCAAGCTCCAGCCCAAACAAACAGGGCCTAGTAGTCTACTGCACTAGCTATGGGTAACTTCATTCAAGACATCCTGTAACTTCAGTTAAGTGGTACCAAAACAAATAGGGTACGGCGAATAAGATAATCCAGAGAGCTGGCATTCTCTAAAATATAGTAAAATGCATCTGGGAAGATCGTTAGCTGCACTAACCTGCAGAGGCTTCCTTCTGCATATCAGTATGACTCCGTACACGACCCCAAGCAGCAGGTAGTTCAGGAGCGACTGGGATGTGGGCATGTTGATGCCTGCGAATTAGTAACGCTGCAGCACGTCAGTCAACCGAGGATTGGGATTGGAAAGAGGTTCTGAACGTCACACAAGATCAAGTTGCAGGGGTCATCTGGACAGGAAGAAATGATAGTAGAGCCGTTCCAAGAAGCAACAACTTTTGACAGCAAAGTAAAGAGGAACACAACAGGCAGGATAACATTCATCTTGTTTCTGGAAAGTAGCTCGGATAATAATACAAAACAAACTTGCAGCACGAACCGCCCGATGGTTCCACTATCGATGAATGAAAAGGGACCCTAACAAATAGTCAAATACTACTGTATCAGAAAGCTGGAGTGTGGCGAATTGATCCGGAAGGCGGATTACCTCGGCGGGAGAGCTCGGAGGAAGCGAGGCCGGTGCTGGTGACGATGAGGGAGACGAGCTGGCCCAGCCCCAGCGCCACCAGCGTCTTGCGGGAGCACCACTCGCCGCCATGGAGGCCCGCCATTGCCCGCCTAGGCAAAGGTTTTCCGCTTGCCTGAAGAGAGAAGGAACGGCTCGTTCTGCTTCTACCACCTGTGTGCTAGGCGTCGGTCGGCTAATCCGCGCGCCAGGATCGGTCGTTGCCGCGCCCGTTGATCATCCATCGGACGGTACAGAATCAATTCCGATTTTATCGCATGGTTTGGTCTCTTCCGATTGCTGCGCTGCGCGAGGTGAGAGAGGCCATGTCGCTTTTTTGTCTGGTCCCTCCGTCGACTGGTGCACGTGCACCGCGTGATGTTGCGTCTCGTGATGATGATATTTCGTCAGGTGCTGTTGGGATGGGTAGACCTTGGCGTGCTGCCGTTGGTCTTTGCGGGGACAGTACATATCTTCAACGATTCGATCTAAAAACAGTTACATGTGTTCATTTGCGTTGGAGCAAGGATTTGGATTTCGTTTTCAGAAAATTACCGCCCCTGACCGAGATGGACGAAATTCGCCCATTTCGGTATTTCTCAGTCAAATCTCGGACGAAAATAGAGAAACAAAATTTGAATCTGCTAAGGGAATTCGACCAAATTTAGCCCAAAATTTGAATTTATGGAAAGTTTTTGAAAAATGGTTGCCTTTTCAGAAAAATTCAGAAAAAATCCTCAAAATCAAGTAGATTTCGTCTAGTAAATTATCTTACCGGCCCTGACCGAAATGGGCGAAATTCGGACGAAATCCAAAACCTTGCGTTGGAGCGTGGACACAAAAATAGTCTTGGGATCATGATTATTTTTCTACGTCTAGGGATGCTCCAGAGGCCTGACGCATTTTGTTCGGCGAGTGGTGTTGAGATTGGTAGAGTGTGGCGTGCTTGTGTTGATCATGTGTTGCTGAGAAATTTTGCGGAGACGGTTAGGTTGCAAATCAGCACCCGATCATCCTTCTTGCTTCATAGTCAAAACTTCGTATTTTTTTAAAAAATATTGATCTAATTTGCAACTAAATAATGCTTCCCCCGGCTTACGGAGATAACCGCTTGCCACCCTTTGCTAGTGCTTTCGTGTTGTCATCTCTCATCCATCTCTATAGATTTCTTTTCTCGATAAAGTCCATCTCTATAGATGCATGCAAATGATGTCTCCCTCAAGCTACCATGAACGCAGATGATGGAGCATGTTTAATGCCCGGTCATAATTTTATTGAATCCAAAGATTTATTGTAGTATGTATGTTATTTTTAGTTACGCTTGTTCAGTTTCTATCCAGTGCAATTGTGTGTTGTTGAAATCTTTGTGTGATGTTAGTGTGTGGGGTGCATGCTGAAGCTAATCAGCTTTCATACGACCTACTTTTATAGTATGTATGTTCTACCAAATGATTTGTTGTCATGATGGAAGTTAAGTTCTGTGTAGGTTTGAAATCGTAGTTTCCAAGCATGAACTTTATCAGCTTCTGAAATGGCGTGACACCTATAAAATCTCAGTCTGCTCTTTCATAATTCATATTGTGAACTGTTGTTGGCGCATGGCTAGATCTTGACTTCAATAAGTTTCATAAATAGGATTTCAGAAATAGTTCAATTTCCTTGGCATTCAGGAAAAATCCTGTGTAAAACATGCCTAGAGCTCTTATTCACACCCAAAATGCTACCATATTAATGCATGATACCCACTCACTTATTAATGCTACCATATCAATATAATGTTACTTATTCATGCATGATACCTACATCCTTGCACACTTGCATAAAGGGAAACAATGTTGCATTGCATCGAGTTGCACCATTTGCTGCCGCTCTGCCCTTGTGTCTTTTTCTTGTGTGTGAAAGCTAGCGTTGCGTATATCTATATGTGATCTCAGCCTCCATTTCCTAGTTTCCGCCGAGGTACTCTCATATCTTTTTGTCCTTTACGCTCCTCATTGACCAGGGCATGATAATGACCATTCCTTCAACACAAACAGAGCTCCTATTTCTTGAAACACGCTTTCTTCCCGCTTTATAAATAAAGCACCATCTCTGAATCTTCGGTTGTACGAAATTTCACCATCTCTGAATCTTCGGTTGTTCGATGATGCATCATCTAGGCATTGCGGATCGCCAACAGCCTCCTCATCAGGCAGTTCAACTTCACCTTGGTCGGCCTCGCCAACCTGCCCTTGCCATTTGTTGTCGTTTGTATCGCTACATTGATATGGTAGCATTAGGAAGCAAAAGGGAACAATGGTGGCTTTAGATGAGACTTAAGTGTCATCACACAAAGATTACATGAAAATAGCTGAAAGGTGTAAAACAGGTGAGTGGGTATCATGCATGAATAAGTAACCAATCCAACAAGAATGGCACCAAGTGCTGCATAGTATAGAGTGCATATTATTGGAGGACCGGTGATCAAATACTTTTCATGGTAGGCGAAGACACGGATGGAAATGGTCCACATCTCTAAGGTCAGTACTCAGTAATGAAAGGGGCAATATTGAGCCATTGATGTGCAATAGGAGGTAGTACATGTGTGAGAAGTGAAAAAGAGCAGCAATCATGTACTTGTTGAAAATTGATTTTTTTCCCTACGCCAGTACGATTTTATCTCGAACGGATAAGTACACTTACAACGCCAACACACTATTGGATTGATTTTATTTCGTTGCGCTTGAAACTTTGAATGCAGAAACAACATACCTCAAGGAATAGATGAAGTAACTATTCACACCCAAAATCAAGTTGAGACTCATTTCTAACAAAAAAAAAATATACTTGTAAATAGTAGGATATCGCAATTACAACTTACCAAAGCATTTGTTTTTGGGAAAAAACAATGCATAATCACAAATTTATATACGGTTAATATATTAAGAGGGACGCGCAGTAGGAACTCATCCCTTCTGGCGTGTCTCAAGATTCTTATCTCCATCATGCATCCTCCACATCCTCCTCTTTTGTAATCGGGTGGGGGGGGGGGGGGGTTGTTCATGTCCAAACGCTCTCCTCAAAAAAGGGAGAAGAGAGGGGAGAGACGATGTAGGATGGGAAGAGGTGGCGTGCGAGTGCATTGGCGGAGCTGGTCCGAGAGATCAGAACACGGTGGCCGCCGCCGCGTCCTGCATCTCCGCCGCAGCCCACACTCCTTCCGTTGTCTTGAAACTAACAGATACTCATACAAAATTAATCAGATACAAAGACCATTTCTATGCTATTGAGCTTGATACATTACCGGATATAGACACAACCAATTCTTCCGCTAGAACTAGAAGGAAGAGATTGGTTGGACAATCTGATCCGTGTTAGGGAGGAGTGTCCAACCTACTTTCCGCAACCAAGACCTCTTTGAACAAATCTTTTCCCAAGGATTAAATTGCATCGATGGACCTACTGATAGGAGAAGAAGGTTTTGTCAAGAGTGAGTAGGAGAAAAAGATTTCGTCAAGAGTGAGTAGGCTTGGGTTGTGGCGATCTATCCGCTATCATGTTGGCGCATGTCCATGGATGCTACTTTTTTTTTGAATCTTGTTAGTATATTTACCTTGATTTTCCCTTGTATCCTTCTGTTCCTTTTGTTTCCTCCTTGAGGTTCTTGCTCTAATCGTGAATATCAGGGAGGTATCGATAATTACTATTTTCTAAAGTCACTGTAGGAGAAAATAGTAGTATGCTTTCCAAATAAAAGATATGACGAACGATCTTTTCCAAATAAAAAAGGTGACTCACGATACAGCAATTATTTTAAAAGTAGATATGCAGAAGAAATATTGTCAGAGAGTATCAGTTCTCCATTGGAGAAATACTGTTGGGGAATTACCGCCGAAAAATTATGCACTGTCGAAAAATTACTATCGAAAACATATTGTTGAGGTTGGAGAGTTGTGTAAAAACTTCTCTCATGCGACGTTGAAGAAACGCTGTTAAGAAATTCCGTCCACTAATTCCGTACCGTCGAAAAATCACTGTCAGCTAGCCAATCCTTTTCCTCTGCCACGTCAATGAAACACCAACCTCCCCAAACCCCTTCCCTCCTCTCACACAACCCCATGCCATGGCCTTAGCCACCGCCGCCGCCTCGCCGGCGACCGCCTCTACATCTTTCCCGTCTCTCACGCCGCTCCTGCAGTGCCACTTACCCCGCAGCCGCCGGAAAGCCACAACCTTTGCCTTCGCCCGGCGCTTCCGCGGCACAAACCCTAGCCCCTTCCGCTCCGGCAGCAAGCCCGCCGCCCCCGGCCCCGTCCCCGTCCCCGTCCTCGCCCCCGGAGACGACTTGGGAGCCCTAGAGGCAGAGCTCTGGCGTCTCCGCCGCCGCGTAGAGCTGCGCTTCCAGCGCCTCGCCGCGGAGGCCGACGAGGCCTACAATGACCTCCGCTCCTCCGTCCGCGACGTCGGCGGGGACCGCGTGGTCCTGACCTTCCGCCGCTCGTCGCTACGCTTCGCCGCAGCCGCCCTGCTCTGGTCTCTCGCCCTCTCCGCAGCGGCGTGGGCGCTGCTGGGGCTGGTCTTCCGGGCCTGGCGCCAGCTATGGGGGCGGAACTGGTGGGGTCGGCCGGAAGGCGAACCTGTAGTGACGAAAAGGGACCGGAGCTTGGGAGGGAAGGAGGTGGTGGTTGCTAAGTCGTCGCCTGTGCTGCCTCCGGTCAGCCGCGTCCAGGAGCCAGCAAAGAAGGTCAGGAGGAGGGAACCACAGGCAAGGCTCCCAGAATGGTGGCCGGAGGTGGGAACGGAGGTGGTGGACCTGGGGCAGGAAGCCGAGAAGTGGACGAGATTGGCCAATAGATTGGTCCGAGGTGAATGCCTGTAAATTTCTGAAACTAATTTGGTTTGTTTCTAGTTTACATATAAAGTCAATAGGAATATTGGACCTAACCAGATTGCATGTAAAGCTTATCATTCAAAAAAAAGAGGATAGTAATAGACTTTCTCACATGTATATGTAATTTTTTCTTTTGTCACTACCATGTGTGAGATTTGGTTGAATTTTTGTTTGAACCATAGTTGCCAGATTTGCTGGACAAACTACTGACCCCAATCTAGAATTCCGGATTGATCGGTCTAGATTGGGGTATGAAATTCTTCCTGTTTGCTGACGATTCACTCCCTGGTTCGTTCAAGAAAAGCGAACCAGGTCAAGCCACACACTTTACCATGCCACATCTGCCACCAGTCCACTTAAACCCGCACTGTGACGAGAAGCAAGGAGTGACCAAGAAATAGGAGGTAATAGAGTAGGTGTAAGTGCGCTAGTGCCTGCAACTTCAGTTTGGGAGGAGCTGCGGCTGCAGTTTCAGAGGAACAGCTGCTTGTTGAGAGGTGGAAGAGTGAGTGGTGGCTGCTGTCTTAGGTCAGAAGAAGAGGCGTAAGAGGAAGGTGGCTGTTTGTTGGGCTAGACTGACCCAGCCACCCCCCATGCCTCATTTTTTCCTTTTTATTAATGCATACATGGAACTATTTGTCTTCATTCTGGTAGTCCAAATTGCAAATATGAATCTTGAGATTGAGGCTGCTCGTGACTTCGTGAGACAATCAAATTACATCTTATTGTACTTTGGTTACCACTTCCTTTTTCATGAGATGATGGGGTGCAAAGTGCTAGATAACTAATAGTCTAATTGTGTTGTCCCTCTTTCTTTGGCAGGTAATGTAGGGCATCTAATAATACCCCTGAGAACTTTCAGAGTGCTTCAGTTCTCATATCTTTAAATTTTTCCATGTTCCAGCAATCATTGACAATAGGATTGCGGGGAGGGATTATAGATATGATGATGCAATTCAAGTTAGTCTTTCTACCTGTTAACATTATGGCATTATTAACTTTCCAATTTTTATCACCTCCTTTCCTTGAATTTAAGGCTGGCATGTTCTTATTGTTATATAGTTTCTGTAGTAGGCAAGGGTCAGCATTTTTTATGGAAAAGTAGGTCAACATTCAGAGACATAAGCTAAATTTGTGTCCTGATAAGATGGCCTGGTCCTGTAGATTATGTTCTAACTGTTTAATATTGCAATGTTATGGATTTCAATCCCTTCCGTTGGATTGTGTTGTTAGCATCTATTTCTTGCTAGATCTTATTCCCAGTTGGTTGACCGGCTTCAAATTTTGAGCTTTAAAAGCCAATCCCGGAAGAATCTAGTCTTACAGTTCTGGTAGAAGTTAAGAGATGGTGAAGCTACCTATACAAATGCACATCCAGCTTGTCTGGCTCTGGCTTTAACATTGGTGGAACCTGTAGAGTTTGATATGCCAGCTTCAGCTTGTCTCGAGAAGCTAGAAGCCGGGAGCTGCAGCCTGGCATATATGCATGTAATTGCAGGAAAAATAACCCTAGCATAGCTTCTTGGTCTATTCTCTTTGAAAAGATATCTCTTTCTCCTCTCCTTTAGGATGAAAGAGGAGGTTGCAGCTCCTCTCTAAGGGGGTGTTTGTTTCAGCTTTTAGTGGCTTTCCAAAAGCAAAAGCACGTAAAATGAACCAAACGGTATGCGTTGGCTGTAGGCTTCGCCGAAGCCACGGAGCAAAATAGGCATACCAGGGAAAGCACCTCCGGAGGTGCTTCCCGCGGCTTCCCGGGGCTGCGAGCGAAACGTTTTCGGCTTTGGACATTTGGTTTGAGGTAATTACGAGCAAACTGCCATCCTGAGGCTCGCCCCCGTGATTCACAAAAAAAAAAAACCTCGCCCCCTAATCGATTGATGGACACGGACCTCCTCTTTGCCGTCCACCCGACCCGCGCCGCCCCAGATCGCTGGCCCCCTGACTTGCGCATCGGCTGACCGCCCGACCCCGCCCCCTCCCCCCCGGGCTGACCTCCTCCTGGGCAGACCTCGTCCTGGCTCAATTCCTCCCCATCCCGTGCGGAGGACGGCGGAGGGCTTCTTCCATGCTTCGGGAAGACGGCGGCGATCTTCTTGATTCCGAGCTCCCGTGGCGACTCCTTCGTCCAGGAGGTAGAGGAAGGTGAGGTGGTGGCGGCGCGACGATCATCTGGGGCCGGGGATGACCATGGCGAATGGGCATCGGAGAGCACGCAGCGGACGGCCATGGCGACTGGGCGTCGGGGATCAAGCGCGGGCGAGCGAGGCACTGGGGAGTAGCTCGTGCGGGAGGGAAGGAGGAGAGGCCGGGTAGGAGAAGGAGAGCATCGGCCGGCGGCGGAGCTAGGTGGGGGAGGTGCTGGAGCGGCGGTGATGCGCATGGTCGGGGTGGAGTATGCGAGCGAAACACAGAGAGGATAAAGGAGAGAGAGAGAGAGGATAGTGGGGCTCGGCTGGGTTTTCTTTTATTTTTTCTTTTCCTTTTTATTTCTCTCTTTCTCTGGCTGGGTTTTCTTTTATTTTTTATTTTCCTTTTTATTTCTCTCTTTCTCTTGCTGGGTTTTCTTTTATTTTTTAGAGAGGAAGAATGCATGCTAAATAAATTGTATCTAAATGGATGTTGTATTATTTTGTATATGAATATTCATGTGTATAACATGCTTGTACACTTTAATTAACAAATATACATGTTCTCGAAACTCTGAGGGTATTTCAGACAATTTCTCAGCATACAGCTAGACAGCCAGCCAATGTGTCAAACAGTGAAACTCGGAACAGCAGCTTTTCCTGCACAGCAGCTTTCC
This sequence comes from Lolium rigidum, assembly GCF_022539505.1. Taxonomy (NCBI): domain Eukaryota; kingdom Viridiplantae; phylum Streptophyta; class Magnoliopsida; order Poales; family Poaceae; genus Lolium; species Lolium rigidum. The sequence continues at coordinate 94,667,392 of NC_061511.1, read as the reverse complement.
CTGCACAGCAGCTTTCTCTGCACAGCCAGCCAGCCACAGCCCAAACAAACACCCCCTAAGGCTGGCTGGATCAGCTTCCTTAGTCTCTTTTTTAAAGTTCTTCCTTCCGTTCCCTATTCACTGTACTGTACAGGCATTTCTGAAATACCTTATTGCAAATATTATTTTCCAATGATTTAAGATTTATCTGTGTCAGATAAGTTCTCCAGTCTTTTGTGCATCAGAAATATTGTTGGAATAAATAAGGTTACAGTTTCCAACATGCCTTTTTACGGTTGCTTAACCATGCCTTGTTTTTTTAAATGCAGCTAAGGCAGTTGTGCAAAATATCAGGTGTTAACGTCTCATTTGACACAGAGAATGCGCGTGATTCTTTCTATAGGGCCACAACAGGCTTTGTTCTTGATGATTGCAGCAGGTGTGTTTTGTTTCAGCTCAACTTTTTGGGGTTTCACGTCACATATTTTTTCAGCTCTTCCTGGCAACTATCTGCTATAGAAGAACTTGTAGTTTTACTTATTTTTCTTAAATAGTTATTTTTATTTTATCGCCTACATGATCTGCATGGTCCTGATATTTTCCTTTGTACTAAAGAACAGCAGAAGACATGGGAGTGGCACAAATCAATGGAGAGAATCCAAGAAATTTTCTCGCTGGTCTTGCTATTAGTATTGGGCTGGATAAGTTCCGTGCTGCCACACTTATTTGTGCATCAGTTGCTGCTCGCACTCGAGCATGCCTCTTGCAATGCTGGGTATGGATTTACCTGGGTTTTAGATATGTCTATGATCTTACATACGTATCAGTCATGTTGATTATATCTATACATTGCCCTCAGGCTTTAGAGATTCAGGGAAAAAGAACAGAGGCACTAGATGAGCTTGTGAAGATTTGTAGAATTCATAGTGTATTCCCTCCAGAAGAAAATTCGGTATGTATTTTGCTTTTTAGCTTGCCAATTTGTTTTCCAGTGCTACTATTTTCTTCTTTGAATCCATTTCATTCCTTGGCTTCTTAAGAGTTGTGAACTTGTGATTCATCGGTCTGCATTGTGCTGTGCGAGTGGCCTACATTGTGCTATACTGCTATATGTTTTGACAACATGTAAATCCAAGGGAAACAACTGTAGCAACTCTGAGACCAAGTTAAACTTTTTTTCGTGTGAGCTGAGGAAGAAAGCCTAGTTGAGTTTCCATGTTTTTCCATGGTGTGTCCTGCTGGGTCTATGGTAGGCTGTAGTGTGACCTTGAGGCATTAAACAAGTTCCCCTTGGTGATTGCATGTCTCTAGCATGAATATTAGGTTTCATGATCAGTGGTGGCATGATATTATTTCCACTGGTAATATTTGGTTTGGGCTTACTTGCTTTCACGAAAATAAATTCTATTTGCTGATGAGACTCTTTGCTGATCACTACTCTCATGTACTATGCACGTAACCTGAATTTAAAAACCCTAGGACTCAATTCTTGTGGCATTTTGAAATGTTGTTACTGCAAATTTATCCTCTATTGGTGAGAAAAAACATGAGTCATGCAAGCTCCGTTTTCTTGTCTCCTGCAGGCAGAAATGGAAATGGTTGCTGGTGGACTAAAAAAGAACTTGGAAGTTTCAGAGAGGGTTCACCTTCTATCTTTATACAGGAGTGTTTGTACTGCTGGTAATGTCAAAACCGCTGCAGAAGCTCTTGGCCTGGTAAGTAGTACTTGCCATGACCTGGGATATACTTTGCAACAAAAATCATATATGTTACGTTGTTTGTGAAAATTGCACATCTAAATAGTTGAATACTAAGTCCGTTAGCATAGTCTGTTTTGAGAATATCAGAGTTCATTGGATGTGCGTGATAGTCCAGTGAAATGCTATCCCAGAAACATTAAGCAGATGCATATGCCAAAGGGGCAGATGGGCGGAGTACTTTCCTTCCACACCACTATAAGACTTACAACTCTAAGAGGCATGTGTCCCAATTTAACTCCTAGGGTATCCTTGAAGAGTTTGTTGTAGTGGACCTGTGTATATATGCAAATAAGTTGCCCACATCGACCATTTTTAGTTGAATTGAACCAGAACAAACTAGTGGATTTCAACGGCTCTGGTTGGGCATTGCTGTGGCTTTCTCGAAGCAAATTGCAGAATACTCTTGGAATTAGTAGATTTCTACAAGAGAAAGCAACTGCATACTTGCCCTAGAAGTAAACAGTAAAAATGTATAGGTGCAAATTCCTCTTGGAAGAGAGATGAATGTTGAACCCATGAGGCCAGATCCTCAACATTCTAACCAACCATAGCCGTCAGTTACTACAATCACAGTTTATCCTTAAAAATAGTTATGTTCTCCCTAGAGTCCCACTCACATCTAGCTGGAATGGTATGCCTATAGTACTATGATACGTTGTTTATCTAATGGTATTGTCTTGTTGTGCAGAGCTTGCGGGATCAATGAGAAGACATATGCAGTAGAAGCATTCATTTTGGCAATGATTTTTTTGTAGTTCCAGCTACCCGTCGACACAACCCAGTAACATTTTAAGGCTTATTCCTGCTAAAATATGCATACCTGAAGCTTCTGGCATCCTCAGTTTTTTCAGAAGTTGCAGAATGCTGCTAGCGCAAAAACCAGACAAGGCAAACCACCAAGAGCATCTATTTTGATTCGCTGCGGGGGCAATGAAGATAAATAAGGTGAATGTAGGGCATAGCACACGGGGGTTTTTCCGTTTGCACAATTGTATGAATTCATGTACTCTAGTTAGTTTCCTTTGTTACAGGGGTATAACCCATTGGCACATTAGATATATTAGGTCTTTCTGGAACCTACATTTTTTGGATGGTTAAAACAGGTTCATGAAGAGCTCAAGGGTTTTTGGCCTCTGTGTGAGTATCATTTATTTCTGTTGGTGGTGACGCTTCCCTTCATGGTTTTTCCTGAACTCCTGGGTATGGGGAACGTTGTCATGGATTGGGAAACGGGAAAAATAATCTTGTAGAGACAACTTTCTCAATCCCCACGAGGCCACGATAGCATCACCCGACCACGTTTTGGCAGCCATGGTGTTCAATCTACCGCGATATGACAGCCAAAGGAAGATCTTGTGCCTGTGAGGAATAACCGATAACCAAATTCAGTCGTTGGCAAGCCACATGGTGCCGAGATCACTGAACAACACCGTCACCGTCCCCTTAACCTGCACTGCGTTGACGTCCAGCGGTCCAGGAAGTGAAGTAGAAGATCAAGCTGCTGTTCCGGCGTGTGTGAGAGTGACAATAGGAGGTCGACCAAGCACTCCTCTCGTTCTTCCAGGCAAAATGCTATGGCAGTTTGTCAATCGCTTCCATGCTTTTTTTTTTTGACAATCAGTACCACATATATATTCATAGTAACAAATACTAGTAGAGATACATGAACTGACTCCAACGATTATACAAAATAAAGTTTAAAAGATAGTATCAAATCTTCGAGGTCTTTAAATTCTTTCTTCTTCCAGAACACAATCTTGTACTCTTCTGAAGGCAACTAAAGATAGATAACAAACCATAAACCTGTAAATACAGACGAAAGTTCTCCCATAATTTTTTGAGCGCGCACGCAATGATTAAAGCAGTCATTCAACATCGGCAAGAGTACCAACACCAGGATGTCAGGGAATAACAAACGACTAGCTTTGTCGTCGTCGATGGAGAGCCGAGAGTACGAATCACCATTATTGAGGACGTAGCAGCCGGGACAAAAACTGCGAGGATAATCCTCTTCGTGGCAACAACGACAAAAGATCCAAAATCGATCTGCAGAAGCAAGATCTAAAAGCCCATACCTAGAAAGTTGTATCGTTCAACACCACCATTGACGCCGAGAAGAAGATCTCGTCGCCGAACGAAAGGCCGAAGATCACTTATTGCAGACGATGCCATCTTCATTGAAGGGAAACCAACAAGAAAAGAGCTACCAAAATCCTAACATAATCTAATGAAAACAATATTTTTATTGGAAACTTCACGCATAGATCGGGTTTTCCACTCCTCTCGACACCGGTGAAGCCGACCGAAAGAGGGGGAGTCGATCTATGGATGAGGATAAACTGGAGGGGCTAGGATTGAGGCGGCAGCTGCGCGTGCGTATCTGTCGATCGTGACGACTAACTCTCTCTCTCTCTCTCTCTCTTAATCGCTTCCATGCTTGCTTTATGTCATTGGACGCAGTAAAAGTTTGTAACTCAAGATAGAACTGAGCTTATCATCCCAAGGCGGGCCACCTTGCAGATAGTAATTTCGGTACCCATCCTGGCACTCTGGCAGCCGTCGATCTATTCATTGAATTATAGATTGTAGCATCGCCCGGCGCGTGTTTGGGTATGGGTTAGTGTGAGCTCTATCGGTGAAAACTTGACTTGGGCCTGTTTATACGCTTAATTTTAGGGAGTGTCTAATGAGCAGCTGACTGTTTTACAATTCGGTAACAGGCAGATTTCTGTAGCCAATTAAAATATGACAGCTGTACAGACTTCAAATAATGAGAGGTGAACGAAAACTGTCTGTTTTGCATTTACTAAACAGACATATTTTTGTCTGCTGGGCCGAGTCTTTGATTTGCATCCTCGGCTAATGAAAATTGAGTTGATAAAAGCCCAGCAGTAGCAACACGTGGCTGAGTTTGGCTCGGTTCAATGCAACAGCAAAAGAAGGGAAAGCTAGGACAATGTGAGTAACAGTAAAGAAACTGAAAGCTGATCTTCTCCAGAAACACAACATGCCCCGTTGCATTGGCTGATCGGTGGTTGATGGTATTGGACAGATCCAAACATCTAGCGAAGGGAGAAGAAGATAGGAAAGGGAAGGGAAACAAGATCCGGATCAGAGATGGGGCAAAAGGAACAAAAAAAAGTCCACCTGAAGATGGAATTAACCTGCTGGATGTAGAAGAGAGTCTGCAAACCCAAATAATTCTCCTTTCAAAAACCCTTCAATCTTACATACTTTCACCATCAATTGGAAACATAGCTGTCAGTACAAGTAACATGTAGAGGAAAACCTGATAAACCTAGTGTTTTTATAGAAATTGCATTGGCACTGCAGTCCTGGATGGTCAGGAACAAGAGTGATCCCATGGCGAATGTATCGGAATGAGCGGAAAAGCCAAACATGCATAAAAATCATCCAGAAATGCTATTTCACAAAAATAGACGTTTTAGCATGAACAAACTTGCATTCAAATTTAGTCCATTGTGTTCATTGCATTGAACAAACCCAGAATACTACAATTTTGATACAAAAGCTGGAAAAGAGAAACCGTAAACACAGTGTCTTCAGATGTGATTCCCATGCACAAACACAGATGGCAACTTCCAAAAAAAAATAGGGAATAAACGGGCAACCACGACCACCAAACTTCCTGCCTGCAACACATAGAATGAGATTGTGACAGTGCCTTCCGTTTTGTAGAACAACAACATCAGTACATCGGTACCTACGTCGAGTATACTGATCAAGGTGAATTGATTCCAGCTAGTTCTGAAGCTAACACCCCATCGGAGTTTGTGTAGAAATCTGCTTGCATGGTGTTCCCCTGATACATTGACATAGCTGCAGCTCCATCTTTTGGAAGGCTGGGAGCTTTAGAAATCCCCTTAGGGATCCTCTAAAACAACAAAACGATATAAATGCTCAGCTGAACAAATTATATTTCTGAAACAAAGATGTTACTACATGGAAATGATTACTAGACAGCTGTACATAATACCAGTCTTAGAAAATGAATGGACTAACACAGTTTCCAGACCAAATTCCTGAGCCATTATGTGCTCATCGCATCAGGGACTTCTGATCACCTGTCAACTCTATCCAGCTAGAAAACACTACAGCTTACCTTCATGTTCATTGACACAAAAAAAGAACAAGAATTAACATCTACAGAATTATTTACATATACAGATTGGTGACCAAACCAATCTTAATATCTACATGCGAAGGGATTGTCTGAATCAAATTCACAGAGATGCTTGACTTTCCAAACAGTTTGGAGACACCTATGAGTTTGCATCACATAGAGGTGACATGAAAATTGCTAAATTCATGGAACTACTACGTTTGACAAAACACTTACTCAAGTGAAGGTGATAAATTGACAAAAACAACTAGGCAATAACTGAACGACAGGACAAAGAGACTGAACAACGAGGGTAAGAAATGAAGAACAAGAATAGTGACAAAGTGGGAACAAAGAAATACTAAATCAAGAAAGAGATAAGGAAATACCAGTGATGGAAGAATTTTCAAGGATAATTATCATCTTGTTCTTCCTTAGAACATAAATATTGATAACTCCAAGAATAAAAGGGGAACGAAATGAAGAAAGAGAGAGTTGCACCACACACAGCAACTAAGAGTAATCCATTAAGCTACTGTCTAACTGACGGAACTGACAAAGTATCAAACAGAAACTGAAAAGAGAGACAAATCTGAACTTTCTTCTTTTAGACGACTAAGAAAGAAACTGAAGCTAATGATTACTGAAGAAAAACATAAATTAAATTGAACTGAGAAAATTAAGACTAAAAACTAAGTCCATCCGCCTTTTCCCAGGCTTCAAACCAGCTTTGCAACTTAGGAAAATCTTTAAAATGGCATAGGAGGAGTTCCCCACGACTCCATCCCCGCTAAAGAAAGAGAAACCAAGAATATAAGAAAGAAAACAAAATAATGAAGAACAAAACAGAGAAACAATGAAGTAAACCAGAAACTGAGGAAATAAATAACTAAGAAACTGAAGTGAACTCAAGAAAAAAGGAGAAAGAAAGAAACAATGAGAAACTGAAGATACGAAAAACTAACCAAATAACAATGAGATAAAACTAAATAAATAAATAAAAAATAAGCAAAAACTGAAGAACGAAACAGAGAAACAATGAAGTAAACCGGAAACTGAGGAAATAAATAACTAAGAAACTGAAGTGAACTCAAAAAAAAAGGAAGAAAGAAAGAAAGAAACAATGAGAAACTGAAGATACGAAAAACTGACCAAATAACAATGAGATAAAACTAAACAAATAAGATTGAACAACAAAGTAATGCAATAATCATATACTGAAATCTAAACACAGTGATTGACAGACTAAATAACTAAAATAGAACATAGAATGTAAACTGAAAGACTGAACAATCGGTAAAATAAAAAACTTAAACTGAAAAAATAAGAAAAGAAATGAAAACTGAAGATGCAGGGAAGGCACTAGCCACTAGAGCAGCCGGCCATCACTCTACTCCATTTAGTGTGCCTGTCTCAACAACAAGAATAAGAACACAGTCGTGTTCCGGAGCAGAATGCAAATTTTGCCAAAAACACACTTGATTTACTTAGTAAACACAGCTTCACATATACTACATAATGAAAAAAGCACAGCCTCGTGTGTTTTACCTCAACTAAATGAACATGTCTAGGATCAGACGGAACATCATCAGCAAATGGTTAAGTTAATTACCTTCTGTCTGTATGTTTCAACGGATCAACATTGTCTCCATTTTGTCAAGCAAAAAAGGAACCCCATCTATGATCCCTGGCTTGTGCAAAGGGACTAATACTATACGTGATAACAGTATGCACGGGCTTGATGAAAATCTTAGGCTCGCCACTGCGTGATAATATCATCACTATACATATACTACCTTTCAATTACCGGAAAAAACTGTACAAGGTGCATCTCTTTGGTACAAGAGGCCCCTTCAAACCTGAACCCTGATGTAACCAATATGCTCCCACACCAAACTGAATCCTAAACAAATCAAACCGTTTGCAGATCAGAATCTGAACTAAATATCTATCCATGGCGCCGAATCAATCATTCACCACCCTGAAAATGGTAATCTGAGGGGTAAATACACATCCCCGACGCCGAACCAAGCATCCTCCCTGCCTGTACTTAGGGCTAAAGCTGTCCACGGAATTGGACCCATATCGCTGCTGACAGATATAACTAGCATCAAACAAAGAATCTATCCACTAGAGCGTTCCTCCAAAATCTGCGCTCCCCCTGATCGCCGCTCTCCAGCGAAATCTGCACTCCTTCAATGGTAGGAAAATAGAAAACTAACTACAAATCTCTACCAGCTACCATTCCACTCGAGGCACCACAAGCAGCCAAACCCTCACGCCCGCGAACGAAAAAGAGGAAAAAAGATGGAAGGGAACAGAGAAACAAGGACAAAGGAGTACCAAACTAGTCGGCGGCGTCCAGCCTTCAGCACTCGTGATCCACCACTCTCTCCATTAGAGGGCTGACTGGCGACAGAAGCCCTGCAGGCCTCTCCGCCATAGACGTCTCGGGCACCTCCCTCGCCTCCTCCATTGAAACAGAGCGAAATGACACGCCCAGATAGCAGATACTAAGACAACACGGCCCAGAGCCAGCCCAGGAATGAGATGGACACGCTAAGCGCGTGACGAGATACGTGCGACTCAAAAAAGATCGAACAGAAAACTGACTGTGCGCCAATTGAAAAACAGCTAGCTGTTAGTTAGGAAAACTGTAATTTTATTGTGTGGCGGTGGGAGGAATTAAAACCACTTCATTTGATCACATGCAATTTGAAAGGTGTTGTGTTTAACTAAATTAGTTCATTCTTAATCCCCTCTAATCTGTCCAACCATACTTCGATGGACATAAGATCTACATAAAAAAGATGCGTATCGATGTTGTGATCTCATTCCCGCGACCAGTTCCTAGTTTCGGCTAGTGTTTGAAGCTCTATTTCGTATTTCTTTTGGAGTTTTTTGGACAAATTTTATCATATTCATCGCACAACTTCGACCATTTTAAATTTTCTTGGATGGGTAGCTTCATCTCATCGTTTCACAACCTTCATGTTAAAAGTTTTCGTTTTTAATATTTGTATACAAGTAGATCATGTATGGGGAGCCGGCGACTTGTAGCGTTGCAGTATCTTGTGGAGGGGCATCTGTAATCATGCTTCGTCAGAGTAGGCGAGTTCCTTGAACTACGTTATCCAATACCGTGCCTCGGTGTCGTCTATGATCTTGCATGGTGGTAATTGCATAATATTCGACACAAACACAACAACATGCTACGGAATAGTTTAGCTTCTCCGTCCACGCTCTGCTGTATCGATTCCTCTTTGAGTTCCCTTGTATAATTTCCTTTTGGTAAGAACACGAATCTGATCTTCTACCATCTTAAGCTGAGGTGATTTCCTTGGATGCATGTATTAGAATTCGTGGCTTGTGGTTGTGCAAGGCGTGAGCGAGTGAGCGAAGATCTCATTGCCGCTCCTCCTCATCGCCCGCGGCTCTGGTGTCCTGTCCGTGGTGGCTTGTGAGACCTGGATGGCGTTTGTGGCGCACCGGCACTCCGCCGGCGTTCCAACGTTGCTGCGGGAATGGTTCCCAGAAACTATGAAGGAAGCTCTCTCCTACCAAATGTGAGATGTGTAGCTTGTTAGATCAATTCTCAAGCTCGAGTCAAAACACAAGTATACATAGACGGTAAAGTGCAAAGAAAATCAAAATTAAGACTAACCAACCACCAGCCCCTCCACGCACAAAGTTCAGACTCACGCGAATTTTAGTATGAACTGAGCTTGCCCTAATCTAACTTGAGCTCGACCTATTTATAACCCTAGACATGGCTACCTCAATGTAGATTAATTAGTCTCGTTCCAAAAAAGGGCACACAGGCGCACAATTTGATCTTCCAATAATAGTCCAAAAAAGCTAATTGTCGGCCGGTTGCGTTCCTCGTGCCGACGTGGCACACCACACACCACTTTTCTTCTCTTCCCACGTTTTGTTTCCTATAGCCGCTCGTTGGCTGCCTCTCATTGATGCTCCTCCGCATGCTGCAATTTTCACAATGCAGTGGTCATCGTTGCTACTCACTAGCCACATGTGTTGCAGATCTCCCCACACGCTCGTAGTCGATGTTTCTCTCCGTCCACTCTGCTACTACTTGCCACAATGTGGCACAACTCTCGACGGCAAGCTCGCTACGACTTCTAGGTTGCACATGGTGATGGCTAGCTAGAGAGCTCGCCACAAATACCATGGTAGAGCTCGCCATGGACACCATCGACGACACCCTCCCCCAATACGTTCCCGAACCTAGAGAAGATGATGAGGCATAGCTTCAACTCAGTTGTCTCCCACGGACCTCCGACATGGCGATGACGCCTCGATGCATCCATGGTTGATACTCGATAACACGGGTATTGTTTCCTAGGAATACCGTATGCTCCATAGCTTGTTTCGAAATGCTACAAGTGCCTATCTTTTTTGTTTTGTAAGTACCAGTAAAATGCTGCAATGATTTTTGGCCATACATTACAAGAGAATTCTCAAATGTTGCACATGTGTCTCCATGATGTGTTGACGTTTTTGTTGCAATGACGTCATACCTTCAAACATTTGCTACAGTCCAATAGGAATTCATTGCATACGTTAATTTTGGTGCAACCTATTCACAACTTTAGAGACACGGAGTGAAAATGTTGCAAGCAATGTTATATACGCATGTAAAACATGTTACGCTAAGGGGTTTTAATTAAGTAAATCGGACGGCTGGCCAGCTGGATTTTCCCCACGAGGGGCCATAATAGTGTGTCATTTATTTCTCGCCTGATTTCCTTGGGACGTAATTAATTCATTCCCTCAATACATTGCTCAAAACTGGAAAGGGCACGATCACGCCCATCCTCATCATCCCCTGTTCTGGGATTTGACCACCGGGTACAGGTAGCACTATTTGCTGATCTGACACAAGATGGGACGGGCTTGAGTAGGACTTGCTAATTTCGATTCTTGCCATATATCACCACAAACCTCCCTATAAACAGCCAAGCTGCACTGATCGATCCAAACCAATGGCGTGTGCGGCTCGCGACGTTATCATGCGCCTGATCCCTCTCCTGCTCCTCCTCGTGGCCTCTCTATCCACGGTTACGAGTAAGCCATGGATCTTCCTCTATTTCTCTTGCACGGAGCAGTGAATTGCTGACGCGTGGTTTCCGTTGTGGTTTTGCGTTGGTACGCAGGGTCGGCATGGGTGGGCGACTACGCGTCCAACCACGGGTGCGGGGAGACGTTCGTGGAGGAGCTGTGCGACCCGGGGGAGACGGCGGCGAACCGCGCCTGCAGCGACGCGTGCCACTACAACGGATGCCGTGGCGGCCGGTGCGTCTACCTCGGCTCCGGCGGCATCGGCACCGCCCGGGGATGCCACTGCGGGCGCTAGCTACCTGCTAGGCTAGGTGGGACATCGATCGATATGATGTGTTGTTTGAATTTCAGATATGTCTAGAACTTACAGAGGATGCGTTGGCAAATTTCATGCATGTTTGTTAATTTACACCATTTCCTGGATATACAAGTGTGATCGATCATCGATACCTTCAGCATGCATAATAACCTTGATGGGAATGGGCGGATGCATGAGATCTTTTTCATTAACTGCAGATATTCGATGCTTAACATATATGGAAAACATTGATCCTTGTATGCGCTGTCCTACATGCACATAGAAGGATGGTAGGAAGTATGGCCATTTATTTTGGCACAGGAAAGATATCTATTTTTGGTGCTCGCACACGTCAATAAAAGGTATGAAATCTCTACTTGCTTAAAAAGAAGGCACTGGTTCCATCGTCGTTCCACCTCAAAATAATTCAAAACTTTTGTCAAGCCTTGTCCATCCTTCTGCTTAGCCCTCACCGCCTACATGGGCCAGGCCCACCTAATCCCAACACCACATCTCGTCGGCCAAATCAGCGGGTTGGCACGACTAGGCATCACAAATCCCTCTCCAAACCGATAGCATCCACCTCTCCTAACCAATAGCATCCGCTCCGTAAAAAAATAGCATCCACACACTACGCCGCAAGGCTCTCCCACATGTACGTTTCCTAGACACTCAAATCCCACCAACAAATATGGCACAGGAAATCGTTGCCAAGATCACGCACGGTAAATCGCATGGGAGAAATCACGTGCAAAAAAATCATTTTCGCCTACTAGAACTCACGCGCCAAGATTAAATTGCCGCCTATCCAATGGGATATAAGGTGTTCCGATGTTACCCTTGAGCTGCCCCAGACATACACCTGCTTTATTCTTCTAGAAGATAACAATTGTCAACGGTGATTGCACCATCAACAGTTCACACACCCACCATGCGGGTTTCTCCAATCAACATGCAACCCCGATATCCTAACAACAATGTGTACCATTTCATGTCAGGATTTTTGTTTCTAAAATTTATGTCATCATGGAAATGGTAAATAAGTTGCATAAGCATATGCCATTGTGAGTATTTAATATTCATGTCAGCTGTAAATGTTTTCTAATAGTTACATAGAATGCATGTGCAAGACGGTTATGACCTACGGAACAAAGTGTTGGTACACTAACGTACAAGGACAACGAGTGTGAAGCCAACATCCCGCAAGCTGTTAAGGATTTGGCCAAGTTCCTAGGGATAGATTATTTCATTTGAAGTTGTTAGTTCATTTATTTTGAGCATGACCTAAACGTTTCAAGTTCACAGGGATATGTGTGACAATTTTGTTATATTGCTAGTTTTCAGCTTGATTTGTAGTATTTTGATCAGCTCACGTTATTAATATTTGGCACATTTATTTAGTTGTTTTAGTGCACGTGTGAAAGGACGAGATGTCGCCTAAAGAGGAAGGGGGTGAATAGGCGTTTTAAAAATAATAATGGGTTTGGCTTTTAAGAATGTGGAATTAAACCAATATTTATTTTAAAAGCACAAAATCAAAATAGGATAGGATCAACTAAGTGCACTAACAACTAGCTAGAGGTAAGCAAGATAGACACAAGATATATAACACACCTGATAATCAATATAGAAGTATTTTAAGCACGAAGGCTATCACAAGGAAGTAAAATAGGGTATAGAGATTGATGAGTGCATTTTTAGTATGTTTTCGTATCGTTTTTTTACTATGTTATCATTAAAGTAGTGGTACAGATTTTGTATTTCGCTGTGCTACCGTGCCCTTTTATGCTTGTCTATATAGGATCTCCAAATAATAAGGTAATAATGAAATATCAATGAAAACTGTCATTTTATGGCATTTTGACGTGATAAAAATCATTTTTGCACTTAATAATGCGCCTGGACGAAAGGACAATGCTAGGATAACCTTTTGTAACTTTAACAGGCATCGGTACGGGCGGGCCTTGCCCGTAGCATCCGCCCGTACCACCCGTCGGAAGCACCGCCTCATCAAATACTTTCACCTCCCGCAGACGGATCTGAGATCCAAGCACGTACGCGACCAGAAAAACATCGGAACACCGTCTTAGAAGATATTTGAAGGGACTAGTATAAATGCCCGTGCGTTGCTACGGGTCTTCAATTTTTTATTTTTCAGTAGACATATATAATTCACAACTCACTATGAAATTTTAAAACAAATCACGAATATCATAATGTAGTACAATATGATAATACCAAACATAATAATAAGACAATATTGTTGTGCATCTGTGTTGTTCCAAGTTCTAGTTCTTTTGTTACTTTTCTGAAGTAAGTATCACACCTGCGTTCTAAGCCGTTATAGCTGTCAACTCAACAACTTCTCACTTTAGATATATTATTGTCTCACAAAACGTAAATGTTGCAAACATATGTATAACTGAATGAATATTTCTTTGATGATTAGTCTAAACAACACTTTGATATTCATAAATATCCGGAGACAACCCTGGATCCTAGCCTTCTATGTCAAACATACATAAGGGGTACAAAAAATCCGTTGGCAGGCCAGTGATGCGGATGCTAATTTTTTTAGGCAGCGATTCCTTGATCGCTCCAAAAGAGGATGATCATAGAAACCAAGAAAAAGGGTGTAAATAGATGATGATATCGTTGCTAACTCCTAAAGTTTTCTGCAAAAGCTAAGGCAATGGAGGGCATGTGGATCGTGCTATGAAGCCCTAAACACCAATAGGTTGCACATTTAGTTTACCACTGATACACGGTGCCGCTGACTGTAACCCTACAAAAATTTATTGTACCATCATATCAAGACCTAGTTGCCCAGGCCTTAGCAAGACAGGTTCTTTTAGTTCTGCAACTCGAGACCCACAAACTTTGTTAATATTCGCAAAGAAAAGGGCTATAATAATCAAGGAATGGGACAATGCATTATTGTTTTCATGTAATACCAACAATACCAGGTGCAACATTAAAATACACACAGTTCATTGCTAATCGCTGACTACATCCTTAGCAACATTGCCTTGATGAGTTTGCCATGGTATATTGAAAGATTAAAACATTTACTTCGAAATCGTGTAGAACCATATTCAGTACGGGCCCCAGGAACTGGCAATAGATGGAAAGGCAAACAGGGGAAGCCGATCTAGTTGCATATGGCACTGTGCCGGATGTATGCTCTCTAGTGGCGAGAGAGTATTTGTCATCCATCAGATAACCAAAAGGAAACTCACACGCCATGTATTCTACTAACTTCTCGACATGACATTCCCTAAACTGCTCCTAATCAAGTACAAGTAGAAAGCTAAGGATGTATTCCCTAAACTCAGTTATAAATTCAATCTCAAGTTAATTTTATATACAAAGTATAGCTAGAATATTTTGGCATGCACCACAACATTTTTCTTGTTTTTTCCGAAGATGTAAAGTGTTTGAGGTACTGATTCATCGATATTGCTGGCATGAGTATAATGATGGTCTTTCTTTGAAGTGTTGCTGGCCGTAGCGGAGATCGCTGGCTGGCTCTTCCGCATGTTGTCTGGTTGCAACCGACCTCTCCCACATTTTTGTATTGATATTGCAACCAGGATTTCCCGATTCCTGACTGGGTTCGTAGTTCATATATCTCCATATTGTTGTGAAATTGGAAGTTATTATTCTTCCTTAGTGGGTCTATCGTTGAACGAAATATAGCTTCTTCTTGGGTGGCATACCTTGTTGCCCTCTCATCAATATCTTGTTGGTTGACTGTGAGTCGGGAACCCCTTGGTCATAATGTGACAACACAACAAAACTTCAGGTTAATGTGACAACACAACAAAACTTCGAGTACGATAATAGGGCCGAAAACACAACTTTTTCACACTCCCGTAACTTCATGTTGATGTGACAACACAAAAAAAACTTAAGGTTTAAGTTTTCATTTTGGTAATCTGTCTACCATTCACTTCTTACACAATCATAAAATTATCAATTATCAGGCTAAGGTGAGATCAATACTATCCTGGACTCATTCATGTTATATAGTCTCAAAAGAAGTTTACTCTAGATGATGAGTAAATGCGCTGAAAATTGTTAATATTCAATAAGAACTGATGATTTGCTATCTTATCAATCATCGGGAAGATGGAAAATGGCAAACTAATTTAGAAGCTTGATGATACGTAATTATGCAGTAGCTCTCGCAAGAAATGTAATATGTGTTTTCATATATTTCAGTTTTACATAAGAAACAACTTTTGACTTTTTATAATACTTTTACAAATGAAACAACTACCTCTCTGCAGTTCTACGGCAAAATACCACCCTCTATAAGGTAGTCGGGACAACAGTGATAACCTTAAAGGCTGTATGTAAAAGAACAGAACAGTGGACAGCATTAATTCAGAATAAAGTTGCAATAACATACTTCATCAATCCAGTAAACTCAATATATTTCCTTGGCCTTCCTGATCTGTGTGTGTGTTTTATTGTACATCCAGCAAACACAATTGAAATGCCCACAGGTACATCCAGCTAGTAATAGATCAAAATTTATTTATTCCATCTTTGTAAGCTACGGAAATTTAGACCCGATAATAATCTGTTAAAGGATTAATCACAAATGGTTCTGCCACCGCAAGATAACACAAAATACAGGTCCAGCTGATTTGTGAATTATATCTACCCTGATTTGTTTTACTTTTCATGTTTCGGTTAGCGATCGCAGTCCCGATGATTACATTTTAGTGCATCAAGATTGTTTTGGATGAAATGTCTGCTGAGTGTAGGGGTGGCAAAACACTCTGAATCAAAACAAGATGTTTTAGGCACTATTTTCAAATAGTATTGTCTAGATAGAACATACTTCAGCACCTGGTTTTGGGAAGCACTGAAGACATTATTTCTCAGTGATGCTTCTTTAAACATTGTCAAATGAACTTGATCTATCTAGAGACTTCGCAAATACAGAGGATTGCAAAGCTGGATGGGCATTTTTGCACTCAATTGTCATTAAGCCATATTTATAAGTTTTAATTGTACTGTGAAAAACATGACAAAGCAAATCCTACATGATATGGCCCTTCAGACAGTGCATTTGAGCATTGATCTTCGCAAAATAAGTTGTGTCCTACAACATCTAGTGATAACAAGAACAACTAACTCAAAGAACCAAAAAAAACCAGTAACCTTCACCTGCTTGTTGGTGTCGTGTGGCTGGTTCCTCTGTGGCATCTTCTGCAAATGAAATCATTTTTATAGCTAATGGGGTCAGAATAGCTCCCGTCAATTACCGAAGTCCTGGATTGTCGGTCATAAACAGTCATGTGACAAGCAAAATCATCTGGCAGCAGCAAACATGCACATGGAGTCTGAACTCTGAATAGCCTTGTTTTTCCAACATGTATTCCACTAACATTGCACCTATGCCTTGGTACTCTCTGAGCCTCTCAAACATTGTACTCTTCTCATTGCATCATACCAAACTAAGGTATCGCTTCTTCACTTCTTCTCTCCTATAATTCTGGGAGATAACCTCCCCTAGTTCCCTATTATTGGCACTCGCAGTTCAGAACAGATTATTAGTATATCACACAAGTGCACATCTACCAAATGGTAGTTTTCAAGAATATGCTTTTATCATAAAATGTTTTTTTTGGCAACGGTGTGAAGTCAATGAATATTTATTTTTTATATATAAACATGGAAATGTCAGTTCAAATGACCAAACAAGAATATACTCATACATCGGTCAGCCCAATATATCCAAAGCTTCCTTGAAAAATGTCATGACGGCTTTTTGTGAAACTCCAGCAAAGCCCTACTTTTTGATTCATCGTTTATAGTTTGGGACATCAAGATATGCTGAATTTGGAGATATAAATGTGCGGCATAATGAAGTAACAAGCATAATGAAATGGATATTCGGAACAAAGTCATACCGTGAGCGACAACAAGAATCAAGTCCGAGTATGCTTGAGCTGCATATGTGTAGCATATGGAGGCCATGTCGGTCAGCTGCAGCACCAATAACCAGCTTAACTTCCATATGAACAGTAGATTCCCACACTATACTGTGCGGGGCAGCTTACAATATTTTTTGACTGCAATAAAAGGCTATTTCCAGGCAATGGAATAATATCTTGTGGCACGAAGTACATGTGCTATTTCCGACAGTTCAGATTATAAAATATGTTTACCTTGCTCTGTTCATGTAATTTAAATCAGGAAGATGAAGAGCAAAATAAGGCTATCGGCAGCGCTGCAGATGGATGGGTATTACCCTGCAGCGAAACAAATCACATTGCAAGCTTTAGATATATCTGAAAAATCAGAATGCTATAGCAATTAGTAATCAACAATCACACCACAATACACTATACTGTCACAGAGGCAGGTTCACCTCCCGCAATTTTCCGGATTCTTATCTCCTAAGAGTGACATAATATAGTCCGATGCACTAACCACTTTGTCATGTACACAGCTGAACACACCAAGAAATTCCATCGAAAAAGAATCAGCACCTCTATCTCAAGCTCCGCAAGTCATAAAATATTAAAAAATCCACACAACCAAACTGATAAAATAAAACCAATGTGATCTGAATTTATTATGGGGTTTCAAAGCTGACAATCAAGTTTCATACTATCCTTGGGTGAAACCAAGCTAACAGTGAATTGCCACTTCAGATGTGAGAGCAAACTAATATTCTAGATAAGCACTACTGTACAATTTTTCACGTTACATCGTCATCTAAACTACTGAAATTGTGATAAGTACTGCAAACTTCGATATGAAGATCAGTGAGCAAGTTTTGAGCGAGGGCACGGAATATCCATATGCTCCAATCATACGCGTTGTTCTCCTACAGAAATAAGGTGCAGGCCTGGCTACTACATTCCTCTAGAGAAGCATCATTTCAGGGTCTCGTTGTTAATCACCTAGGTTTTGCCCATTCGTTATGTCCTGAAATGGAGTGCGGTTTGAGGATGACATGGGTATTTTTGTTGCCTTTGTTTGTTAAAAATAAATCCCTGCAATTTTGTAATAACAGTAATAACAAATGTTATAAAAGATCATAAATCGCGGAATACATCCTCCCTGTACTCCATTGATCTTATATATGGCACAAATCAACTGATGTAAAAGCAATTTAAGAGTGCATCGTTTGGTTGATGAAGGATATTTAGCCAAGCACAAACATATGAAAAGAAAAATTACAAAAAAAATTAATTGTTGAAGATGATCCATTGACAAAATTTGACTGATTTTGTTTCACACTTGCAAGATTTAAATTATAAAAATATCAAGCATTTGTCGTGTGCTTAATATGAAACTGGTTCTTCTATGATTTCATAATTGAGATGAGCTAGGTTGCCCGGATACGGAGATATATGTATACCATGATACAGCGCTTTTACAAAAACACGGATAAGGAGATACATTCGTATAAATATGAATTGCTGATTCTTGTACTGACATGATTATTTCTGTCGAGGTGTTCTATAATGCAAACTTCTATACTCCTCGATGGTGTTCTATAATCTGTACTTCTCCATATCCCAGCAGTCTCAGCAGCTATTGCTAAGAACCATATGAACTGTAATTCTGATATATTGCAAACAAATATGTGTGCAAACCATAAGGGAGCTACTCTGCTTGCATGTTGCCATTGCATCCAACGAACAAGATTGTCAGCCAGATGAATCAACTTGGACCAAGAACTGGAGATGGGTGGAGGCGAAACTGACCTGCAGGCCTGATAGGCTTGAGCAGGAAGTCCTCGGCACCCTCCTCCATGCAACGCCTGATCTGTTTGGGCACGTTCGACAACGACATGATCACCACCGGGATCTCCTTGAGCTCAGACGATTATTGTTGACAAAATTATCACAGATTTCGAGTTCAACACTGGTTCTCGTCTACCCAATTGTTGCACTTCCTCAATCGTGACAAATAAGGATAAGGAATTGAAATTGGTGTGTGGTGGATTTACCTTGACGCGCTTTAGGAATAGCCCCAGGCCGAGCAGCTCTGGCGCCCTCGTCGCCGATTCGACGGTGGTACCTGCACAAACGAATACCGCACGTCAGCAACCCACATCCACGAACGAATCGCTGCCCAATTCCGCCCAACTTTTTCCATCGATGACAAAAATGAGGCCGACGGCGTACATGATCGAGGCGGCGGTAGCGGGGAGACTCGCGCGACGTCTGCGGCGCCGTGGATACTCACACGACGGCGAAGAGCAGGCTCGCGTGGCGGCCTCTCGTGCTAGCTCATGGCGGCCGATGACGTGCAGGATCGAGGCGTCGGCGCCGGGGAGACTCAGCGCGACGGCGGCGGCTGCGTCGGGAGACTCGCTGTTGCGGTCAGAAACCCACCGGCGGGCAGCGACGGGCAACACCGTAGAGCCGGGAATCTCCCAGGACTGCGGCTGGCCCTGGTCCCTCCGAGCGACGGCCCGCAAAGCCTCCGGCACGCACGCGTCCGATGCTGTCGCAAGGGCGTGCCACCTGACTTATACCTGGTCAGGAAGGTGTTGGATGATGTCTCGCTTAGTTTCCTGCATGGCATACACGTAAACGTTAAATACGATCCTCGATCGGCTCTCAGGTTATCCTGTGAATCGGCTCAAAGAGCCGATCCACCCATGATACGTACGAGGTGTACGATCGGATGGTGGTCCTGCTTGACCAAGAGAAAGCTGAAGCGACCTACTACGATCTGGGGTTTTCACCGCATAATCGGAACATCCTACTCGTGATTGGGCCTCGCGCTCGCGTACGGTGATCGTAAGCCGATCCTAGACAGGGCCTAAAAACCAACACGAGGTTGATCCTCGAACGTCCTGTCTAGGGCTAGCAAACTACACCCTACACGCCGCTGGATCCTCCAACCCTTTGTAAGGCCTAACTATTGCGGATATTAAACTAATCCTTGAAGAACAAGGAGCAACCGTAACGGATCGGATCTACTAAACAATGATCAAGCGGGGTGCCGCCCCTACACCTAAGATAGGTGTAAGGGCGGCTAGATGTATAAGGGTTGCACTACGAAAGCATATGATACGAAGAACAATGCTAACCCTAACACATCTAAGATAACTACGTTGACCGCCATAAAAAAGGCTTCAGTACGAGCAACGCATGAACAACGTAATAAGCTTATGCTGCCTAGATCGCAAGATGCGATCTAGGCAGCATGGTGCTTACCGGAAGTAACCCTCGAGACGAAGGAGTTGGCGATGCGCCGAGATAGATTGGTGTTGAACGTTGGTTGTTGTTTATTTCATAAACCCTAGATACATATTTATAGTCCGGGGGACTTTCTAATTCAAGTGTGCACCTAACCGTGCACGGGTAAAACTCTAACTTCTAAACGACATGTATCCTACTATGATACAGATACACGGGCAATTTAGCCCAAACTTGGTATACAAGGCCGATTCATGTATTTCTTCTATGTATATTCTTCAAGCCCATCTCCAATCGCGGCCCACCTCCTGATTTGGCCAAAATCTGGTGATAACACATGCCCCCCTGGTTTTGGTAATGATAATTTCAAAACCACTCTGTTTTTTCCTCCGAGGGGTCATGTCGTGGCGAGCAGAACCGTCGCAGTATTTTTCATCATGACGACTTGCCTTCCCAACTTCTCTGCACGATTTGACAGTTTTTTGGCACCACCTTCTCGAAAACTGTTCGAACATTAAACTCCATCTTCTTTATTTAACCGCATCGAACAGTTCTCCTCTTCATCCTTTCCGCATTAGCACCCCGAAAGCCCTCCTGCGCCACCATGTCTTCCTCTTCCTCCGCCTCATCGGGACTTTCCATCGAGTCCTCTTCCTCCCACGAGCCGACGCCAGAACGGGACCCACAGGAGGTCCACGCGGCCAACATCCGCCGCGCCATAGAAGCCGGGGAGGAGCCCGGCCATGACTTCTCCGTCTGGTCCGAGGACGACAAGTCCTCGACGGACGGGGAGAGCGACCTCCGCTTCCTCGCCGACGGGGAATCGGAGGAGGAGAGCGATGACGATCGCTTCTCCTGGGACGACTTCACTTCCTCCGAGGAGGTGAAGGAGGAGGAGGAGGAGGAAGACTACGACAGCTCCTCCGACGAGCCGCCGGCCAAGCGCCACTGCCCCTGGCCGGGGAATCTCAGTGACTTCGACAGCGACGACGACGAGGAGGATGAGGACAACGAAGGTCCTGCCGGCGGCCACTACAGCAGCGACGACGAGCCCGCCGGGAGTAGCGCCGACAGCGGCGACGATGGTGACGACGAGGGCAGCGACGGCCCGTAGATAGGACTCTTAGCACAGGACCAGTAGTAGTAGACGGGGCAATGTATCCCCTTAGTACTTTCTTTTGAGTGCAATCAGCTCTTCTATGCTAGAAATCTCGTTTATCAATGAAGAAATTCCCCAATTTGATTTTGCCGATTTCCTTTATGCCAATTTAGCCGATTTCCCCTCATACTGATTCTGCCGATCATCACCTAGCCAATGCTCAATGAGCCGATGGCAACGCATCGGTCCCTCATAATCCGCTCTTCATCCTTCCCGACCCAGGAGTGACCGTGAACTTGGTCAATGTCTAATAAGCCGATGCTAACGCATCAGTCCTTCATCTCTCCAACTGATGCCCTTGAGTTCTGGTGGACAATGTGGAAGACCAACGCCTTTAAGAGAGCCCCAGAATCACTGCTGAAACGACTTGACGCTGAAGCCAACACCTCTGGATATTCAGATATTCAGTGATATTCTTAACACCTGCCCAATCCCTTCGAAGAAGATTATGATGGAGGGCCAGCCGATGAAATCTCAATCGGCTTCTTAGGAACAGAATATCTACGCAATCAGTTGCCCCCGAGCCTCAATCGTGGCGAGAACAGCAGTGAGCCAATCAAATGTGCCACCATCAGCCTCCAAGTCATAATGCAGAGCCAGCCGATTTCAACAAAATCGGCTCCCCAGAGCAAAGAACCTTCAGGGTGAGCTGCCCCCCGAGCTTTTTCAGTCCACTTCTTGCGCCTTGCTGGTCAGATCGGCTCCTTTCCTTTGGCGGATTTGATGCAACCCATCCTTAACCTGATCTGCACGTCCATGCTGCTCTTGGCATCGGTCAGGGTCATGATCCCTCAAACTTGCCCCGGCTGACACTGCGGACTCAAAGACTTGCAAAAAGAATTTGGAGGTTCTTGAAGAGAGGGTCTGAGCCACCAAACCACTCCATTGAGGAGTTCTTCCATTAGAGTCTCTCTTCGTGACCCACTTCCTGCTCCATTGAACCTCTGCTTATAACAGTTGTAACTCTTGAGTCGATGGCCATGCATCGGCTTTCTATCCTTAAGTCGATGTCTGCGCATCGGCTGTGCTTAAAAAAATTTCAAATTTTTTTTACGGCCGATTTATGTATCGGCCCCCATACTTCAATGCCCATCATCAAAGAAAATCTTGGGCTGCTGGGCATTTGAAAGACACTTCTACTCCGTATCCTCGTGTTCTATCCACCTAGGTGCCCCCCGAGCCGATTCTTTCAAGTAATTGAGGGTATCGGCTCTTCAGGTATTCTCTGTTGAACCTAGGCAGAATGTATGGTGAGGATAATTTTGGCCGATTGCTGGAATCGGCCTCCATGTTGCTTGCTCGATGAAGGTTTTGCAATGTTCCTTCATAGGTCTTTGGGGGCCGATCCCCTGGATCGGCATCGCCATGTTTGTGCATCGATGTTGTTTTTGTTACACGGTCAGGCCGGTGGATAAAACCAGCCTAACCCCGTCCTTTGTCACGTCGATGCTTTCTCGTGGCTTCTCAAAGATGACCGGCCGTGGGCCGCAGTCCAGTTGTGCCACAGGTGCTTCGTCTAATCCTGGAGCGCTAAACTCCGTTGGAAGGATGAAGACCATGTTTGTGCCAGCCGACGTCTCATCATCGGCTTTCTTTTGTCTGGGGCGCCATTCTTTCCTTTGTGGCCGACCTTCTTCGTCCAGGGTTCGCTGAATTTTGGCGGCCAGATCAGGCCGCACCTTCCTCAACGTGTGCAGGTATAACCTTTCAGCTTCCTCCAACCCACGTAGACGCTGAACCCTTCGCTTTTGGGAACGGCCGAGCCCATCGAGGCACCACCTTGGCCGATGATACTTGTCTTCTTCTTCATCATCGTCCTCTAGTTCCTCGAGATCTTCCACCCGAGCGGACTCAAGCATGCTTGTTCCTAGGCGGGAGAGGCCCTAGACGTTTGAACACGGACACGTTAGCTGCATCCTTCTTCTTTTGTTTACATTCTCAGGCGCTGCCGATTGTAGGCAATCGGCTCATTCCCGAATCCCAGCAGGTGTCCGAAGAAGGGGCAGTCCCAGTGCCTATCCACGTCGTCTTGCTCCCTCGACTTTTCCTTGGCGTGGCGCTCATATCGCTCCTCGTCGCGATCATGCCGACGACGTCTCCCGTCGTCCCTAGCCAGACGATCTTTTTCATCATCGTCGTTGTATCGCCGGCGTTGGTCGTATTGACCCACATACTTGTTGAGGAGGTGATCAGAGAGAGGTCGCTGATATCTTACGTTCCTTACTTCTCCCTCTGTGATGTAGCGCTTGCCATCGTGGCGGAGCCGATCGCGTGGAGCGGCGTCCTCTGTGTCCTTGCTATGAGAGCAGCTGCCCTCATCTCCGTCCTTACCGCAGTGGTGCCCAGGTCCTACCATGTTGATATTGCACGAGACATCCGGGCCGGCACCCTCCATGGTAAATACACTCCACCATGTTAACGGCGGGGAAGGGGTGTGTGTCGACCTTCATGGCGTACTCGGCTGAAAATTAGCCGCCCTTGTTCTATCGCCATTTGGACCCGTTGACGCCACACCCTGCAGTCGTTGGTGGCGTGGGTGAACGTGTTATGCCATTTGCGTATGGCTTCCCGTTCAGCTCTTGCACCGTGGGGATCTTGTGGCCTTCGGGTAACTTTAGCCGCTTCTCCTTGAGTAAGAGGTCGAAGATCCGCTCAGCTTTGGTCACGTCGAAGTCAAACCCTTTTGGAGGACCTTGTGGCTTAACCCACTTACAGGACACGGGCTTGCCCCCGAGTCCATTCAGCCACCGCTACCTCTTGATCTCCCGCATCACCTTCATCTTCATCCGTCTCAACCAGGACCACCGCGCGCTTGAATTTATCCCGGTAGACATCCGGGTGGCGCTGTTCATATGCCGACAGCCTTCGCACCATGTGCGCCAATGAAGGGTAGTCTCGCTTGGGAGGCCACGTCCTTGATCGATGATGAGAGACCCACCACCGCCAACTCGATCGCTTCTTTTTCACTTACGTGAACCGAATAGCATCGGTTCCTAACGGTCCCGAAGCGCCGGATGTATTCTCGACACTGTTTCCCCGCGCTCCGTCGTACTTGTGCTAGATCGGCAATACCAGCCTCTGAAGCCTCCGAGTGATACCGTATGTGGAACCGCTCTTCCAACCGCTTCCAAGTCTGGATTGAGTTCGGTGGCAGCGATGTGTACCACCCGAAAGCCGATCCCGTGAGGGACCGTGCGAAGAACCTCACACGCAGCTCGTCCGATGCCGAGATCGTGCCCAGCTGTGCCAAATATCGGCTCACATGCTCGATGGAGCTGGAACCATCTCGATCCGCTAAACTTTGTGAAGTCGGGAGCCGATATTTGGGTGGTAGCGGGATCAATTCGTACTCGTTGGGGTACGGCTTGGTATAGCCGATTGTCCTCCTTTTCGGCATCATGCCGAACCGGTCTTTCGTAATTGTACAGCATTTGATCCGTGGTGATGGCTGCGAGCGTCGAACTCCGAAGATTCGCCGGGGTGGCATACTTAGCCAGCCATGCTTGCTTTTCCAGCTCCGAGCCAACCGCAGGAGCTGAGCTCGGAGGTTCGTCGGATTGGCGTACTTAGCTAGCCACGTCTGCTTCTCAAGATCTGTTGCCGACGTTCCTCCTGCTGTTCCAGAAGTCCCTGCCGTCGCAGCCTGGTTCGAGAGTGCCCAGTTGCTGCAGTCTGGCACATATGCGCACGTGTATCCGTGCGGGATCTCCTTGGGCGCCTCATGTAAGAATTGGTAGTCACTTGGGTCACCACCAATCTTGTAGACGACGTATGCCGATGAATTCGGCACTTCGGATGCTGCCAACGCGAACGGCAGCGGTGGACGGGACTGGAGTGGCATCTCTCCTTGGTAAGTCCCCGCAGCTGGTCCCGAGGGAGAATACCGATGGCTCATGATTTCCTGGATCACGCGCGGAGCGACACGCTCCAAAGTGTTCACCGAGGCTCTCGAGTGGCGGTGCAGCGAATGAGCCACCATGAAGTTGATCTCCCGACGCAGCGACCTGGTGCGTTCTTCTGACGGGGAGGACATGTCCACTCCATCGAGCGCGCCTTCAGGTGAGAACCCCTTCCACCTGATGCCATGGGAGCGGGTTCTGTGGAAAGAGCCGATGAGGTCGGCTTCGAGGAGTGCCTTGATCTCGTCATGCTTCTTCTTGAGCTCCTCGCCGGATCCTCGTACTTGACCGGAGTGCCTTCCGCCATCTCGGATGTAGATGGCGATGCGGTGGATGTCGAAGATAGTCCCACCGGGCGTGCCAGAATGTGTTGCGGTCAGAAAACCACCGGCGGGCAGCGACGGGCAACACCGTAGAGCCGGGAATCTCCCAGGACTGCGGCTGGCCCTGGTCCCTCCGAGCGACGGCCCGCAAAGCCTCCGGCACGCACGCGTCCGATGCTGTCGCAAGGGCGTGCCACCTGACCTATACCTGGTCGGGAAGGTGTTGGATGATGCCTCGCTTAGTTTCCTCGCATGGCATACACGTAAACGTTAAATACGAGCCTCGATCGGCTCTCAGGTTATCCCGTGAATCGGCTCAAAGAGCCGATCCACCCATGATACGTACGAGGTGTACGATCGGATGGTGGTCCCGCTTGATCAAGAGAAAGCTGAAGCGACCTACTACGATCCGGGGTTTTCACCGCATAATCGGAACATCCTACTCGTGATTGGGCCTCGCGCTCGCGTACGGTGATCGTAAGCCGATCCTAGACAGGGCCTAAAAACCAACACGAGGTTGATCCTCGGAACGTCCCGTCTAGGGCTAGCAAACTACACCCTACACGCCGCTGGATCCTCCAACCCTTTGTAAGGCCTAACTATTGCAGATATTAAACTAATCCTTGAAGAACAAGGAGCAACCGTAACGGATCGGATCTACTAAACAATGATCACGCGGGGTGCCGCCCCTACACCTAAGATAGGTGTAAGGGCGGCTAGATGTATAAGGGTTGCACTACGACAGCATATGATACGAAGAACAATGCTAACCCTAACACATCTAAGATAACTACGTTGCCCGCCATCAAAAAGGCTTCGAGATGCAGCAACGCATGAACAACGTAATAAGCTTATGCTGCCTAGATCGCAAGATGCGATCTAGGCAGCATGGTGCTTACCGGAAGAAACCCTCGAGACGAAGGAGTTGGCGATGCGCCGAGATTGATTGGTGTTGAACGTTGGTTGTTGTTTATTTCATAAACCCTAGATACATATTTATAGTCCGGGGGACTTTCTAATTCAGGTGTGCACCTAACCGTGCACGGGTAAAACTCTAACTTCTAAACGACACGTATCCTACTATGATACAGATACACGGGCAATTTAGCCCAAACTTGGTATACAAGGCCGATTCATGTATTTCTTCTATGTATATTCTTCAAGCCCATCTCCAATCGCGGCCCACCTCCTGATTTGGCCAAAATCTGGTGATAACACTCGCGCGATGTCAGGCGACGGGCAGGGTCGCGAAGCATCCTCGCGTGCTGGCTCGTGCTGGCTCGTGGGCGTGCACGATCGAGGCGTCTGCGTCGGGGAGACTCACGCGACGGCGGCTGCCAAGCTCGTGCAGCGCGGCGGCTCGAGTCGTGGAATCAACGCACGGGGAGGAGGATGACAAGTTCAGGGGCGAGGGTTTCGGGTGTTGGGCTCACGTATGTAGCTGGGCTTCGGCCCAGTTAAGCCCGTGCGGAAAGGAACGGAAAGGAATGGTCGACTACGACGAAGATTTTGACGTACGAAGAAGATTTTAACGTATCGAAGTGTGGGCAGAATAAGGAATAAGTTTAGTACTTTTATAAGTAGTAGAGATATCAAGAAGGGGCATCATCCACGCTGCGACCTGGATTATTCGAGGACAAGGCATCATCACCCTCATCATCATCCACAACGAATCACCATCTCCATTCTCTCTATCCCATTAGATTGTAATCTCCATTACCATTGTGGGTTTGTACTTGGATTCACACCGTTATCCCTTTTCCATACGTAATTTTATGATGATGTTCTTGATTATCTCCATGTGTGAGTAGTTCATCCCGTTCTTGGAGGAGATGGAGAAACCCTAGTAGTATTATTGTATGAATTAACATAATTTATACCTTTGCACTAAGATTGTATGTTAGTTTTCTTGTGATGTTGCATGATGTCGACCATGTAATATTTGCCTAAGGGTCACATGAGGGAACTACCATTGAAAGTTCGGTAGTGTATACGGCGGGAAGTGACATCCCGTATGCGTTGCACTATTGTACGGGAGATGGGGATAAGAAGGGACACGCAAAGCTTAACAAATAACCATGGGGCAATCCCTTAATTGTAATGGACCAATAAGTGGCTTGCCGAAGGGTCGTTGCGGTGGTTATTCAGGGATGTGTTATGAGATACACATTCCAACTTCGAGTCTTTTCCACATACAACGAGGGCTAAGATATGAGTTATCTAGTTTGTATCTTTACTTAATACTAGTGGTGGAACCAACAACCCCCGAGAACATTTTAGTCTTACTGCAGTCCAAACACAATCTTTAGTCGCATTTACATTCTTCAATTTCAGTTATCTACTCTACAAAAACACCTTACAAATCCTTTTTAATTAAATCCTTCGCTTGAGATTTGAGACAACTTTAAGTAATTTTAGATAAATAGTAAAAAGGGGCATTAAGATCACTACTAGTAGCTCCTTGTGGTTCGATACTCTTATTTCAAACTAGCTACAACTGATCTGTGTTCTTGCAGTTATCAAGCTATTTTCTTGCGTTCTTACCGGGGAGCTCAGCGCTATTGGTCTTTGCTTTTAGTTGCTAATTTATTTATTATTTTACAGGTGAAAACCCATGGAGGATTACCAACGTGAGATACAAGCTCTAAGCTGTAATGAGCTCTGGCCCTCCAATGGATGCTTTTATTAAATCAGACATACTCATCAATCCGAGAGGGTACGAAATTCATCCCACACTATTAGACTTACTGCAATCCAAGACGTTTGACGACACTACACTGAAGACCCGTATGGACATATTGAATATTTTGAAGATGTTTGTACAAATTTCACTTTAAACATCTTTTCCGAAAATGAGGTTAAGTTTAAACTTTTTGGACAAACTCTTATTGATAAAGCTCTAACTTGGTATAATGATTATCCTATTT
This sequence comes from Lolium rigidum, assembly GCF_022539505.1. Classification (NCBI taxonomy): domain Eukaryota; kingdom Viridiplantae; phylum Streptophyta; class Magnoliopsida; order Poales; family Poaceae; genus Lolium; species Lolium rigidum. Next base: position 94,638,663 of record NC_061511.1, on the reverse strand, counting down.
CACATTTTTCTGAATGGAGAACATTGTGTTGTGGATATACTTCATAGGTATACCATCGACATGGTCCGATTCTGGAAAGCCCGGGTGGCCCACAGATGGTGGTGATGGCATATGGCACAACAGGTGGCCCAGTTGCTATTGATCAAGATGGAAGATGTCCAGCCCAGGAGCAAGAAGTCGAATCCCAACCGACCTACGAAGGTAGTTGGAACTGAACCGACCTACTGAGGTAGCCGGATCCTTGGAGGCCCATGAAGGTAGCCGGATCCTTGAAGGTCTATGCTAGGAGTCAGATCCATGAAGGCCCATGGAGGAAGCCGGATCCATGACGGAAAGTTAGGAATAGGTGGATCCTTGACATGCACGACAATGTAATATTTCGTAGTTAGGCAACTTGTATTCCGGGTAGGACTCTCCGTAGAAACCCTAGATCCAGGCGCCTTTATAAGCTGGATCCCGGGAGCCCTGCAGGCAGATCTCGAACTAGCAACGAGACAAGCACAACTCATTGTAACAACGTGAAAGCGCCCAGATAATTCCAGACAAGCAGCAGTAGGCCCTGCCCTCGAGCAGGTGTTCCGACTGGGTAAATCGCGTACCACCGTCCCGAGTGCTCTCTGCCCTATGGATCCTACTTCTTCCCCCCTCCGTGAGGACCTCTCTTTCGGGGTACCGTCGAATAGGCAACGACAGTTGGTGCCCACCGTGGGGCCAGCGACGTCTGGAGGCCGGAACAGGGAGGGTTTCGCCATGGGAAGCTTCGACGACACCATCGCTGTGGGGCGCGTCTTGTACGCCGGCAACTTTCCGATCGTCCCTCAGGACGAGTGCTGGATTCCGGTTAGGACCGACCCCGTCAAGCTCTCCATCATCCCGATTGGCGGAATACGCATTCTCCTACAGACATGGTTTTTGGAAAGTATTAAATTTAAGTTAGGAGAAATGGATTTTGAGGGTATGAGAGATCAAAGCTCGAATATAAACATTCTCCCTTATCATGCTTATACCTTATGTCGTTAGTACCTCGATGATCATGAATTAGAACCCTCGGATACTACTCTAGTACTCTCAGATAGGACCCACCAAAAATATCGTGGTATTCTTCGCAATGCTTACATTACAGTTGAAGATTTTGTTTACCCAATAGACTTCTACGTTATTGATATATTGAAAGACCCTTTTTGTCCAATCATATTAGGAGCACCCTTTGTGTGTTCTAACTATGCTAAATATCGATAGTGCAAAGGAGGTTATGTCTTTGCAGCTTGCAGAAGAGGAGGTAAGTCAGATTCAAGGAATTATAGAAATTCCCTTATGAAAAGGAGGCTGAAGTTAAAGAGGATAAGACCATTGAGGAATTGGCTGCTGTTTACTTTAATATTCCCCAGAATAATCTAGAAAGAAGTCTGACCAATGATGAGTCAATCCCAAATGATGAAGGTAAGAAAGAACTAGATGATATTTTGAATAATTCAGCAGAAGCACAAGACATTCTAGACTTTGAATTTGAAGAGTTGGTGAGGAAGGGAGATCAAGATCCACCACCTTTAGAACTAAAACCCCTTTCTAAAAACTTAAGGTAAGAATTTCTTGATGAAGAGAAGAAATGCCCAGTAATAATAAATAGTAGACTTTCTTCCGTTGAGGTTAGATCTTTGCTAGATGTTCTTATTAAGCATGATAAAGTTTTCGGGTATTCTCTTAAACATATTAAATTCATAGATCCTTCAATAATAACTCATAAGATAATCATGGAAGATAATGCTAAACCTTTCGTAGATGCACAAAAAAGAATGAATCCCAAAATGAAAGAAGTAATAAGGAAGGAAGTCATTCGTTTACTTGGTGCTGGTATAATTTACCAAATTTCGGATAGTAAATGGGTAAGTCTTGCCCATTGTATCCCGAAAGATGGAGCAATAACTATTAGTAGAAATGGCGAGAACAACCTTATTCCTACAAGAACTATAACCGGCTATAGTATGTGCATAGATTTCAGGAAGTTGAATAAAGATACTAAGAAAGTTCATAAGCCGCCACCTTTGATGGAGCAGGTCTTAGAAAGGCTTTCAAATAACTCTTATTATTGTTTTCTTGATGGTTATTCAGGCTATACACAAATTACTATCCAACCTGAAGACCAAGAAAAAACAACTTTTAGTTTCCCATATGGTGCTTATGCTTATAAGTTACTACCCTTTGACCTTTGTAATGTTGCTGCAACCTTTCAAGATTGTGTTTTAAAAATCTTTGAATTTTTTTTGTAAACATTGTGGAAGTACTTATGGATGATTTTATTGTTTACAATAATACTTTCGATAAATGTCTCTACAATCTTGATCAAGTTTTGCAGGAATGTAAAAAAAAACAAAGCTAGTCCTTAAGTGGGAACGATGTCGTTTCATGGTGAAAGAAGGTAAGGTCTTTGGCCATAAAATTTCTGAGAAAGGAATTGAAATAGATAAGTCAGGATTTCAACCACTAAGAATTACCAAGGCCACGAGATGTTAAAGGGTTACAAAATTTTGTTGGACATGCTGGGTTCTATAGGCATTTAATTAAAAACTTTGCTAATCTAGCTACCCCATTAACTCATTTACTTCAAAAGGATGTCCCTTTTATTTTTGATAATAAATGTATCACTTCTTTTGAACAGTTAAAGCATCATTAATGACAACACCCATTATACAACCTCCTAATTGGAAGGAACCATTTGAAATAATGTGCGTAGGTGCCATCTTAGGGCAACGAGATGGTAAGAACCTGAATGTTATCTAGTATGCTAGCTGCCTTTTTAATGATGATAAAAAAGAATTATGCCACAACTGAAAAATAATTTCTCGTAATTGCCTTTGCATGTGATAAGTTTAGATCATGTATCATTAACTCTAAGGTAAAAATACAAACTTGTCATCAAGCTTGGCGGCACCTACTGGTGAAGAAAGAAGCAAAGCCGCGTTTGATTAGGTGGGTTATTACTCCAAGAATATGACTTGGAAATAGTTTACATACGAGGTAAGGATAACCCTATAACTGATCACTTATCCCGCATGGAAGGAATAGCGTATGATCCAGTTCCAATTAACGAGTCAATACCAGAGGAATGCCTTGGAGTTGTTAATTCTAATGATCATTGGTTTGCGGATTATGCTATTTTTCTTGTAGCGAACTTTCTACCAAAGGGCAAGGGCTTACATCGGAGAAGGAGGTTTTTCCACAATCTAAGACACTACTTCTGGGATGAAACTTACTTATACATGCATGGAGTGGATGGCATGATTAGACGGTGTGTAACTGAAAGCGAGACACTCCCTATTTTGAAGGCTTGTCATGCAGGTCCTTACGGAGGGCACCATGCTGGACCTCGCACCGCTGCAAAGGTTCTACAATCAGGTTTCTACTCGCCAACTTTATGTAAAGATGCTAATGAACTTGTTAAGAACTGTGATGCTTGCCAATGTATTAGTAACATAAGCAAGAGACACGAAATGGCAATGAACTATAATCTTATAATTGAACCTTTCGATGTTTGGGGAATGGATTTCATGGGGTCATTCCCTCCTTCAAATGGTTATACTCATATCTTAGTTGTTGTTGATTATGTTACTAAATGGGTAGAGGCAATGCCAACATCTCATGCAGATGCACCAACCTCTATTAAAATGATTAAAGATATATTTTTCCCTAGATTTGGAGTTCCTAGAGTGTTAATCATGGATGGTGGAACTCGCTTTATGGAAGGAACTTTTCGAATGATCCTTAATATAGGGTTAATCACCGAGTGGCCACACCTTATCATCCGCAGACTAGTGGACAAGTTGAATTATCTAATAGGGAAATAAAAACAATATTACATAAAATTGTTAACACCACTAGGAAGGATTGGTCCATGAGGCTTAATGATTCTCTTTGGGAATATCGTACTGCATTAAAAAATCCTATGGGAACCACGCCTTATAAAATGGTTTATGGTAAAGCTTGTCATTTACCTTTAGAACTAGAACACAGAGCTTTTCTGGGTAATCAGGAAATTGAATTATGATTTTAAGGCCACCGGAGAGAAAAGATTATTAGATATACAAGCTCTAGATGAACTAAGAAGTGAAGCTTATGAAAATGCTGAACTTTTTAAAGAGAAAGTCAAAAGGTGGCATAATAGAAAGATTCAAAAGAAGGAATTCAAAGAAGAAGATAAAGTTTTGGTATTAAACTCTCACCTTAAGATTTTTATAGGAAAGTTAAGATCAAAATGGGAAGGACCATCTGATGGAGGAAGCCTACCCTTCATGTGTTGTAAAATTGAAAGGGCAGTCTGCCTCTAGCTCATGGATTGTCAATGGCCAGCGAGCAGATGAGGTAAATGATGTTGTTGAAGTTCTAATGGTTTCAGATGAAGAATTTATTCAAGAAACTTATTTAGTACTTATTATGAAAAGTCTTTCGTTGATTTTTTTGCATCTTAAAACCTCGGGTCCGAATTTCTATATGAATTTTTCTTACTTGTTCTTTGCAAATGTTCGTTTTGGTGTGTTTTTACCACAGTACAGGTGGACGGTACGGGCGTACCTACCCGTACTGATATGGTCGTAAAATCCCTTGGAAATCTTCATGTGTCCTTCTGATACGTCTCCGACGTATCGATAATTTCTTATGTTCCATGCCACATTATTGATGATATCTACATGTTTTATGCACACTTTATGTCATATTCGTGCATTTTCTGGAACTAACCTATTAACAAGATGCCGAAGAGCCGCTTGTCGTTTTCGCTGTTTTTGGTTTCGTAAATCCTAGTAACGAAATATTCTCGGAATTGGACGAAATCAACGCCCAGGGTCCTATTTTGCCACGAAGCTTCCAGAAGACCGAAGGAGAGTCGAAGTGGGGCCACGAGGTGGCCAGACACCAGGGCGGCGCGGCCCAGGCCCTGGCCGCGCCGGCCTGTCGTCTGGGCCCCTCGTGCCGCCTCTTTACCTGCCCTTCCGCCTACAAATAGGCTCCGTCGCGAAACCCCCAGTACCGAGAGCCACGATACGGAAAACCTTACTGAGACGCCGCCGCCGCCAATCCCATCTCGGGGGATTCTGGAGATCTCCTCCGGCACCCCGCCGGAGAGGGGATTCATCTCCCGGAGGACTCTTCACCGCCATGGTCGCCTCCGGGAGTGATGAGTGAGTAGTTCACCCCTGGACTATGGGTCCATAGCAGTAGCTAGATGGTTGTCTTCTCCTCATTGTGCTTCATTGTTGGATCTTGTGAGCTGCCTAACATGATCAAGATCATCTATCCGTAATACTATATGTTGTGTTTGTCGGGATCCGATGGATAGAGAATACTATGTTATGTTAATTATCAAGTTATTACCTATGTGTTGTTTAAGATCTTGCATGCTCTCCGTTATTAGTAGAGGCTCGGCCAAGTTTTCGCTCTTAACTCCAAGAGGGAGTATTTATGCTCGATAGTGGGTTCATGTCTCCGTGAATCTGGAGGAGTGACGTAAACCTCTAAGGTTATGGATGTGCTGTTGCCACTAGGGATAAAACATTGATGCTATGTCTAAGGATGTAGTTATTGATTACATTACGCACCATACTTAATGCAATTGTCTGTTGTTTTGCAACTTAATACTGGAAGGGGTTCGGATGATAACCTGAAGGTGGACTTTTTAGGCATAGATGCATGCTCGGATAGCGGTCTATGTACTTTGTCGTAATGCCCAATTAAATCTCACTATATTTATCATGACATGTATGTGCATTGTTATGCCCTCTCTATTTGTCAATTGCCCGATCGTAATTTGTTCACCCAACATGCTTTTATCTTATGGGAGAGACACATCTAGTGAACCGTGGACCCCGGTCCATTCTTTTATACTCGAAATACAAATCTGCTGCGATACTTGTTCTTTACTCGTTTTCCGCAAACAATCATCTTCCACACAATACGGTTAATCCTTTGTTACAGCAAGCCGGTGAGATTGACAACCTCATCTGTTTCGTTGGGGCAAAGTACTTTGGTTGTGTTGTGCAGGTTCCACGTTGGCGCCGGAATCTCTGGTGTTGCGCCGCACTACATCCCGCCGCCATCAACCTTCAACGTGATTCTTGACTCCTACTGGTTCGATTAAACCTTGGTTTCTTACTAAGGGAAACTTGCCGCTGTGCGCATCACACCTTCCTCTTGGGGTTCCCAACGGACGTGTCAACTACACGCATCAAGCAAATTTCTGGCGCCGTTGCCGGGGACGAAGAAAAGTTACACCACAAAGATTTCCAACTCCCACGGCAACTGCCAGCAAGCAAATTTCTGGCGCCGTTGCCGGGGAGATCAAGACACGCTGCAAGGGGAGTCTCCACTTCCCAATCTCTTTACTTTGTTTTTGTCTTGCTTTATTTTATTTACTACTTTGTTTGCTGCATTATATCAAAACACAAAAAAATTAGTTGCTAGCTTTACTTTATTTACTATCTTGTTTGCTATATAAAAAATACAAAAAAATTAGTTTACTTGCATTTATTTTATTTAGTTTGCTTTATTTACTACTGCTAAAATGGCCACCCCTGAAAATACTAAGTTGTGTGACTTCACAACCACAAATAATAATGATTTCCTATGCACACCTATTGCTCCACCTGCTACTACAGCAGAATTCTTTGAAATTAAACCTGCTTTCATTAATCTTGTTATGCGAGAGCAATTTTCTGGTGTTAGTTCTGATGATGCTGCTGCCCATCTCAATAATTTTGTTGAATTGTGTGAAATGCAAAAGTATAAAGATGTAGATGGTGATATTATTAAATTGAAATTGTTTCCTTTCTCATTAAGAGGAAGAGCTAAAGATTGGTTGTTATCTCTGCCTAAGAATAGTATTGATTCATGGACTAAATGCAAGGATGCTTTTATTGGTAAATATTATCCCCCTGCTAAAATTATATTTAGCATAATGAATTTTAAACAATTGGATAATGAACATGTTGCTCAAGCTTGGGAAAGAATGAAATCTTTGGTTAAAAATTGCCCAACCCATGGACTGACTACTTGGATGATCATCCAAACCTTCTATGCAGGACTAAATTTTTCTTCGCGGAATTTATTGGATTCAGCTGCTGGAGGTACCTTTATGTCCATCACTCTTGGTGAAGCAACAAAGCTCCTTGATAATATGATGATTAATTACTCTGAATGGCACACGGAAAGAGCTCCACAAGGTAAGAAGGTAAATTCTCGTTGAAGAATCCTCTTCCTTGAATGATAAGATTGATGCTATTATGTCTATGCTTGTGAATGATAGGACTAATGTTGATCCTAATAATGTTCCGTTAGCTTCATTGGTTGCCCAAGAAGAACATGTTGATGTAAACTTCATTAAAAATAATAATTTCAACAACAATGCTTATCGGAACAATTCTAGTAATAACTATAGGCCATATCCTTATAATAATGGTAACGGTTATGCTAATTCTTATGGGAATTCTTACAACAATAATAGGAACACACCCCCTGGACTTGAAGCTATGCTTAAAGAATTTATTAGTACACAAACTGCCTTTAACAAATCTGTTGAGGAAAAGCTCAATAAAATTGATATTCTCGCTTCTAAGGTTGATAGTCTTGCCTCTGTTGTTGATCTTTTGAAATCGAAAGTTATGCCTAATAGGGATATTGAAAATAAAATTGTTACTACAGCAAATGCCATCCAAGTTAGAATTAATGAGAATATAAGATTAATGGCTGAATTGCGTGCTAGGTGGGATAGAGAAGAAAATAAAAAACTAGCTAAAGAGAATAATGTAGCTAAAATTTGGACTATTACCACCACTAGAAATGCTAATGATTCACATGTTACTGCACCTCCTACTATTAATGGTAAAATAATTGGTGTTGGCAATGTTTCTACTCCTAGTGCAAAGCGCGCAAAATTACCTGAAACTGCTAAAACTGCTGAAACCGCCTGTGATAAAACTGCTGAAATTTTTTCCAACCTTGGGGATGATAATCCCATTGCTTTAGATTGTAATGATTTAGATTTTGATGATTGCCACATCTCTGAAGTTATAAAGTTCTTACAAAAACTTGCTAAGAGTCCCAATGCTAGCGCTCGTAAACTTGGCTTTCACAAAACATATTACAAATGCTCTCATAAAAGCTAGAGAAGAGAAACTAAAACTTGAAACTTCTATTCCTAGAAAGCTAGAAGATGGTTGGGAGCCCATCATTAAAATGAGGGTCAATGATTTTGATATTAATGCTTTATGTGATCTTGGTGCAAGTATTTCTGTTATACCTAAGAAAGTCTATGATATGCTTGACTTGCCACCATTGAAAAACTGTTATCTGGATGTTAATCTCGTTGATAATGCTAAAAAGAAACCTTTGGGGAGAGTTGATAATTTTCATATTATGGTTAAAAATAACCTTGTCCCCGTTGATTTTTTTGTCTTGGATATTGAATGCAATGCATCTTGCCCCATTATATTGGGAAGACCTTTTCTTCGAACCGTTGGTGCTACTATTGATATGAAGGAAGGTAATATTAAATATCAATTTCCTCTCAAGAAAGGTATGGAACACTTCCCTAGAAAGAGAATGAAGTTACCTTATGATTCTATTATTAGAACAAATTATGATGTTGATGCTTCATCTCTTGATGTTACTTGATATACACTTTCGCGCCTAGCGCGAAAGGCGTTAAAGAAAAGCGCTTATGGGAGACAACCCATGTTTTTACTACAGTATTTTTGTTTTACATTTGAGTCTTGGAAGTTGTTTACTACTGTAGCAACCTCTCCTTATCTTAGTTTTGTGTTTTGTTGTGCCAAGTAAAGTCTTGATAGTAAAGTGAATACTATTTGGATTACTGCGCAGAAACAGATTTCTTTGCTGTCACGAATCTGGGTCTAATTCTCTGTAGGTAACTCAGAAAATTATGCCAATTTACATGAGTGATCCTCAGATATGTGCGCAACTTTCATTCAATTTGGGCATTTTCATTTGAGCAAGTCTGGTGCCTCAATAAAATCCATCTTTACGGACTGTTCGTTTTGACAGATTCTGCCTTTTATTTCGCATTGCCTCTTTTGCTATGTTGGATGAATTTCTTTGATCCATTAATGTCCAGTAGCTTTATGCAATGTCCAGAAGTGTTAAGAATGATTGTGTCACCTCTGAACATGTTAATTTTTATTTTCCACTAACCCTCTAATGAGTTGTTTCGAGTTTGGTGTGGAGGAAGTTTTCAAGGATCAAGAGAGGAGTATGATACAATATGATCAAGGAGAGTGAAAGCTCTAAGCTTGGGATGCCCCGGTGGTTCACCCCTGCATATTCTAAGAAGACTCAAGCGTCTAAGCTTGGGGATGCCCAAGGCATCCCCTTCTTCATCGACAACATTATCGGGTTCCTCCCCTGAAACTATATTTTTATTCCGTCACATCTTATGTACTTTGCTTGGAGCGTCGGTTTGTTTTTGTTTTTGTTTTTGTTTGAATAAAATGGATCCTAGCATTCACTCGTATGGGAGAGAGACACGCTCCTCTGTAGCATATGGACAAGTATGTCCTTAGGCTTTACTCATAGTATTCATGGCGAAGTTTCTTCTTCGTTAAATTGTTATATGGTTGGAATTGGAAAATGCTACATGTCACTACAAGAAAAGTTCTGATAGACAACGTCTCAAAATCGTCCGCTAAGGGGTATTTTTCGCCTTTATGAGAGCATTTGTAATATGTTTTGTGAAAGCCAAGTTTATAAAGCGCTAGCATTGGGACTCTTAGCAAGTTTTTGTAAGAACTTTATAACTTCAGAGATGTGGCAATCATCAAAATCTAAATCATTACAATTTAAAGCAATGGGATTATCATCCCCAAGGTTGGAAAAAATTTCAGCAGCTTTATCACAAGCAGCTTCAGCAGCTTTAGCAGCTTGTAATTTTGCGCGCTTGCACTAGGAGAAACATTGCCAACACCAATTATTTTACCATTGATAGTAGGAGGTGCAGCAACATGTGAATCATTAGCATTGCTAGTGGTGGTAATAGTCCAAACTTTAGCTACATTTTCTCTTTAGCTAGTTTTTCATTTTCTTCTCTATCCCACCTAGCACGCAGCTTCAGCCATTAATCTTATATTCTCATTAATTCTAACTTGGATGGCATTTGATGTAGTAACAATTTTATTTTCAATATCCCTATTAGGCATAACTTTCGATTTCAAAAGATCAACATCAGAGGCAAGACTATAACCTCTAGAAGCAAGAATATCAATTTTATTGAGCTTTTCCTCAACAGATTTGTTAAAGGCAGTTTGTGTACTAATAAATTCTTTAAGCATAGCTTCAAGTCCAGGGGGTGTATTCCTATTATTGTTGTAAGAATTCCCATAAGAATTAGCATAACCGTTACTATTATTATAAGGATATGGCCTATAGTTATTACTAGAATTGTTCCGATAAGCATTGTTGTTGAAATTATTATTTTTAATGAAGTTTACATCAACATGTTCTTCTTGGGCAACCAATGAAGCTAATGGAACATTATTAGGATCAACATTAGTCCTATCATTCGCAAGCATAGACATAATAGCATCAACCTTATCATTCAAGGAAGAGGATTCTTCAATGTAATTTACCTTCTTACCTTGTGGAGCTCTTTCCGTGTGCCATTCAGTAGTAATTAACCATCATATTATCAAGAAGCTTTGTTGCTTCACCAAGAGTGATGGACATAAAGGTACCTCCAGCAGCTGAATCCAATAAATTCTGCGAAGAAAAATTTAGTCCTCGCATAGAAGGTTTGGATGATCATCCAAGTAGTCACCCATGGGTTGGGCAATTTTTAACCAAAGATTTCATTCTTTCCCAAGCTTGAGCAACATGTTCATTATCCAATTGTTTAAAATTCATTATGCTACTCCTCAAAGATATAATTTTAAAGGTGGGGATAATATCTACCAATAAAAGCATCCTTGCATTTAGTCCATGAATCAATACTATTCTTAGCAGAGATAGCA
>NC_061511.1:94592597-94627557 GCF_022539505.1 Lolium rigidum | reverse complement strand
AAGTCCGAAGACGAAACGAAGTGGGGCCACAGGGAGCCAAACCCTAGGGCGGCGCGGCCCCCCCCTTGGCCGCGCCGCCCTCGTCATCCGGGGCCCCCGTGCCCCCTCTCGACTTGCCCTTCCGCCTACTTAAAGCCTCCGTGACGAAACTTCCAGCACCGAGAGCCACGATACGGAAAACCCTACCGAGACGCCGTCGCCGCCGATCCCATCTCGGGGATCCCGGAGATCGCTCTCCGCACCCTCGCCGAGAGGGGAATCATCTCCCGAGGACTCTACACCGCCATGGTCGCTCCGGAGTGATGAGTGAGTAGTCTACCCCCGGACTATGGGTCCATAGCAGTAGCTAGATGGTTGTCTTCTCCCCATTGTGCTATCATTGTCGGATCTTGTGAGCTGCCTATCATGATCAAGATCATCTATATGTAATTCTATATGTTGCGTTTGTTGGGATCCGATGAATAGAGAATACTTGTTATGTTGATTATCAAAGTTATGCTTATGTGTTGTTTATGATCTTGCATGCTCTCCGTTACTAGTAGATGCTCCGGCCAAGTAGATGCTTTTAACTCCAAGAGGGAGTACTTATGCTCGATAGTGGGTTCATGCCTCGCATTGACACCGGGACAAGGACGTAAAGTTCTAAGGTTGTGTTGTGCCGTTGCCACTAGGGATAAAACATTGATGCTATGTCTAAGAATGTAGTTGTTGATTACATTACGCACCATACTTAATGCAATTGTCTCGTTGCTTTGCAACTTAATACCGGAGGGGTTCTGATGATAACCTCGAAGGTGGACTTTTTAGGCATAGATGCAGCTTGGATGGCGGTCTATGTACTTTGTCGTAATGCCCAATTAAATCTCACTATACTCATCATGATATGTATGTGCATTGTCATGCTCTCTTTATTTGTCAATTGCCCAACCGTAATTTGTTCACCCAACATGTCGTTCGTCTTATGGGAGAGACACCTCTAGTGAACCGTGGACCCCGGTCCAATTCTCTTTACTCGAAATACAATCTACTGCAATACTTGTTTTTACCGTTTTCTCTCGCAAACAATCATCTTCCACACAATACGGTTAATCCTTTGTTACAGCAAGCCGGTGAGATTGACAACCTCACCGTTTCGTTGGGGCAAAGTACTTTGGTTGTGTTGTGCAGGTTCCACGTTGGCGCCGAATCTCCGGTGTTGCGCCGCACTACGTCCCGCCGCCATCAACCTTCAACGTGCTTCTTGGCTCCTCCTGGTTCGATAAACCTTGGTTTCTTTCTCGAGGGAAAACTTGCCGCTGTGCTCATCATACCTTCCTCTTGGGGTTGCCCAACGAACGTGTGAAATACACGCCATCAAGCATATTTTTCCGGCGCCGTTGTCGGGTGATCAAGACACGCTGCAAGGGGAGTCTCCACTTCTCAATCTCTTTACTTTGTTTTTGTCTTGCTTTATTTTATTTACTACTTTGTTTGCTGCACTAAATCAAAATACAAAAAAATTAGTTGCTAGTTTTACTTTATTTGCTATCTTGTTTGCTATATCGAAAATACAAAAAAATTAGTTTACTTGCATTTACTTTATCTAGTTTACTTTATTGTCTTGCACTCTATATTAAAAATACAAAAAAAATTAGTTACTTTTGTTACCATGTCTAGCTCTGAACCTGTTACTTCTTCGCCTGAAGAATTAGTCTTCACTTTTAAACAAGGGGATGAGGAGAGTTTTAAGGATGCCTGGTCTAGAATTTTTACTTCTTATCGTAAAACTGAACCTCAAATGACTCTAAGTTTGCTCCTTAGCAATTTTTATTTTGGTCTTATGGTTCGCTATAGATATGCTTTGGATACTTTAGTGGGAGGAGATTTCCTTCATTGCAATGGGGATCAAGCTTTTAATGTCATAAAGAAGTTGGTTGCATCATATGATTCAGCTAATAACTTTGATTCAGTCCTCGCTAGCATATATAGTAGATTAAATACTCTGGAGATAAGTACATCTCGCTTGAATGATAACTATTGCCACGTTCGTAATCGTCTTGAACAAGTCTTAGTGAACTCTAAACTCTCATTGTGGGATCCTGCTGTTAAAATTGGTATCGGTGATCGAACCCTCCATGCCTACTGTGATATTATGTATGAATTTTGCCTTATGCCTGAAAGTATTTATAAATCTTTGAAACTTTGGGGAGTTGAGGAAGGAGGAGAAAAGATAACTCTCATTGATAACTCTACTATAATCCCTAAAGGAATAGCCGCAGGTGTGCATACAACTATTTGTGGAAGAACAATATCTATTGATTATCTTGTTGTTGAAACAGAAAAACTCACACTCTGAAGATCCCCGCTGAAACTATTGGGAGCAGTCATTGATGTTGGAGAAGGCACTTTGAAATTCACCTCTATACCGGGAGAAACTCGTATATTTCCTAAACCAAAGGGAAAGAAAAACAATAAGAAAGGTAAGGGTAAAGCCCAAGGTAATGTTGATGCTTCACCCCTTGATAATACTTGATACACACTTTCTGCGCCTAGCTGAAAGGCGTTAAAGAAAAGCGCTTATGGGAGACAACCCATGTTTTTACCTACAGTACTTTGTTTTTATTTTGTGTCTTGGAAGTTGTTTACTACTGTAGCAACCTCACCTTATCTTAGTTTTGAGTTTTGTTGTGCCAAGTTAAGCCGTTGATAGAAAAGTAAGTACTAGATTTGGATTACTGCGCAGTTCCAGATTTCTTTGCTGTCACGAATCTGGGTCCACATCCCTGTAGGTAGCTCAGAAAATTACGCCAATTTACGAGCATGATCCTCAGATATGTACGCAACTTTCATTCAATTTGAGCATTTTCGTTTGAGCAAGTCTGGTGCCATTTTAAAATTCGTCAATACGAACTGTTCTGTTTTGACAGATTCTGCCTTTTATTTCGCATTGCCTCTTTCGCTATGTTGGATGAATTTCTTTGATCCACTAATGTCCAGTAGCATTATGCAATGTCCAGAAGTGTTAAGAATGATTGTGTCACCTCTGAATATGTCAATTTATATTGTGCACTAACCCTCTAATGAGTTGTTTCGAGTTTGGTGTGGAGGAAGTTTTCAAGGATCAAGAGAGGAGTATGATGCAACATGATCAAGGAGAGTGAAAGCTCTAAGCTTGGGGATGCACCCGGTGGTTCACCCCTGCATATATCAAGAAGACTCAAGCTGTCTAAGCTTGGGGATGCCCAAGGCATCCCCTTCTTCATCGACAAATTATCAGGTTCCTCCCCTGAAACTATATTTTTATTCGGCCACATCTTATGTGCTTTTTCTTGGAGCGTCGGTTTGTTTCTGTTTTTGTTTTGTTTGAATAAAATGGATCCTAGCATTCACTTTATGGGAGAGATACACGCTCCGCTGTAGCATATGGACAAATATGTCCTTGGTTTCTACTCATAGTATTCATGGCGAAGTTTCTCCTTCGTTAAATTGTTATATGGTTGGAATTGGAAAATGATACATGTAGTAATTGCTATAAATGTCTTGGGTAATGTGATACTTGGCAATTGTTGTGCTCATGTTTAAGCTCTTGCATCATATGCTTTGCACCCATTAATGAAGAAATACATAGAGCATGCTAAAATTTGGTTTGCATATTTGGTTTCTCTAAGGTCTAGATAATTTCTAGTTTTGAGTTTGAACAACAAGGAAGACGGTGTAGAGTCTTATAATGTTTACAATATGTCTTTTATGTGAGTTTTGCTGTACCGTTCATCCTTGTGTTTGTTTCAAATAAGCCTTGCTAGCCTAAACCTTGTATCGAGAGGGAATACTTCTCATGCATCCAAAATACTTGAGCCAACCACTATGCCATTTGTGTCCACCATACCTACCTATACTACATGGTATTTTCCCGCCATTCCAAAGTAAATTGCTTGAGTGCTACCTTTAAAATTCCATCATTCACCTTTGCAATATATAGCTCATGGGACAAATAGCTTAAAAACTATTGTGGTATTGAATATGTAATTATGCACTTTATCTCTTATTAAGTTGCTTGTTGTGCGATAACCATGTTTATCGGGGAACGCCATCAACTCATTGTTGAATTTCATGTGAGTTGCTATGCATGTTCGTCTTGTCTGAAGTAAGGGCGATCTACACCGAGTTGAATGGTTTGAGCATGCATATTGTGAGAGAAGAACATTGGGCCGCTAACTAAAGCCATGATTCATGGTGGAAGTTTCAGTTTTGGACAAATATCCTCAAATCTCTAATGAGAAAAGAATTAATTGTTGTCAAATGCTTAAAGCATTAAAAGAGGAGTCCATTATCTCGTTGTCTATGTTGTCCCGGTATGGATGTCTAAGTTGAGAATAATCAAAAGCGAGAAATCCAAATGCGAGCTTTCTCCTTAGACCTTTGTACGAGCGGCATAGAGGTACCCCTTTGTGAAACTTGGTTAAAGCATATGTATTGCGGTGATAATCCAGGTAGTCCAAGCTAATTAGGACAAGGTGCGGGCACTATTAGTACACTATGCATGAGGCTTGCAACTTATAAGATATAATTTACATGATGCATATGCTTTATTACTACCGTTGACAAAATTGTTTCATGTTTTCAAAATCAAAGCTCTAGCACAAATATAGCAATCGATGCTTTTCCTCTACGAGGACCATTCTTTTACTTTCAATGTTGAGTCAGCTTCACCTATTTCTCTCCACCTCAAGAAGCAAACACTTGTGTGAACTGTGCATTGATTCCTACATACTTGCTTATTGCACTTATTATATTACTCTATGTTGACAATATCCATGAGATATACATGTTACAAGTTGAAAGCAACCGCTGAAACTTAATCTTCTTTTGTGTTGCTTCAATACCTTTACTTTGAATTATTGCTTTATGAGTTAACTCTTATGCAAGACTTATTGATGCTTGTCTTGAAGTGCTATTCATGAAAAGTCTTTGCTTTATGATTCACTTGTTTACTCATGTCATACACATTGTTTTGATCGCTGCATTCTCTACATATGCTTTACAAATAGTATGATCAAGTTTATGATGGCATGTCACTCCGTAAATTATCTTTGTTATCGTTTTACCTCGCTCGGGACGAGCAGTAACTAAGCTTGGGGATGCTGATACGTCTCCAACGTATCGATAATTTCTTGTGTTCCATGCCACATTATTGATGTTATCTACATGTTTTATGCACACTTTATGCCATATTCGTGCATTTTCCGGAACTAACCTATTAACAAGATGCCGAAGTGCCGCTTGTCGTTTTCTCGCTGTTTTTGGTTTCAGAAATCCTAGTAAAGAAATATTCTCGGAATTGGACGAAATAAAAGCCCAGGGGCCTATTTTCTCACGAAGCTTCCTGAAGTCCGAAGACGAAACGAAGTGGGGCCACGGGGAGCCAAACCCTAGGGCGGCGCCCCCCTTGGCCGCGCCGCCCGTCATCCGGGGCCCCCGTGCCCCCTCTCGACTTGCCCTTCCGCCTACTTAAAGCCTCCGTGACGAAACTTCCAGCATCGAGAGCCACGATACGGAAAACCTTACCGAGACGCTCGTCGCCGCCGATCCCATCTCTGGGGATCCTCGGAGATCGCCTCCGCACTCCGCCGGAGAGGGGAATCATCTCCCAGAGGACTCTACACCGCCATGGTCGCCTCCGGAGTGATGAGTGAGTAGTCTACCCCTGGACTATGGGTCCATAGCAGTAGCTAGATGGTTGTCTTCTCCCCATTGTGCTATCATTGTCGGATCTTGTGAGCTGCCTATCATGATCAAGATCATCTATATGTAATTCTATATGTTGCGTTTGTTGGGATCCGATGAATAGAGAATACTTGTTATGTTGATTATCAAAGTTATGCTTATGTGTTGTTTATGATCTTGCATGCTCTCCGTTACTAGTAGATGCTCTGGCCAAGTAGATGCTTTTAACTCCAAGAGGGAGTACTTATGCTCGATAGTGGGTTCATGCCTGCATTGACACCCGGGACAGTGACGAAAGTTCTAAGGTTGTGTTGTGTCGTTGCCACTAGGGATAAAACATTGATGCTATGTCTAAGGATGTAGTTGTTGATTACATTACGCACCATACTTAATGCAATTGTCTCGTTGCTTTGTAACTTAATACTCGGAGGGGGTTTGGATGATAACCTCGAAGGTGGACTTTTTAGGCATAGATGCAGTTGGATGGCGGTCTATGTACTTTGTCGTAATGCCCAATTAAATCTCACTATACTCATCATGATATGTATGTGCATTGTCATGCTCTCTTTATTTGTCAATTGCCCAACTGTAATTTGTTCACCCAACATGCTGTTCGTCTTATGGGAGAGACACCTCTAGTGAACTCGTGGACCCCGGTCCAATTCTCTTTACTGAAATACAATCTACTCGCAATACTTGTTTTTACTGTTTTCTCTGCAAACAATCATCTTCCACACAATACGGTTAATCCTTTGTTACAGCAAGCCGGTGAGATTGACAACCTCACTGTTTCGTTGGGGCAAAGTACTTTGGTTGTGTTGTGCAGGTTCCACGTTGGCGCCGGAATCTCTGGTGTTGCGCCGCACTACGTCCCGCCGCCATCAACCTTCAACGTGCTTCTTGGCTCCTCCCGGTTCGATAAACCTTGGTTTCTTTCTGAGGGAAAACTTGCTGCTGTGCTCATCATACCTTCCTCTTGGGGTTGCCCAACGAACGTGTGAAATACACGCCATCACCCTACGACTGGCGCTACAGGACTCGGCCGCGCCACAACCTCCGCCGTACAACCCCTAGGCTCCTCCACGGCCGCCACATCCCTGGGCGCCTCCACCGCCGCCAGAGCCATAGCACTGGGCGCCTCCACCGCAACCACATCCCTGGGCGCCTCCACCTCAAGCTCCGCCGGCGCGCCCGGCGTACGTTCCGCCGGTATCCAACTGGCCCTGGACGGTTCCGGAGCTCATCGTGCTCGACGGCGACGAGGAGCAGCAGTAGGCGCATGCGTTTAGGGTTTATTTTCATGTGTGTAAACTATGTAAATTTCTGTTTCCATGTTATAAAAAATGATTCGAGAAAAAAAATGCGTCGAGCCACTGGAGCCACCCCCGACGCAAACGGTCGCGCGGTCGATTTCGACCATTTCGGCCGACGCAAACGGACGCGCGCGGACATTTCCGGACGCTAAAATGCGTCGCGCCGCTGGAGATGCCCTTATGTCATGACTTAATAAAAATGTATGGGAGATTACTTGATAAAGCAATCATGGTAGTGAAGATAATCTGCAATGCAGTAGATCCACACACTGCCTATGATCCCAAAACATCAATTTGAAAAAGTCACTTAAAATTTTGCATTTGTCAATTTGTGCTCGTATTAAGCCGAAGGCTCAATTAAGACGATGAACTGGTTCTTATTTGCAATTTTTTTAAAAGAAAATATCAATTGCAAATTAAAAGATGTAATTAATTTCAATATGGAAATATATATTACATTACACATGTATTCTGGAATACATAGTACTCAACAGAAAACAGTATTGCAGAACAGATGGAATACTAGTAAATAGTACTGTAACAGAGTCAATCTGCGAAATACAAGAAAATAAATATACGGGAGTTTTGCAGATGATGACCTGTGACCACTATGTTAGCCGTTTTGGATGTTGATGCAAAATGTCCAAAAGATAGGTTTCCTATCCCGTTCCTGGATGGATGGTTACCAATCGATGCATGCCCATCCGTGCGCCCGCAACCTCAATTCCTTATCGCACGGTCCATGCAATTTAGCTCCCACGCATCCCTTTTCTGTCTTTAAAACGACTTGTATTTCTTTCTCCTTAATGTTCGCACGAGAGAGAAACTGTAAACACTCGCGTCTGGAAATAAACTGTCCCCAAATCTCACAGTTTTGAACGCTGATAAACAAAAAATGTCACTACTGATGCAAACAGGAATTAAGTAAAATTCTAGTCGCGGGAAACTTTGCTCAATCATCGACTTCAAATCTGGAATCGAACAGCGTCATAGAAGATTAATCCCAGAGACAGAAGCGCATGAAAGAAGAACAATCGCAGGTAAAAGAACCAAATTTGCAACCTGATGGGCGAAGCAGAGGATCAATTGAAGAAGTGCACGAATTCCTAATCCAATGATCTACGAATTCCTGCATGTAGAATCTCTAGCCGCTTCTTGTCTGTGAAATCTCTGCATGAACAATTGGTAACATGCAAGATCAACAACATTGTTGATTCCAAATTGATTAGCTTGTGTAACAAACTAACGATTCCTAGAAGAACATGGAGAGTAGTGGGTGCCTAAACAAGAAGGGAGAGAAAATTTTGTGGCGCCGGTTGTCGGGGCCAGACCGGCCAGCGAGCGTGCAGTACTCGTGGATTGATAGGAGGTGAGGCCCGTGAGGAAGATAGGAGGTTAGGCTTTATTGATCAGTCGAAGAACTGGGGAAAGGTCAGTCCATGGTCCACCCGCTCCTCCTGCCTGACCAACTTCACCGGACTGCCGAGTGCGAGCCTGAGTTATTCGATTGCTCGATGAAGCCTGCGAGAGAGAGAGGAGGTGCCCGGAGGAACTGGGCCGCGGCCGACTTCATCCCCTTCGCCCACCATGATCTAGTCCAGCTTCTAGTCTGTACCGGAGAAGAGGAGAAAATAGACAGGCGCCGCTCGTACAAGTCGTCTCGTATTCTCGTCGGTATTTTTCTTGGCCATGTAAAGAAACGACGCGAGGAACCATCCGATGCGCGACACGTGCGTGGGCGCACGGATGGGCACATGAACAAGGCGCAAGCAAGCCTCGTCCGGCTAAGACCGGCCACCGCGCGCGTCGCCGGACACCGCCTCGCCGGTAAGGCACCGCCTCCGTCGGGTGACGCAGCAAAGGTGCCGAGGGTTGCCACCGCGTGGAGGCTTATTGTGGGCACATGCGTCACGGGGGGCCAGTCGTGGTCGCCAGGAGCCGGCCGCCGCGTGGAGCAGCACCGCGCCGATGTCAGCCCGCCGCGGGGAGCCGGGCCGGTGACGGGAGAGCTCGTCCGCTAGCTTCCGCCGCCGCCGCTGAGGGTGGGTTATTGGAAGACGAGGCCGCCGCCGTGGAGGTGGGGCCGGGCTTAGAGCATCTCCACTCGTCCCCCCGAACAGGGCCCCCGGCGAGCGTTTTTTCCATCCGGCCCAGTCGCGCTCCCGGTTCCTCGTTTTCGTCCGGATTTGGGCCTAAATTCATCCGGCGATCCCATGCCATCCCCGGCCCCCCGGGGAGCGCTCGGGGAGTCCAGACGAAACGAAAGCGCGCGTGGCCCCAACTTATCAGCGATAATGGCCTCCGATCTACGGCAATACCCTCGTCTTCCCGATCTACGGCAATACCCTCGTCGAACGATCTACAGCAATACCCTCATCGAACGAAAGCTTTGAACTCTCAAGTGGTGCAACATAGATAGATTATATATATTTCGAATATAATTCGAATAAACATAAAAATTACATATAAAAACTTTAAAACAAACTTAAACTACTTCTTCTTCCTACATGGCCCCGCCTCATCGTCGTGGCGGCGACGCTTCCGGCTCGTCACCTCCTCGTCGGAGGAAGTTGAGTCCTCCTCCTCGTCAGTGTCCTCGGCCTCTTCGTCGTCCTCCTCCTTTTCCTCGGCCTCTTCCTCCTCCTTTTCCTCGGCCTCTTCCTCGGCCTGCTCCTTGGCCTCTTCGTCCTCCTCCTCGTCCTCCTCGTCGTCATCCCATTCGTCCTCGCTGGCCGGCGGAGGGGAATCATCGCTGCTGGACGATGCAGCTTTATCCCACCAATGGCGCCATCCAGGCGGCTTCCCCTTGCTGTCGGTGTCCGATGGCCAAGAGAGATCGCTCATGGTTGACGGAGGATGGTGACGAGAGAACAGATGAATGGCGTCGGCCGTCGGAAACCGTATATGTAGGTCTCTCGACGAAGAGAGCGGCGGTTGCTCTTCCGCGGAGTTCGTGCTCCATTACGGCGGTTCTCGCATCGAGGCCACTTCGACCGTTCCCGACGAGTCGTTTCGGCTCTCCGGACCACTTCGCGACGGTTCAATGCGTCGAGGGAACTTCGACGATTGCCCTTCCCGGTGACTGCGCCTGTCGCTATGCACGCGGTGGGTGCGCGTCCATGGGCTCGCGGCTGGAAAAATGGGCCTCCCCAGGCCAAAAACTACATCCATCCGGCGCTAAATAACGCCGGATTTCGGCCTGGGGAGCCCCAACGGCTGGGGATGCTCTTAGAGCATCTCCACTCGTCCCCCCGAACAGGCCCCCGGCGAGCGTTTTTTCCATCCGGACGGCGTAATTCGGTCCAGTCGCGCCCCCGGTTCCTCGTTTTCGTCCGGATTTGGGCCTAAATTCATCCGGCGATCCCACGCCATCCCCGGCCCCCCGGGGAGCGCTCGGGGACTCCGGATGGAGCAAAACCAATCGCCCACGCCCACGTGTCTCCTCTTTCGTCCGGACTCCCCGGGCCATCCTCTTTTTCCCCGAGAAACGCCGCTTGGGGAGCACACGACTGGAAATATACTGCCCCCCAGGCCAAAGTTTCGTCCAATCCGGACGAAAATTTCGCCGGATTTGGGCGCGGGGAGCGTCAACGAGTGGGGATGCTCTTAGGCCCGTCGCGGAGGCTCGCGCGGAGACGACAACCACGGGGGAATTTCGGAGGAATTTTTTAGATTCTCAGGGAGACATCCTCCCCGGTTTCATTTCCATAAAAATGAAACCAATGTTCAGGTTATAGAAAAAATAAAACGCACCCAAAACGTCACTGGTTAAAACCTAGACAGAAACCAAGTTTAAACCACACAAACACCACCTCCCTCCAGGAGCAACCAAACCAACTTACAGCTCAGCGCAGATCAAAAGCACAACCACAAAAGCTAAACACCGTTTTCCTTACACCACAGCAAAAGCTCTACCTCGACTACTCAGAACGCCAGGAATATAGTTTCAGCAACATCAAGGAGAATCTACCATTCCTACACCAACACCATTGCCTGACTTGGCGTTTTCACAACACAACATGCACCGAAGTCTCTTCCTCCGGATGCTCCTTCAGCTATTCCAGAGAGGCTCTTCCTCCATGTGCCAGCTTGGAAGCAGGAGCCCAGGAAGTAATCCAGTCGAAGGAGGAGCACTTCAGTTTTGTGCCAGCCTCAGTGGTGCCTTGATTTTGCTCACTAAGTGATCCATGAGCAGATCCACTTCCTTCCACACCTGATCCTTGAAAGGGACCTTCCAGTTCCTTAGGTAAGAAAGGATTACTCTCCACACCTGCTTTAAATTCAACCAAGTAAATCTATTGAACACTAAGCTATTCCTAGAATTCCAAATCCCCCAAATAATAGCAGAGGAAATGAAATTAAATTGCAGAAACTTCTTATTGCAAAGCCATTTACTAGCAATATCTAAGTATTTCTTAACTTCATATCTAAAAACCTCCTCAACCAGACCCCAGATTTGTTTTGCAACAATACAATCAAAGAAGAGATGATGAACACTTTCAAACTCTTTACAAAAAGAACATTCCATAGGTTTTGGAATACCTCTCTTTCTCAGGTTATCCCTAGTTATGATCTTATTTTGTGACAACAACCAAAGGAAAATCTGGATTCTTGGAGGGATTTTTAGTTCCCAAACAGCAGGTAAGTAAATTGGAGTCACTCCCCTAAAGTTAACTATAGCATACATAGATTTTGATGAGTAGACCCCATTAGTTTCATAGGACCATATCAGTTGATCCTCATCTTCACTAAGCACTATAGTCTCAGCAATAGCTAGCAATTCTTGCCATTGGGACATCATATCATCAGAAAAAGTCTTCCTAAAATCACATCTCAAATTTGCTCCATACCATACATCACTAACAGTTTTAGTTTGTTGATTAGACACAAAATAAATGTCTCAAAATTGAGTAGCTAGGTTAGTGTTACCAAACCAATGTCTTCCCAGAACCTAACACTCCTACCATTTCCTATTTTCCACTTATACCCAAATCTAATAGCTTCTGCAACCCCCATTACCCCTTTCTAGAAGGTAGATGGATGAGCATCATGGCAACAGGATGTTTGGATCCCTAGTATTATATTTACTATCAAAACCAAGGGGGAATGAGGAGCCGCATCGGTCGTCCTTCGGTGGGGACGCCGCTTGGAGCAGCACCATGCCGGGAGGCCGTGAACGCGGGCATAGAGGGCGCTGCCGCACTCAGCTGAAGGTTGTTCCCACGCTGCGCGCGTCGCCGAGCCGCCGGTCGCGAAGACCAAGCGCGCTGCGGGGGCGTCGCGCCGCGGGGGGCGCGTCCAAGCTTCCCGCTGGCGTCGCTCCTGGAGAGGAGGCTGTTGTCGCGAGCGCGGCGCCGCTCTTTCGGCCGTGCAAGTCAGGGCGGTTGGGCGCTCCGCCGCTGACAGGCAAGGAGCCGGCCGAGGCGAGCGCGAGGGCTCGCTGGATGCAACAAAGCGCTCGTCAAGGGGCAATGACGGTGATGGCAAGTGCGCCGATTTCTCCTTCCTCCTGTGAGGAAACTAAGAACGAAGAGACGATTGAAGGCATGAATAATCTCACGAATTCTTAACCTTTCTTCCCTGTACAATTCTTCTGTTCGTCAATTTTGATGGCCTTGAAGCCTAGTTCTTGGATTTTGCCATCAATCTTTGGAGCGATAAAGGCCAACGGAGTAATCGACCACATGAAGTCTTCAGGCGAGAGACAATTGGGCGCCTCATCGATTGTCTGCCCGATCTTATTCGATTTGACTGTTGTTCCATTTTCCTGGTTCATCATCCTCCGTTGTTTGTTGATCTCGAAATCTTCCTATACATGATCGTGAAAGAAAATAATCAATTCTTAAGATCATTGACTGAGGGATGAGAAGACAAAAACGAAATCACCCATATCCTGATTGGTTTCTGTTCCAAACAGTGAATGCGTTGATCAGTTAAGAACGATTAGCATGTGTGCATGCTATCGATCGTTGATATGGAGAGAGTTTCCATGGCATGGATGAGTTTCCAATCCCCGTTTTCCTTTCTATCTTGGCCAAACTCAGTAGTTTGAGCGTGTTTTTTTGACAATCAATACCACATATATTTATAGCAACAAATAGTACATGGTAGAGATGAACTGACTCCAACCATTACAAAATTAAGTCTAAACGATAGTAACAAATTTTCGAGGTATTCAATTTTTTTTCTTCTTTCAGAACACAATCTTGTAGTCTTCTGAAGGCAGCCAAAGATAGATAACGAATCATAGACCTGTAGATACCGACGAAAGTTCTCCCATAATTTTTTGAGCCGCAATGCCAAAGCTACGTGCACCACGCAACCATTAAAGCAGTCATACAACATCGGTAAGAGTACCAACACCAGTATGTCAGGGAATAATAACCGGCTAGCTTTATCGTCGTCGATGGAGAGCCGAGAGTATGAATCATCATTGTCGAGGACGTAGCAGCCGGGATAAAAACTGCGAGGATAATCCTCCTCGCGGCAACAACGACAAAAGATCCAAAATCGATCTTGTGAAGCAAGATCCGAAAACCCATATCTAAAATATTGTGATTGTTCAACACCACCATTGACCCCGGGAAGAAGGTCTCGTCGCCGAACGAAAGACCGAAGATCACTTACTGCAGACGATGCCATCTCCATTGAGGGGCAACCAACAAGAAGACGACTACCAAAGTCCTAACATAATCTAATAAAAACAATACTTTTATTCGAAACTCCACACATAGATCGGGTTCCCTACTCCTCCCGACGCCGGCGAAGCCGACCGGAGGAGGGGGAACCAATCTATGGAGGAGGATGAACTGGAAGTGGCTAGGGTTGAGGCGGCGGTGAGAGGAGAGACGGGAGGAAAAGACTAGGTTACGCTCGTCTTTCGCGCATGGTAACTAAATCCAGTAGTTTGAGCGTGTTGATAACGTATTAAAGTAATATTGAGAAGCAAACGAGAGAGACAACAAATGATTCAACTGATTCATTCCATTGATGATTCACAACTTATATACAAGGGGAAGGGACGTAAATATGGGTCACGTCCGTTCGAAGAGGTGTGAGGAAGAGTTGTGTCTGTTGACAAACCAACCAACACAGAAAATTACACGAGGGAGGATTATCCCTTTAATTAAACCAATTTAATTAAATCCTAACAAACGCTACCAAATAGGTACTCGGGACAAATTTGGAGACCCTAATTAAGTGGGGTGAATGTACTAGGACGTCGCCTAGAGGGGGTGGTGAATAGGCGGTGTATAAAAACTTCTACTTGAGAGCTAAACTAGGCGGAATAAAACTACTAAGTGTTTACTCCTTCCGTCCCAAAATGTAAGGCGTCTAAGGATTGGTCAAAAGTCAAACCTTACAAACTTTGACCAAATATTTAGAAAAAATATTTACATCTACAATATCAAATTGACATATTAGGAAAATATACTTTAGGGTGAATCTATTGATAATGATTTACTATTGTAAATATTTATATTTTTGTGTATAAACTTGGTCAAACTTTAAAAACATTGACTTTTAACTAATCCTTAGACGCCTTATATTTTGGGACGGAGGGAGTACTACTTTAGCTCAAAGCCTATCAACTAGGGGTTTGCCTAAGAGCACCAACAACCTATGCTAGCATGATGAGCAACAAAGTGATAACAAGCTAGGTATAACACATCAAGCATGATAGATATCACAATGTAAAGCACATAGGTAAAGAAGCTTGGGTTGAGAAGTAACCGGTGCACGAGGAGACGATAATGTATCCCGAAGTTCACACCCAAGGATGCTACGTCTCCGTTGGAGCGGTGTGGAGGCACAAGGCACTCCAATGAGCCACTAGGGCCACCGTATTCTCCTCGAGCATTTCCTCCATGGGGGAAAGCCTCGATCCACTAAGGGACCCTTGAGGGTGGTCACCGAACCTGTACAAGCATGGGCAAACTCCCAAGTATCAAGCTTGAGGCAACTCCACAACACGGAGGCTCTCAAGTACAAGGCCACAAGAGGCTACAACATGCCACACCGGCAACAAAGCTACCAAGACACCAATGCGCCACAACCGGCTCCAAAACCACAAAGGCTAACACACTCCACAAAGGCAACAACGCTACAAAGGCTACCACGCCACAAAGACGACAAGGCCACAAAGGCTACAAGGCCACAAGGGCTAGAACACCACAAAGGCAACAAGGCCATGATGGCAACAACACCACTAAGGTCAAACACGCCCTCTACGAGATCAAAACCCCGGAGAGAACCCAAACCGATGCACCTAATGCAATGGCTAAGAACACCACTAAGATTCCCAAGTTCTTCTCTCCCAAATTCCAACAAAGCTACAAAAGCTATTGGGGAATAAGGGAGGAAGAACAAAATAGAGGAGGAACACAAAATTACTCCAAGATCTAGATCTAGCAAGATCCCCTCACTTGGAGAGGGATTCAATTGGTGAAGCTCTAGATCTAGATCTCCCCTCTCCTTTCCCCCAAAAATATGCAAGAAATAGTGGAGGGATCAAGAGGAGGAAGAAACACTTCAAGGTCAACAATGGAGGAGAGAGAATGGAGGGGAAGAAGTGGTTGGGTCGGAGGTGGAAGAGAGGTATAAATAGAGGCCCAAAATATAGTTGTTGGAGACAGAAAAACGGTCAGATTCACGCCCGAGCGGTACTACCGCTTGTCAAAGAGGTACTACCGCTCGCGTGCAAACTGAGCAGAAACAGACGAAAAGATGACCCAGACCGGTAGTACTGCTGCGTGGAGCGGTACTACCGCTTGTGTCCAGATCTGGGGAAAAGTAGAAGAGAGAGAAGCAGAGTTGGGGCCAGGCGGTAGTACCGGGCCTGGTACCGGCCTGGTACCGTAACTGGGTTAGGGTACTACCGGTCCGGTACCGTCCTGGTACCGCTTCGAGTCCAGTAAGCCCAAACTGCACGTGCGGTACTTGGACCGGTACCGCCAGCGGTAGTACCGCCCGGCCCAAAAGCAATTTCGTTTTTCTTTTTCAAATATGACGATACGGAAAATGCGATATCTCGAGCTAGGAAACTCGGAATGACATGAAACCAATTTTGCCGGAAAGAGGACGACGAGTGCTATCACTACAAAAGGTGATAATATGGAAAAGAGTGAGTGATGATTTTCTCATGGTCATAGAGGTGTAACCTCTAAATATGGTATATCGGGAAAATCATCACCCTCGCACATGCAACATGCGATGCATCTGGAATCCGTTTCGATGAGCTAGAGCTTGTCATGAGAATGAACACAAGCTCTTGAACATCTAAAGGATAAGAACCAAGAACAACCGAGAAACACGATGCTATGCATGCAAGGTTTGAGCTCTCTTCGATGATGCGATCCACTACCCTATCGAGCACAAACCTTGTCCTTGCGCGTTCCTCTCGAGTCGGAAGCTCCGTCTTCATCCTATTCATAATTGTACATGCCACCGTCTTCCTCCAACATACACGCCACCGTCTTCATCTCTCTTCATCTTCTACACCATCTTCATATCTCTTCGACACCGTCTTCATCGTACTCGATCTTCTCCATCTTGCAACCTTGAAACCGACACATGGCTATGGACACGAACTAAGATAGATTCTCAATACAACCGTTAGTCCATAGGGATTGTCATAAATTACTAAAACCACACATGGGGGCTCCATGTTCTTTCATGGGGGCATGTGCAAGTGCAGACTCTAAACTTCTTGCGGCATGGACCTGATCAAGACGACATTCCATCAGATTTATTGTGGTTTATGTAGGTCTCGTTGGGGATTTCGTCGCCGATAAGTGCATGCTGATGTCGGTGGCGGTTGGTGCGGGTGTGACTGCTCGTGGTGCTCCAATGGAGGGAGCCGGAGGAGGGTAGTGGCGTTGCATCCACATCCCTTCTAATAAAGCTCAATTTTGGCTTCCTAGATCGGGACAATATGGTTGGTGTTCTTCCTCCATCAGGTTGCCGTGGTGGTGGAGCAGTGGAGGGACATCGATCTGGTGCTGGTCTTTGCGGTTCTACGGAGTAGGAAGATGCAGGCGATGCTGTCCAAGATCGGAAGGGCGGCGTGCTCTTCCACGACCTCTGATCTGGCCTGATCCCCTCTTATCTTTGTCTCCTTGTGGTGGTTGTGAAGAGTTGGCCTGCGACGTCGGGGACGGAGTCCCGGCCGATGTTTTAGAACCGGATCTCAGCTCCTGGCCATCGGGACAGGCACTCTTGCGGCTCTCAAAGCCTCTGATGCCGATGGCGTATGCAGTTGGGATGTGCGACGTACGTTTTTCCTCTTCTTTTCTGCAGTTGAGAAAGGGGTGGAGGAGTGATACGTCTCCAACGTATCGATAATTTCTTATGTTCCATGCCACATTATTGATGATATCTACATGTTTTGTACACATTATATGTCATATTTATGCGTTTTCCGGAACTAACCTATTGACGAGATGCCGAAGGGCCAGTTCTCGTTTTCTGCTTGTTTTTGGTTCCGAAATCCTAGTAAGGAAATATTCTCGGAATCGGACGAAATCAAGACCCAGACATCCTATTTTTCCACGAAGCTTCCGAACACCCGGAAGGACCCGGAGGGGGCCACGAGCCCACGGGACCATAGGCCGGCGCGGCCTGGGTGTGGCCCGCGCCACCCTATGGTGCCGCCGCCTCGTTGACCCTCTGACGCCGCCTCTTCGCCTATAAGAAGCCCCTGGACCTAAAACCTCGATACGAAAAAACCACGGTACGAGAGACCTTCCAGAGCCGCCGCCATCGCGAAGCCAAGATCTGGGGGACAGGAGTCTCCGTTCCCGCACGCCGCCGTGGCGGGGAAGTGCCCCGGAAGGCTCCTCCATCGACACCACCGCCATCTCCATCAACGCTCGCTGTCTCCCATGAGGAGGGAGTAGTTCTCCATCGAGGCTCGGGGCTGTACCGGTAGCTATGTGGTTCATCTCTCTCCTATGTACTTCAATACAATAATCTCATGAGCTGCCTTACATGATTGAGATTCATATGATGATGCTTGTAATCTAGATGTCATTGTGCTAGTCAAGTGAATTTTACTTATGTGATCTCCAGAGACTCCTTGTCCCACGTGTGTAAAGGTGACAGTGTGTGCACCGTGTGGGTCTCTTAGGCTATATTTCACAGAATACTTATTCACTGGTTATGAATGGCGTAGTGAAGTGCTTATTTATATCTCTTTATGATTGCAATGTGTTTTGTATCACAATTTATCTATGTGCTACTCTAGTGATGTTATTAGAGTAGTTTTATTCCTCCGGCACGGTGTAATGGTGACAGTGTGTGCATCCGTGTTAGTACTTGGCGTATGCTATGATCATGATCTCTTGTATATTGTGAAGTTAACTATTGCTATGATAGTATTGATGTGATCTATTCCTCCTACATAGTGTGAAGGTGACGAGTGTGCATGCTTGTGTTAGTACTTGGTTTAGTCGTGTTGATCTTTCATGCACTCTAAGGTTATTTAAATATGAACATTGAATTGTGGAGCTTGTTAACTCCGGCATTGAGGGTTCGTGTAATCCTACGCAATGTGTTCATCATCCAACAAAAGAGTGTAGAGTATGCATCTATCTATTCCGTTATGTGATCAAAGTTGAGAGTGTCCACTAGTGAAAGTCTATTCCCTAGGCCTTGTTCCTAAATATCGCTATCGCTGCTTGTTTACTCGTTTTATCTAGCATTACTGCTACCATATTACCACCATCAACTACACGCCAGCAAGCTATTTTCTGGCGCCGTTACTACTGCTCATATTTATTCATACCACCTGTATTTCACTATCTCTTTGCCGAACTAGTGCACCTATTAGGTGTGTTGGGGACACAAGAGACTTCTTGCTTTGTGGTTGCAGGGTTGCATGAGAGGGATATCTTTGACCACTTCCTCCATGAGTTCGATAAACCTTGGGTGATCCACTTAAGGGAAACTTGCTGCTGTTCTACAAACCTCTGCTCTTGGAGGCCCAACACTGTCTACAAGAATAGAAGCTCCCGTAGACATCAAGCTATTTTCTGGCGCCGTTGCCGGGGAGGAAAGGTAAAAGGTACTCACACTCCGATCTCGGCTACTAAGCTATTGTCGCCGTTGTAAGTACTCGAAGCTATTTCCTTTAGATCCTGCAATTGCATCTTTTTGTTTCTTGTTTACACTAGTTTGGCATAATGGACAACAATGAGCTTCTTATTCTATTTCCTGATTTAAGACATGGATGGTTTGATGCGAAAATTAAAAAACCTATGGAACCTTATTTGCATGCTGGTAGTAATATTAGTATGAACGCTTTGAACACCATTGTTGATAATGATATAGAAAGTTCTAAGCTTGGGGAAGCTGGTTTTCATGATCTTTTTAGTCCCCCAAGCATTGAGGAGAAAATTTTCTTTGATGATACTTTGCTTCCTATTTATGATGATTATAATGATAGTGGTCTTTTGGTGCCGCCTACTATGGAGGATAAAGTTTATTATGATGATATTATGCCTCCTATATTTGATGATGAGAATAATAATGATAGATACTTTGTTGAATTTGCGCCCACTATTACCAATAAAATTGATTATGCCTATGTGGAGAGTAATAATTTTATGCATGAGACTCATGATAAGAATGCTTTATGTGATAGTTATATTGTTGAGTTTGCTCATGTTGCTACTGAAAGTTATTATGAGAGAGGAAAATATGGTTGTAGAAATTTTCATGTTACTAAAATGCCTCTCTATGTTGCTGAAATTTTTGAAGCTACACTTGTTTTATCTTCCTATGCTTGTTACTTTGCTCTTCATGAACTTGTTTATTTACAAGATTCCTTTGCATAGGAAGCATGTTAGACTTAAATATGTTTTGGATTTGCTTCTTGATGCTCTCTTTTGCTTCAAATACTATTTCTTGCGAGTGCATCATTAAAACTGTTGAGCCCATCTTAATGGCTATAAAGAAAGAACTTCTTGGGAGATAACCCATGTGTTTATTTTGCTACAGTACTTTATTTTATATTTGAGTCTTGGAAGTTGTTTACTACTGTAGCAACCTCTCCTTATCTTAGTTTTGTGTTTTGTTGTGCCAAGTAAAGTCTTTGATAGTAAAGTGAATACTAAATTTGGATTATCTAGCGAGAAACAGATTTCTTTGCTGTCACGAATCTGGGTCTAATTCTCTGTAGGTAACTCAGAAAATTATGCCAATTTACGTGAGTGATCCTCAGATATGAACGCAACTTTCATTCAATTTGGGCATTTTCATTTGAGCAAGTCTGGTGCCTCAATAAAATCCATCTTTACGGACTGTTCTGTTTTGACAGATTCTGCCTTTTATTTCGCATTGCCTCTTTTGCTATGTTGGATGAATTTCTTTGATCCATTAATGTCCAGTAGCTTTATGCAATGTCCAGAAGTGTTAAGAATGATTGTGTCACCTCTGAACATGTTAATTTTTATTGTGCACTAACCCTCTAATGAGTTGTTTCGAGTTTGGTGTGGAGGAAGTTTTCAAGGGTCAAGAGAGGAGGATGATATACTATGATCAAGAAGAGTGAAGATTCTATGCTTGGGGATGCCCCCGTGGTTCATCCCTGCATATTTCAAGAAGACTCAAGTATCTAAGCTTGGGGATGCCCAAGGCATCCCCTTCTTCATCGACAAATTATCAGGTTCCTTCTCTTGAAACTATATTTTTATTCGGTCACATCTTATGTACTTTACTTGGATTGTCTGTATGTTTCTTGTTTTTGTTTTGTTTTGAATAAATGCTTGTGTGGGAGAGAGACACGCTCCGCTGGTTCGTATGAACACATGTGTTCTTAGCTTTTAATTTTCATGGCGAAGGTTGAAACTGCTTCGTTAATTGTTATATGGTTGGATACGGAAAATGCTACATGTAGTAATTGGTATGATGTCTTGGATAATGTGATACTTGGCAATTGTTGTGCTCATGTTTAAGCTCTTGCATCATATACTTTGCACCTATTAATGAAGAAATACATAGAGCTTGCTAAAATTTGGTTTGCATAATTGGTCTCTCTAAAGTCTAGATAATTTCTAGTATTGAGTTTTGAACAACAAGGAAGACGGTGTAGAGTCTTATAATGTTTATAATATGTCTTTTATGTGAGTTTTGCTGCACCATTCATCCTTGTGTTTGTTTCAAATAACCTTGCTAGCCTAAACCTTGTATCGAGAGGGAATACTTCTCATGCATCCAAAATACTTGAGCCAACCACTATGTCATTTGTGTCCACCATACCTACCTACTACATGGTATTTATCCGCCATTCCAAAGTAAATTGCTTGAGTGCTACCTTTAAAATTCCATCATTCACCTTTGCAATATATAGCTCATGGGACAAATAGCTTAAATACTATTGTGGTATTGAATATGTACTTATGCACTTTATCTCTTATTAAGTTGCTTGTTGTGCGATAACCATGCTTCTGGGGACGCCATCAACTATTCTTTGTTGAATATCATGTGAGTTGCTATGCATGTCCGTCTTGTCTGAAATAAGAGAGATCTACCACCTTAATGGTTGGAGCATGCATATTGTTAGAGAAGAACATTGGGCCGCTAACTAAAGCCATGATTCATGGTGGAAGTTTCAGTTTTGGACATATATCCTCAATCTCATATGAGAATAATAATTGTTGCCACATGCTTATGCATTAAAGAGGAGTCCATTATCTGTTGTCCATGTTGTCCCGGTATGGATGTCTAAGTTGAGAATAATCAAAAGCGAGAAATCCAAAATGCGAGCTTTCTCCTTAGACCTTTGTACGAAGTGGCATGGAGGTACCCCATTGTGACACTTGGTTAAAACATGTGCATTGCAATGATCCAGTAGTCCAAGCTAATTAGGACAAGGTGCGGGCACTATTAGTACACTATGCATGAGGCTTGCAACTTGTAAGATATAATTTACATAACTCATATGCTTTATTACTACCGTTGACAAAATTGTTTCATGTTTTCAAAATAAAAGCTCTAGCACAAATATAGCAATCGATGCTTTCCTCTTTGAAGGACCATTCTTTTTACTTTTATGTTGAGTCAGTTCACCTATCTCTCTCCACCTCAAGAAGCAAACACTTGTGTGAACTGTGCATTGATTCCTACATACTTGCATATTGTACTTGCTATATTACTCTATGTTGACAATTATCCATGAGATATACATGTTACAAGTTGAAAGCAACCGCTGAAACTTAATCTTCCTTTGTGTTGCTTCAATACCTTTACTTTGATTTATTGCTTTATGAGTTAACTCTTATGCAAGACTTATTGATGCTTGTCTTGAAGTATTATTCATGAAAAGTCTTTGCTTTATGATTCACTTGTTTACTCATGTCATTACCATTGTTTTGATCGCTGCATTCATTACATATGTTTACAAATAGTATGATCAAGGTTATGATGGCATGTCACTCCAGAAATTATCTTTGTTTATCGTTTACCTGCTCGGGACGAGTAGAAACTAAGCTTGGGGATGCTGATACGTCTCCAACGTATCGATAATTTCTTATGTTCCATGCCACATTATTGATGATATCTACATGTTTTGTACACATTATATGTCATATTTATGCGTTTTCCGGAACTAACCTATTGACGAGATGCCGAAGGGCCAGTTCCTGTTTTCTGCTGTTTTTGGTTCCAGAAATCCTAGTAAGGAAATATTCTCGGAATCGGACGAAATCAAGACCCAACATCCTATTTTTCCACGAAGCTTCCAGAACACCCGGGAAGGACCAGAGGGGGGCCACAGGCCCACGGGACCATAGGCCGGCGCGGCCTGGGTGTGGCCCGCGCCACCCTATGGTGCCGCCGCCTCGTTGACCCTCTGACGCCGCCTCTTCGCCTATAAGAAGCCCTTGGACCTAAAACCTCGATACGAAAAAACCACGGTACGAGAAACCTTCCAGAGCCGCCGCCATCGCGAAGCCAAGATCTGGGGGACAGGAGTCTCTGTTCCGGCACACTGCCGGGGCGGGGAAGTGCCCCCGGAAGGCTCCTCCATCGACACCACCGCCATCTCCATCAACGCTTCTGTCTCCCATGAGGAGGGAGTAGTTCTCCATCGAGGCTCGGGGCTGTACCGGTAGCTATGTGGTTCATCTCTCTCCTATGTACTTCAATACAATAATCTCATGAGCTGCCTTACATGATTGAGATTCATATGATGATGCTTGTAATCTAGATGTCATTGTGCTAGTCAAGTGAATTTTACTTATGTGATCTCCGGAGACTCCTTGTCCCACGTGTGTAAAGGTGACGAGTGTGTGCACCGTGTGGGTCTCTTAGGCTATATTTCCACGGAATACTTATTCACCGTTATGAATGGCGTAGTGAAGTGCTTATTTATATCTCTTTATGATTGCAATGTGTTTTGTATCACAATTTATCTATGTGCTACTCTAGTGATGTTATTAAAGTAGTTTTATTCCTCCCGCACGGTGTAATGGTGACAGTGTGTGCATCCGTGTTAGTACTTGGCGTATGCTATGATCATGATCTCTTGTAGATTGTGAAGTTAACTATTGCTATGATAGTATTGATGTGATCTATTCCTCCTACATAGTGTGAAGGTGACAGAGTGTGCATGCTTGTGTTAGTACTTGGTTTAGTCGTGTTGATCTTTCATGCACTCTAAGGTTATTTAAATATGAACATTGAATTGTGGAGCTTGTTAACTCCGGCATTGAGGGTTCGTGTAATCCTACGCAATGTGTTCATCATCCAACAAAAGAGTGTAGAGTATGCATCTATCTATTCTGTTATGTGATCAAAGTTGAGATTGTCCACTAGTGAAAGTCTATTCCCTAGGCCTTGTTCCTAAATACTGATATCGCTGCTTGTTTACTTGTTTCTATCGCATTACTACGCTACCATATTACCACCATCAACTACACGCCAGCAAGCTATTTTTACGGCGCCGTTACTACTGCTCATATTTATTCATACCACCTGTATTTCACTATCTCTTTGCCGAACTAGTGCACCTATTAGGTGTGTTGGGGACACAAGAGACTTCTTGCTTTGTGGTTGCAGGGTTGCATGAGAGGGATATCTTTGACCTCTTCCTCCCCGAGTTCGATAAACCTTGGGTGATCCACTTAAGGGAAACTTGCTGCTGTTCTACAAACCTCTGCTCTTGGAGGCCCAACACTATCTACAAGAATAGAAGCTCCCGTAGACATCAAGGAGCACGGTGGACGGGAGGCCGTGGTTGGAGACGACGTACTGTACAAGCCTGGAACTAGATGAATCTCTTTGTATTTTCTTTATTTTCCAGGGTAGTTTGGGTAAAAGTGTTGGGACAGCTATGGTAGTAGTTTCTAGAGCTCTGTGTACGTGTTTGTATGAGTTGGAATTATCTTGAATACATGTACACTTTAGGAAAAAAAGATGATATTCAAGGTTCTCACTTTTGGGTACCATGACACATCATAGTTCTTCCTGGATCTATACATCCTAGGCTCCAGGTCTGATAACTTGGCTGAGTTGGACACCCACTTGAAGGAGAAAGGTTGATGGTACCTCTCGGATGTCGAGGTGGCCTTACGGCGGAGTTTCTCCAATCACGACGACTTTGGCAAACTTTACGTGTTGGGTAGTCGTAGATTACATGCCCTTAACAAGGCAACATCGTTCCTTCTACCTATGCGGCCGGATGCAACGAGTCTCGGGAATTACCGCCCTATCAAACACAATCACACCTTCGCCAAGTCGGTGGCTGGCCACACGACTGACCTCGAGAGTCTATCAATGTGCGTTCATCCAAATGTGTTGCATGCATGCTACATTCATGTCGGTGTAACAAAATGTGTGTTACCTACAATGGAGTAAGGAACCCCGGGCGATGCGCTAGCTAGACATCGCACATGCGCTGAAGTTAGTTTCTTTTGGCAACTCCTACTTGAGGTCTTGTGTACCGGAGTAGGATTCAGACCGCGATTCTACGAGGTCCTGACGATTCTCATGTTGTCTAGCAACACTAGGGTGATGCTGAATGGTGAGCTACCCCTCTGCCATGTTGATGAGGAAATCCCTGCCTCACTACTACCTCCGTCATTGGAAGATAAAGATGATGTTGCTGTGAAGCTCAAGTCCAATGAAGTCAGGATTGGACCAATGACACGAGCTCGTGCGAAGCTACTTAAGCAACAGGTGAACTTGTTCCTATGTGATACTTTGATCGATGAGAACTTTATACTGCCTAAGTCGTATTATTTATGTATGATTAGGTATGAAGAGGAACCAAGCATCACACGAGGAGGAGAGGAGCAGCTGGACAAGAAGCTGGACGTGAAGCTGGACATGGAACTGGACATGAAGACATCACATGGACGCTCGAGGGAGGAGCGGGCGGGATGCACGAGAGGAGGAGCTGAAGTTCAGGTGGGTGGCGCTAGAACCGGTCCAACCGGACCACCCGGTCCCAGGGCCGGTCCGACCGGCAGTCACGCCGGATCAGCCTGGAGCCCTCATCCGGTCACCACCCGGCGCCACATCCGGTTGAAACCGGATGGGCCGGTCCCAGACCCGGTCAATCGCCCCCCAGGCCGGCCGAGTCCGAGTCTGTCTCGACCAGATCTATTCTGGGTCGGTTATTTTCGTACTTTTTCGACCTGAGGTCGTCCCGGACGCCTATATAAGTGCCCAGGACGCCCCCAATGTTTCTTTACACCACGTTTAAGATAAACCCTAGTTCTTAGTTGTTTTCTATGCAAAACTATTGAATCTCTACACCATATTGCTTGATTTGGTGTAGATCTGAAAGTCTTGTGTGATCTGCTGTTCCATTGGGAATTAGAAGGTTACAACTTACCGCTTCGTGGTCGGCAGCTACGTGCGCAAGTGTGTGGAGTTGCGAATATCTTGCAGGGTTGAGAGATGTTGCATTGGCGACAGGGACCAATCGAGAGATCTCGTTGCGTCATACAAGTTATCATCCACTTCATCAAGTTATCTCCGTTGTGTTCACCCCGTGATCATCATCACCACTGTTGCTTACTGAGAAGATCAGGCCACCCCTTATCATCTTGGTATCAGATTCTCGGGATAGCCGCAATGAATCTGATCATACTATACATATTCGACATGTTTTGCAAGTGTTGCGTGATAATAAGCTCTATGGTAATCTTGAGAAGTGCACATTTTGCAAAGATAATGTCATATTTCTGGGTTACGTTGTCTCTAAGCATGGAGTAGAGGTAGATGTGTCTAAAATTGAAGCAATTCAAAATTGGCCTACTCCCATGAATGTGAGTCAAGTAAGGAGTTTTCATGGTCTAGCTGGGTTTTATAGAAGGTTTGTGCCCAACTTTAGTACTATTGCTGCACCTTTGAATGACTTGATTAAAAAGGGTCTTGTCTTTGAGTGGGGCGCAGCCCAAGATCATGCTTTTGATGAACTGAAACGATTGTTAACTTCTGCACCGTTGCTTGCACTTCCTGATTTCAATAAGAAATTTGAGATTGAATGTGATGCTAGTGGTATTGGAATTGGTGGTGTGTTGATGCAAGAGGGTCGCCCAATTGCATATTTTTCTGAGAAACTTTCTGGTGTTAAGTTGAACTATCCTATATATGATAAATAATTGTATGCTTTAATTAGAGTTCTTGAGGTTTGGCAACATTATTTGTGGCCAAACGAATTTATCATACATTCTGATCATGAAGCTCTGAAATATCTGAAAGCTCAATCTACTTTGCATAAGCATCTTGCTAAGTGGGTTGAGTTCATTGAGTCTTTTCCATACATTATTAAGCATAAGAAGGAAAAAGATAATATTGTTGCTAATGTTTTATCTAGGAAGAATATGCTATTAACTCAACTTGATGTTAAAATTCCTGGATTAGAGATACTATGTGATTTGTATGCTACTGATCATGATTTTGCTGAACCATATCACTTGTGTGCTATTGGTAAAGCATGGGAAAGATATCACATACATGATGGGTTCTTGTTTAGAGCTAACAAACTATGTGTTGCAGAATCATCTGTGCGTTTGCTCTTATTGCAGGAATCACATGCTGGAGGTTTGATGGGTCACTTTGGGCGTGAGAAGACGCTACTCATGCTAGCTGACCACTTTTATTGGCCAAAGATGAGGGGGGATGTGGACAAGTATGTGAAGAGGTGCATTACTTGCAACAAGTCCAAGTCCAAGCTGAAGCCTCACGGTTTGTATACTCCTTTACCGGCACCTACTACACCTTGGGAAGACATTAGTATGGATTTTGTGTTGGGTTTGCCGCGTACTAAGAGAGGCCATGATTCTATATTTATGGTAGTAGACAGATTTTCTAAGATGTCACACTTTATTGCCTGCCACAAGAGCGACGATGCGTCGCATATTGCTAACCTGTTTTTCAGGGAGATTGTACGTCTACATGGAGTCCCGAAGACTATTGTTTCGATCGTGACGTGAAGTTTATGAGCTACTTCTGGAAGACACTGTGGAGAAAGCTGGGGACGAAGCTGCTTTTCAGCACTACTTGTCATCCCCAAACTGATGGTCAAACTGAAGTGGTGAATAGAACATTGTCACAACCGTTGAGATCCATGATCAAGAAAAACCTGAAGGAGCGGGAAGATTGTTTGCCGCATGTGGAGTTTGCTTATAACAGGGCGGTACATTCTACCACAGAGTTGTGTCCCTTTGAGGTGGTGTATGGTTTCAAACCCATTACTCCGCTTGATTTGTTGCCTCTACCCATACATGAGAGAGTCAATATGGAGGCATCCAAGAGGGCAGATTTTGTGCGAAAGATTCATATGAAGACTAAAGAGTTGATAGAGAAGAAAGGCAAGAGAAATGCTGGAAGAATGAACAAGAAGCGCAAGGAGATATTGTTCAAGCCTGGTGATATGGTCTGGGTACATTTTCGCAAGGATAGGTTCCCGAAACTGCGGAAGTCCAAGTTGCTTCCTCGTGGTGCTGGTCCTTACAAAGTGCTTGCTAAGATCAATGACAATGCATACTATATAGATCTTCCAAATGATGAGTTTGGTGTCAGCAATTCTTTCAATGTTGTTGATATGACACCATATGACGGAGAAGACCTTGGAGCGTCGAGGTTGACGCCTTTTGAAGGGGGGGGGAGATGATGAGGACATCCCTGCCTCACTACTACCTCCGTCATTGCAAGATAAAGATGATGTTGCTGTGAAGCTCAAGTCCAATGAAGCCAGGATTGGACCAATGACACGAGCTCGTGCGAAGCTACTTAAGCAACAGGTGAACTTGTTCCTATGTGATACTTTGATCGATGAGAACTTTATACTGCCTAAGTCGTATTATTTATGTATGATCAGGTATGAAGAGGAACCAAGCATCGCACGAGGAGGAGAGGAGCAGCTGGACAAGAAGCTGGACGTGAAGCTGGACATGGAACTGGACGTGAAGACATCCCATGGACGCGCGAGGGAGGAGCGGGCGGGATGCACGAGAGGAGGAGCTGAAGTTCAGGTGGGTGGCGCTAGAACCGGTCCAACCGGCCGTGCAACCGGACCACCCGGTCCCAGGGCCGGTCCGACCGGCTGTCACGCCGGATCAGCCTGGTCCAAACCAGGAAATCCGCTTGTGCCAACCGGGCCAATGTCCAGGGGCTCTGGAGAACCTCATCCGGTCACCACCCGGCGCCACATCCGGTTGAAACCGGATGGGCCGGTCCCAGACCCGGTCAACCGGCCCCCAGGCCGGCTGAGTCCGAGTCTGTCTCGACCAGATCTATTCTGGGTCGGTTATTTTCGTACTTTTTCGACCTGAGGTCGTCCCGGACGCCTATATAAGTGCACAGGACGCCCCCAATGTTTCTTTACACCACGTTTAAGATAAACCCTAGTTCTTAGTTGTTTGCTATGCAAAACTATTGAATCTCTACACCATATTGCTTGATTTGGTGTAGATCTGAAAGTCTTGTGTGATCTGCTATTTCATTGGGAATTAGAAGGTTGCAACTTACCGCTTCGTGGTCGGCGACTACGTGCGCAAGTGTGTGGAGTTGCGAATATCTTGCAGGGTTGAGAGCTGTTGCATTGGCGACAAGGACCAATCGAGAGATCTCGTTGCATCATACAAGTTATCATCCACTTCATCAAGTTATCTCCGCTGTGTTCACCCCGTGATCATCATCACCACCGTTTCTTACTGAGAAGATCGGGCCACCCCTTATCACATGTGGCACTGCAAATTCCCCCACGTTATAAGATCTTCAGTTTTTTTAGTGATTGGCACGCTTAATATACGCTTCTGGTCAGGGCTTGAGAGGCCGGCCTTCTCAGGTCCCTCCTCCCTCGGTACTTGGTGGCCCAAAGTGTTTCATTTATGCAAACGATGTTACCACCTTATACAACCTAGAGAGGTCGGGTATTCTCGTGGTGTGTTAGTTATTTGCGTTCTTTGGACATGCTTGGGATGATGGGGACCAACTTTGCAAGTGTTTGGTCTCTCTTGTAGCTTGTTCAGAGAAGGAGGGTGAGGCGACAGACTCGATGGGCTACTAGATCATCCTCTTCTGACTCATACCTTTTCTTAGAATCCTTTGACTTTCCTATTGTGGAATCAAACAAACTTTCAATCATATGAATTTCTGTAGGATTCAGGATTTGCGAATGAATTTTGGGCTAGGCCAACTCAAATGGCGAGAGTAACATGTGTGGAGACCTGCACGTATAGTTTTCAGGGAGATCCGGCTGGCGCCCAACCGACTAGAGGGGCTGAGAAACTAATCGATTTTAGTGAGCATGCAATTGCAATGCTATGTTTTTGTTATGTTCTTGCATTTTCCTATCCTACGAATCTAATGGTGAAAGGACATGGATGTCTCCTAGAGGAGTGGGGGCGATTAGGCGGTTTAAAACTTTTACGAAATGGGCTTAACAAATGCGGAATAAAACTAGCATTTACTTTGTCAAGCCCAAAACCTATATACTATGGTTCACCTATGTGCACTGATGTCTACGGGTGCTTCTATTCTTGTAGACAGTGTTGGGCCTCCAAGAGCAGAGGTTTGTAGAACAGCAGCAAGTTTCCCTTAAGTGGATCACCCAAGGTTTATCGAACTCAGGGAGGAAGAGGTCAAAGATATCCCTCTCATGCAACCCTGCAACCACAAAGCAAGAAGTCTCTTGTGTCCCCAACACACCTAATAGGTGCACTAGTTCGGCAAAGAGATAGTGAAATACAAGTGGTATGAATGAATACGAGCAGCAGTAACGGCGCCAGAAAAGTGCTTGCTGGCGTGCAGTTGATGGTAGTAATATTGCAGGAAGTAAAGATGTAGTAAAACAGTAAACAAGCAGCGATAGCAGTATTTAGGAACAAGGCCTAGGGATCATACTTTCACTAGTGGACACTCTCAACATTGATCACATAACAGAATAAATAAATAGATGCTAGATGATGACCCACAAGTATAGGGGGTGTATCGCAGTATCTTCGATAAGTAAGAATGTCGATCCCAACGAGGAGCAGAAGGTGTTGACAAGCAGTTTCGATGAAGGATTCACTGTAAATGCTCACGAGACAAGTATTCGGGGGGTTTTGATGTAACGAGATGAATAAAGTACGAGTAAATGAAGTGCGAGAGTAACAATTGCAGCAAGTGGCCCAATCCTTTTTAGCACAAAGGACAAGCCGGTTTGTTTACTTATAATGACCAAACGTTCTCGAGGACACACGGGATTTTAGTCTAGTGCTTTCGCTACATACGGCTAATTAATCTTCATTGTTTTGATAAGTGTTGTGTGGGTGAACCTATGCTAATGTACCGCCCTTCCTAGGACTAATACATACTTGTGATTATACCCCTTGCAAGCATCCGCAACTACAAGAAAGTAATTAAGATAAATCTAACCACGGCCTTAAACTGCGAGATCCTGCGATCCCTCCTGCATCGATATACCAACGGGGGCTCGGGTTTCGTCACTCCGGCAACCCCGCAATTGGCAAACGAGTACAAGATGCATTCCCCTAGGCCCATAAAGGTGAAGTGTCGTGTAGTCGACGTTCACACGACACCACTAGAAGAATAACACCACAACTTAAATATCATAACATTGAATATTACTCAACCATACTTCACTACTAACATTTAGACTTCACCCATGTCCTCAAGAACTAAACGAACTACTCACGAGACATCATATGGAACATGATCAGAGGTGATATGATAATGAATAACAATCTGAACATAAACCTTGGTTCAACGGTTTCACTCAATAGCATCAATAACAAGTAGAAATCAACACCGGGAGAGTTTCCCCTATCAAACAATCAAGATCAAACCCAAATTGCTACAGCGGTGACGAGGTGCAGCGGTGGAGACGGCGGTGATGATGATGAAGATGATGGTGATGGTGATGGAGATGATGTCCAGCTCGATGACGGTGGCGATGGCGTCGATTTCCCCCTCCGGGAGGGAATTTCCCCGGCGGATTCCTGCCCGCCGGAGAGCTCTTTTCTCTCTGGTGTTCTCCGCCCCGCAGAGGCGGCTGTGACTCTTCGCGACGTACCCCCTATGGCTTAGGTTTTCGGGACGAAGGCATACGCGAAGAAAAGGAGGCGAGAGGGGCTGTGGGCCCCCCCTCCTCATAGGGCGGCGCGGCCGGGCCTTGGGCCGCGCCGGCCTATGGGGTGGGGGCCCACAGCACCTCGGGTCCCCTCTTCTCCCCCTTCGGCTCCCTTCGTCATGCTGGAAAAATAGGAGTTTTCGTGTAATTCCCGTCAATTGTTGATCTTCCGAAATATTGCATTCGACGGTGCTTTTTCCGACGAGAATCCCGGCTCCGGTGCGCGATCCTCCAATAATCATGAATCATGCAAAATAGATGAAATAACATAAGTATTATCTCCAAATATGAAATATATCAATGAATAACGACAAATTATGATATAAAATAGTGATGCAAATTGGACGTATCAACTCCCCCCAAGCTTAGACCTCGCTTGTCCCCAAGCGAGACCGAACTCGGTAAACGGGACCACATGTTTATGGAGTGAAGAGTCGATAAATCAAATACGGACAAGAAGCATCATATTCATTCACACAAGACATTCTAGTAAACAACTTCCTCATATAACTCAACTTGAAACAAGTATAAGGTAATCACAAATAAAGGTGCATAAGAAATCATAATTGGTGATGGCAAACTTTGTTCTTGGTCAGAGAACAGTTAACAGATTATACTTATCTATTGAGCGAGCGCTCTCATATTAAAACTTATGTGGCTCATCTTGCATACTCAATCATAGTAATCATTGATGACTTTCAAAGCTATATTCATTCAGGTAAAACTTGTACTAAACAAGGAAGAATAAAAGACATGATGAAGCAAATCACAATATAATAGTTTGATCACAACAACTAAAATGCTTGCTTGAGATGGAGGGAAATAGGTTTACTGACTCAACATAAAGTAAAAGACAGGCCCTTCGCGGAGGGAAGCAGGGATTAAATCATGTGCTAGAGCTTTTTCAGTTTTGAAATCATATAAAGAGAATAAAAGTAATAGTTTTGAGAGGTGTTTGTTGTTGTCAACGACTGGTAGCGGGTACTCTAACCCCCTTGCCAAACGAGACCTCCAAAGAGCGGCTCCCATGAAGGACGTTATCTCCACCGGCAAGGTAGATCATCCTTCTTCTCTTTTGTTTACACATGTACTTTAGTTTATTTAAGGATGACACTCCCCCAACCTTTGCTTACACAAGCCATGGCTAACCGAATCCTCGGGTGCCTTCCAACAATCTCATACCATGGAGG
The DNA here is from genome assembly GCF_022539505.1 of Lolium rigidum. Taxonomy (NCBI): domain Eukaryota; kingdom Viridiplantae; phylum Streptophyta; class Magnoliopsida; order Poales; family Poaceae; genus Lolium; species Lolium rigidum. The sequence continues at coordinate 94,594,762 of NC_061511.1, read as the reverse complement.
AGTGTCTATTGCAAAATTAAGTTGCTTACCGATGAATCGGAGCAAAACATGTGAAGAGAATTATTAATGAAAGTTGATTAATTGGGGCTGGGAACCCCGTTGCCGACTCTTATTGCAAAATTATAGGATAAGTGGATGAAGCCACTAGTCCATTAGTGGAGGCTGTCTAACAAGACTGAAAGATAAAACACCACATACTTCCTCATGAGCTATAAAACATTGACACAAATAAGAAGTAATAAGTTTTGAATTGTTTAAAGGTAGCACATGAAGTATTTACTTGGAATGGCAGGAAATACCATGCAATAGGTAGATATGGTGGACACAAATGGCATAGGTTTGGGTTCAGGTTTGGATGCACGAGAAGCATTCCCTCTCAGTCATGGGTCTTTGGCTAGCAAGGTTAATTAGCAAGCATAAGAGTTGAGGGAAACAAACGAATATACATGTGATAGACATAATCATGCATCTTTCTTGCAAGCACAAACAATTTTAACTTGAGAATAATAAGCTATGAGCTAACAAGAAAGGAAGACAATGAAACAACTATATGTATTTCTCTTTTCTACTTAAACCTCAAGGTGTTGTTGCTATTGACCAATGCTAAGTTTGCCAAAACCAAATAGATTTACTCAATGCTCCCAAAGTGGTACCAATACTAAAATCAAGATCAATCATATAATAGAAATTGCAAACTAAAATAAGATGTGCAATATGTAAATGATAAGACTTCTCATTAATATTTCATAACGATAACTCACACCAAGGGATACATAGACAAACTAAAGGAGAGATACTTCCATACTGCAACCCATCTTATATGATAACTTCCCTACTCATGATATGACACTACTTGATAGTAAAAAGTAAAAGGTAGTGATGATGTGATACCGCGGCACTCCCCCAAGCTTGGAACAAACCAAGGGGATGCCAATACCGATGATGAATTAATCCTTTGGCGATGGTGGTGATGAATTCCTCCCGCGCTTCTTACAGATCTCCTTCGGCTTCAACTTCTCGGCTTAGCAATTCGCACTAAGACTCGAAGAGATTCATTGTTATCCGAAGTTGGCGGTGGCGACCTTGTGATGGGCATCGAGTAATATTCCAGCATTCTACGGAGTCGGTAATTCTCCTCCCTGAGTATCTCCACTTCTCTTCTTAGAGCCCGGTATTGACCACAAAACTCATCGGTAGTCCGTAGAGCTTCTTCCAGCACAGGGAAAGAGTCGAGGCCAAGAGCGGGTGGTAAGGGTCCCTGCAAGTTATGAGAGAAAGAACGTCGAGTGTCAACGGATCCCACCAAGACTTGCTTACTCCCAACAGCTTGTTGCTCTTGTTTTGACGACACCCTTTTCACTTCTTCCTTCGAAGGCCCTTTGCCCTTGTTGTCGGAGGCCATGGTGCTCTAGATCAAAGACAGATCCCGGCGGAAACGACTCAAAACAAAACACGTCGAGAAAACGATATACGGACCTCCGGGGGTCCGGGGGATTATATAGCAAAAAATTTCACAACAAACGGAAAGTACCGAGGTCGAACCGAGTCGGAGAGGGGCAACGAGGCGGTGTCCTCATAGGGCGGCGCGGCCAGGCTGGGGCCCGCGCCGGCCTATGGGGACACGCCCTCGTGCGCCTCCTCCACTCCGTTTCGATCTCGTAATTTTTCATATTTTCCAAAAACAGCAAAAACATTGTTCGGAAGGTAAATCGCGAACTTTTTATTACCTGTACTGTTACCTATTCAAAGTCGAGTTCTGGCGGACTGTCAATTTGACCTTTGATGAAAGCCTCCGGTGTTTCCACTCGAATAATATCAACATCAACATTATAAGAATCACCTGGAGATATAATGCTTGAGTCTTTGTCCATTCACCACTTGCGTAGCATTGCCTTGGAGAGCACTAATTTTAATTGCTCCTGAACGATACACCTCCTCAACAACATATGGTCCTTCCCATTTTGAGAGTAATTTCCCCGCAAAGAATCCGAGACGAGGCCGATACAATAGGACTTTATCCCCAATATTAAACTCTCTTTTGATAATCCTTCTATCATGCCATTTCTTAACTTTCTCCTTAAAGAGTTTAGCATTTTTCATAAGCTTCACTTCTCCATTCATCTAGAGAACTTAATTGCAGCAACCTCTTATTACCGACTAGTTTA
>NC_061511.1:94456460-94592497 GCF_022539505.1 Lolium rigidum | reverse complement strand
ATTTTTTTTTTGAGAAACACAGTACAAACGCAGGCGCTCACATACACGCGCATACACTCACCCCTATGAACGCGCGCACACACACCCTACCCCTATGAGCACCTCCGGAAGACTGAGCCGGCAGATTGGATCTTGAAATTGACGAAGTCACCACAGACGCCTCGCTGTCGACGGGAACGTCGCCTCCCACTGAATGAATATTCCGTCTTTATGAGACACACAGATGTCAAACCTGGGGTTTGATCTCTGGTGGACTGGGGGTACAACCACCCTCCTAACCACCAAACCTCAGGTTGGTTCTCTATATTTGTTTTAATTTGATCATTAGAAAGAATTTATTTAGTAGAACTATATGGTGAACAACTACAATAGTAATTATGCATGCACTTGGACTTGATTTATACATATAATCCATAGTAATCAAAATTTAATCCTAAATTGGCAAAAGGACTCAATGGCTTAGGGTGTGTTCGGTTCTGGAATTAGGAGGAATGGAACGGAACGGTTCCGCACCCAGCACTCATTCTCGTGTTCGGTTGGGTAGAAGGAACGGAACCAACTAGTTCCTCGGAATGGAATATACCGCGTAGAATGCACTCGTCCGGCCGATTTGGCAGAATGCGGAGGAACGAGACACTAACCACGGAGCAGATGAAAAGAAAAAAAAGAAAACATCACGTTAACCACCTAGTACGACCAGCACGCGCGGCAGCGCACGCCCGCGGCGGCGACCAGCACGGCCAGCGGCATCGGCGGCGCACGGCACAGCCAGCGACGGCGGCGTACGTCCGCGATGGCGGCCAAGAATGCGCGGCGGCGAAGACAGCCATCACGCGCGGCAGCGGCCCAGCACGGCCACCGGCGGCGGCGCACGCCCCCGACGGCGGCCCGGCACGGCTAGCGGCGTCGGCCCAGCACGCGCGGCGGCGCACGCCCGCGGCGGCGGCGAGCGGCATCGGCCAAGCACGCCCGCGACGGCGGCCCAGCACGCGCGGCGGCGGCGCACGCCCGCGACGACGGCCAGCATGGCCAGCAGCATCGGCCAAACACGCCCGCGACGGCGGCCTAGCACGGCCAGCGGCGTTGGCGCCCGCTCGCAGCGGCTCAGTGCGGCGGCGCCTGCGGCAGTCGAGCATGGCCAGCACGCGCGGCGGCGCACGCCCGCAGCGGCGCACGCCCGCGGCGGCGCAGAACGGCCAGCACGGCCAGCGGCGTTGGCGCCCGCTCGCGGCGGCTCAGTGCGGCGGCGCCTGCGGCAGCCGAGCATGGCCAGCACGCGCGGCGGCGCACGCCCCCGGCGGCGCAGAACGGCCAGCACGGCCAGCACGGCCCGCGGCGGCTCTGGACGGGCACCATGCGCTCCAGCACGCGCGGCGGCAACGCACGCCCGCATGTAGCGATTTTCATTTTTATTTTAATTTTGATTTGGACATACAAAATCATGTTTAGGCCTGTGTTGATTTTAACCTGGACAAAGAATCATGTTTAAGCTGTTCCGTTGTGCGATTCTAGAACCGAACAGAAAATAGAACCGTTCCGTTCCTCGACTTTTTTCTAAACCGAACACAGGGCCGGAACCATCCCATGACATCGGAATGGAACCATTCCATTCCATCCCTCCTCATTCTAGAACCAAACACACCCTTAATGAACTAGCAATGACATTCGTCCTCCATTTTATGTATGGTAAGCACTACAATATCTTATGTTATTTAGATGCTATTTTTTGTCCTTTATAGGCCCCTGACAATTCTACAAGATTAGATATATGTTTTATTCTAGGGAAAATTTGCTCTAGGACACTTTTATTTCGTGGCATTTGCCAAAACGCATTACTCAATCATGTCTTTGTTGGGTACCATTAAATTTTTGTGGTATGTTTGATGTAACACACTATATGGCCAAAAAAGGAAATGTTGAGTCTTGAAAGGGTAACCCATCAGAATGACCTTTTGCCGCCACTTTCCCAAATCCCCTTCATCCCCAGTGATTCCCCTCCCCTCAATCAAGGCCGATGGTTGAAGATGCTCCTAGACTACGTTTGCACCCTCGCCCGGTTGTAGCCGTTGAACATTGCACCACCTGATGCACCGTGCCTGGTACCACCTACTCAGCCCCACGGTCAGCTGTCTCTGATGCAAGAGTCAAGCTCTCATTGCAGAGTTCTTGGATCTTGGGCTCGAGGTTGCGGTGGGTACGTCCGTGGGCGGCCATGTGGACCTTGAGGGCGCGGGTGTAACATCCCAATAATGTAGGACTACGAAAGGCACCTGGTTGATTTGTCTGTTTGCATATCATGCATCTAAAAAATGGGAACATTCCAAACTTTTGATTTTGAGTTGCAAAGAGATTGGAATTTGACCTCTAGTGTTGAATTTGACTTATGTCACCACTAGAAATTGGTTTCAAATTTCGACATGACCTTAATTTGTATTTGCAAGGAGGGCCAAGTCAAACTTTAATCAAGCATATAAATGATTTAAAGATAAATATATCCATACACGTCACTGTACAACACTTAGCATTTGAATTCAAAATTGAGGTTTGAATAATTCAAACTTGAGTTCAAATTAAAAAAAACTGATAATAAATTGAATAAAAAATACAAAAATATAAGAAAACTATCAAATTCTCAAAATCTTTTTCCATTTCATAAGAAAATAATTACATGGCCGTTTACATGAGGGATTCAACAAGATAAAAGTAAGTAAACCAATTAAACTACCAAAATAAAATCATACGTAAACTCCTATCTACATCTACTATAAATTTTCTTCTTCTTATCGTTTTATAGAACCTCCAAAATCAAGATCGTACACAAAGCCATATTGGTTAAGGTTGAAATGTTGGATCCACCCTATGGTGAATCCATTTACTATAGAATCCAAAGAAAATGTTCCCATTTCAAACTTCTGAGTCAAGTTGAGTATTTAGGAAAATAAAAGTAAAGAGAAGTAGAGAAAATCAATGCATCAAAGAGGAAGGCAACATCATACATGACATTAAACCTCAACCAGATAGGAAATGGCATGGATCTAGAGACACTACAAAAAAACCTTCCTTACCCGGTGGATTGTTTGACCGCACAAGCCGTATTCACCTGCAAATGTGTGTTGGCAGGCAGATGGGTATTCTCGACGGCAAGCAAGGATGGCACACAAATTTTCCGTGCTAGATCCCATACCAACGCAAAATATGTTGTGTTACGCCGACCATTTAATGTCGCGTTAGATTAAGGGATGCACATACTAGTACGTTGTGGATTGTGAGCGACGTTAATTGGGGTCCCATGCATTCTAGAGGATGGTCAACTGCATCCCGCTGACTAGTCAAGCATGTCTCAGTGACTAGTGTGACCCACCACCTCCTGTCATGTCCTGTCCAAGCCTTGCTTTGCCTTAAATCTATATATATCTCATTCTCCTTCCCGAAACCTTCCTAAGCAGTGCGCGGCACATGAGGAGACTATCCCGATTTATGGTGGCGACTCAAATATGCAACATTGAATGTGATGGGGATATGTAAGTTACTTATTTTATTTTGATCCAAGTTTATTTGATATCATTAATATATAATTATTGATTTTCTCATGAAGATGTAGATCTATTACTTATCGCTACAGAAGAAGATGTTTGTGTATCATATTTCCGCGCAAACTCATCACGTTTGAGGGCAAGCACACTAGCTATAGGTTCTACGGATGTCACTTCTTGATCCCAAGGTGGCCGTATCAGTTATGGATTGATCGGACGCACTCGAATTAACTACAACAATCGTTGACCCAAATGCGAAATGAAACTGGAGAAGTTATCAAATTACTCTGACCATGAGGAGTTGGAGATCGAAGCAAGTGAGGCAGCTACAGTAGGACTTGGCCATTTAATAGATGCGATTCGTGGAACCCACGAGGGCTTGTCCGAATATATAGAGGCAATTAGGGCTATATTAGATGACGTGTATGCCGACATTATTAGTGATCAACAAGTATACTAATTAAGTAATAAGCAATTTGTGTTTCTAAGTAACACTTTTCGTCAAAACTGGTCATGTTTATTTTGCTGCGAAATGAAAAATTGGAGGCCCCTCCATGGGCCATTTGTGCAAGAACGACTCACTTTTGCAAGGGCCCATATAAAAAAAAAACCTAACCCCCAATCCATACTCCTATTTTGTACCTAACCACTACTCCCAACAATCCCATGCAGCCGCACTCATAACTATCACTCCCACCCAAACCCTATATCTCCTCCCCTCCCCTGAGATCTCACCACTAAAGGCACAAGCAGGTTGTCTTGGGTGATTTGATGTGGATTGTCTCCTCAAGACGTGCCCAATTCCTCTACCGGCGTTCCCAACCCGCATGTGTGTTTTGCATCGTATCTACAAGCCAATCTCAGTCATGTTTTTTGTTTGTTCCTTTCACTTCCTAATTATCTTACCACATTCTTAGACCGCGGGGATAAGAGCAGATCCAAGGAAAGGTCGCGGGCTTAAGATCACGGGTTGGATGAAGAGAAGATCCACGGAAAGGTCGGCTTAAGCCACGGGGTCGGCAAAAATACCAAATCTATCGTTGGTGTCTACAAGATCTTGCACAACGCGATGACAAACTGATCAAAATAGAGAGTAGCTCAATAACTCCTAGTACATTTAGGAGATTTTTCCTAATTCTGGGGAACACTTCGTAATTTTATATTTCGATTTTCTGCAATATTTTGTTTTTAAATTTCAAAGAAATTCTTTTTTATTATTTGTTACGCGATTCACATATAGAAATAGTTGATAGATCCTCCACTGAATGTAATGTAATTTTATATGTTAATGAAATGAATCTTCATATCTGAATGATATGGAAAGTGAAATCTGAATAAAAAACAGAAACTGATTCGTCAACACTAATTGTGATTAACTTTTCTGCTGCCGATAGATGCACGAAACATGTCAAAAAATGTGTCGCATCTTATATGTGCACGACACTAAATAAGATGTTGACCGAGGCATTTCATTAATTGTACCGTGTATGAAAGGGCGCGTTGGATTGCGATGCATGAAAAAAGCATCAGGTATGTAGTTTCCCCGACGGAGTTTTCCTTGGTGGCTATTTTTTTTGTTGGGCTAGTGCGATTATGGGCGGGCCTCGACGTCTAAAAACGCCAGGGACCGTATGTCATGTTGTAGTGAGAAAAACATGCTTAGAAACAGAAGATAACAAATGCACTAGTATAAAATTTTAGGCGATCTTTTTAATCCCAAGACCAAGAGATATAAATTCTTGGAAACTACCTCAATATTTAGTTCATATAAAGGAAAATTAACATGGCCTGGATGAAGACTAAGCAGTTCATCAAGTTACTTCATCGAAATAGAAGAAAACTAATCCTCACTAGCATTATAACATCAAAATATTAGATCACTAATCAAGGAAATAATTCATTAAGTATTACTGAATAAAAGCATAATTAAAAGCCACTTGTAATTAGCCATATTGAGCCCCAGGACAAGATTTCAATTATTAAACTGACATGTCTAATAAGGAAAACTCACAGCCGACCTAAAACCACGTTAAATAAGCACCGAAACATTGCACGTTCACCAGAAACCAAAATAGAGAGACGGTTCACAATAGTAGAAGCAACTTACTCACTTATGTATGAAATTGAGGTGTCACAACCTTAGTGAACATGCCACACTATAAATAATCAGGATCCACAACCCCTAGCCTCACAACTCACAGTCTAGCACAGACCAAAAGCACACAGTAGTATAGTTAGAGAGATATCTGAGAGCAAGCAAGCTCAAGGAGGAGTAGGCAAGGGGGAGCATGCAACAATTCTTCCTCAACAACAAGGAAGAAGAACTACACTACAAAGGTTACTACTAGATCTGTTATAATTATTACCTATATCAAGTTTACATGGGTTTGCTGAAACATTAGCGATTGTGCAACTGTTCAAGGTCTATTTTCCTCCAATCGGAAGCTGGCACGTCAGGATTTTCTACTGTAGATGGGCGATCTGGTCTTGCAAATCGGGTGAGAGTTAGTTTCGTCTCACATTTTTTGTGTGTGTAAAACCCTTCATTACCGGCAGGTTTCGGTGATTTTTTCCTTCTCCTCCGGTAGTCTTCGCTTTCTCAGCGTGATTTGCTGCAGCGGTTCCGGTCTTCCGGTTACGGAATCGATTGTGGGCGTTCAGTGCCACGTAGTCCCTATTTTCTTTGGTACGTGTCGTGGCCAAGTTGATTTGTTAAGCGGCGGCTGGTCAAAGATTGCCCATTCTCATCTGTTAGGATTTAATTAATAGGTTCATTAAAGGGGTAATCCTCCCTCATGTACTTCTTTATGTTGATTGGTTTGTCAACAGACATAACCCTTCCTCACACCTCTTCAAACAGACGTGACTCATATTCGCGTCTCTTCCCCTCGTATATAGTGTGAATCATCAATGGAACAGAACAATTGAATCATTTGTTGTCTCTCTCCTTTGCCTCTTGACTTTACTTCTAACACGTTATCAGCAAGTAGACTCTGCCGAGCGCGCAGTCGTCCACGTCGGAAGTCCGGCAAATCAAATCATTCATTGATTCACGGCCTCACTGAACATGCTCGCACCCGTTCAGAGAAATCAGTGAATCAGTGGAACAATGCATACGCCTCTTTGTCGTTCCTGCTTTGATTAACCAAATATTCTAATCAATTTCTGATTGCTTCAACATGTGCATGCATCCATTGGGATTGAGCGGTTACCATCGGATACGCGGCGGCGCGGAGACTCCGATAGATCAAGCAAAACAACGGCATCAGGAATGGAGGCATCCACAACAACAGCAAGAACTGGTGCAGTGGTGGGTCGGCACCGCTATCAGCCTCTCGCCAAGACAACACCGATGGAGGCCATCAGCGACGACAGCCACGACCGGATCGTGGCGGAACTTCAACCGGCAGGAGCAGCAGCGGCGGTTATCCCTGGACCTCGGCATGGCGGATGGCGCGCCCTCGCTCGATGCGTCGGCGAACGAAGCGCTCCAGCCCGAGGAGACGGTTGCCGACGCGCTCCAACCTGGAACGGGCGCTCGTGCCTGGCGGCGGCACGGCCTCGGCCCTGTGACGGTGACAGCCACTCACGCTGGCGCGGCAGTGCCCGACCCTCACCACAGCAGGGGTTCAAGCTCCGCGTGAAAAGAGTTGTGCCTCGAGGCGAGCCCCGGCCGGCGGCGTGGCTACGCGCTCCGGCGCAAAAGTGGGCGCCGCCCGGCGACCCTCTCCGGCCCGGTTTGACCTTGATTTCCAGGCCGCCGGCGGCGGTTATTGGTAACTGCACGGGAGAAGTGAGGATTTTCTTATCCTTTGGCGTTTTTGCAAATCAACCTCTGGATTATTTTATAATCCTGTACAAGTCCCTGTAATTTCTGGTTCCAAAGCTTGTTGAGACATGCGGTTTAATCCTGCAGCTTATTGGAAATAACAGAAGAGCCATTAAGCTCGTTGGACTTAGCAGTTAAGCCCTCGGGCTTGCTATTTTCAGGAGTTTGACCATTAGATTATTCGTTATTTGCGAGGCTCGAGAGCAAATACACGTGATAAATCATTGCGTCCTGCTGAATTGCATAATAATTGATTATGCATCATTTTACGTCATGTAAAATGACGTATGTATTACGCGAGTAATACCGTTGCAAAGCAATATGCCGAATCCATCATTCTAATAGAATATGGAATTTGCTTGCAAGTTTGGGAAATATCAGGTACCAAAGTGTATGACACTTGCATAACTATGTCAAGTTCATACTTGTCAATCAGAAGGTAATTGATAAGTGGCATCTACTACTTAACTGTAGATTATGCACCATTACCTTGAGGTCTATATTGTGTCGTTCAGACATAATGACCCCTTCAATTTTGCATGCAACTTATGGATTGCATTACAAAGAGGATTAACTTCCTTCCCACCTGTGAGGTCTACGCCACCATGTGTGGTGATTACCTTCAATGTGTTTTAATTAACACAAGGTTGGAAAATCTCCATAAGAGTGAGATCTACACTACTTAGTAGTGATTATCTCCATGTGTTTTAAGCAAAAGTGAAGGCACAATAGTTATGGCGTAGTATGGTAGCAATGGAATAATTTTCGTTTGCAACTATGATGTCTACACCGTTGGTGGCTACCTTCATGATGTTTTTCTAAATACTTGATGACTTCATAGCATTGTCATTGGTTGTGAGTTACGTGCCACATACTCCATCAAAAATGGAACCAGGACAATGGTGACGATAACATCACATGTTGTTCTATGAAGATAATTGTGCAAATATACACGCGCGTGCATGTGATGTGGCGATCTTAGCCAAACCAATCGAGATCCATCGATTGGTAACCATCCAACCACCATCCATCCAGTAACGGATAGGAATATTATCCCCTTGGTCATTTTGCATCAAGGTGCATGTACTTACATGAATTAGCAAAAGCGGCTAACACAGTGGTCACAGTATGTTCCCGTTGAGTATAAATTATTCCCGGAACGTACTGTGTGATGTGATATATTTCCATGTTTGATACATGTTGAGATTAATTATGTCTACTATTTGCAATTGAGATATTTAATTTCTTGCAAATAAGGGTCAATTCAACGTCTTAATTGAACCTTCGGTTTAATACGAGCATGAATTGACAAATGCAAAATTCTAAGTGACTTCTTCGAATTGATGTTTTGGGATCATAGGTAGTATGCGGATCTACTGCATTGCAGATTATCTTCACTACCATGATTACTTTATCAAGTGATCTCCCATACATTTTTATTAAGTTATGACATAAGGCACTAGAAATCTGAGTATCTACTGATTTCATCAGACTATACTCTCTAATGCTGCGAGACGGACTCTAAAATTTCTTTTGGAGATTATCTACAAAGTGTCAAACTTAACAATTTGAGGTTCACACTAATGATTTCAAGCCAATGCCTTGAAATCTTTATTAATTTTGCAAAGTTCATTACAACATAACCATGATGGTTTTTGATTTACCAATTGTAAATTAATAATCTCTACCCATGTAAGTAAATGATGGCTGGAAAAGAATTTGAGGCATTCACCCTCGATGGCCACTACTACCATACATGGGACATGGACATAAAGATCAGTCTTGCGTCCCATGGATTAGTGCGTGTAATTCAGACCCCGAAGGATCCACCTCCGGCCGGAGTCACGCCGCTAATAGAAGAGAAAAGGTATGTTGTCTTGCACATCATAAGACATCATACATCCAGATCATAAGGGTCGTGAAAGGCATGGAAGGGCACAAGTTTGACAAAACTAAGCTTTGCGACGAGTGTGGATGCTATACACATACCACGTAGGAGTGTCACACCCCACATCATCTGGTTTTTGTGTATCAGAAATCGCTGACATGCAAATGACCTTAAGGGAAAAGGTTTAAAGCTTATTTCAACCTTCATCTAGATCGCAAGAATGGAGCTAGTTGTTCGCAAGACGTTCCTCCGGGACGTTGCAACACCATGCCTCTCTAGCGGTCACAGGACCTTATGGACACGGAGAACATGATGATTGAGTATGCCTCAGTCAATATGTTTGGAGACTTTGAGTAGTCCCATTATCTCCTTAGTGATTTATTTATTCATGTCCATTTATGTTGTTGCAATAGACATATATTGTGCCAGCACTCTGATATGAATAAGATTGAATGTTTTCTATATATTTGATAAAGATTTCCACAATGGAAACTCTCTAATTCTATAAATAGATTTCTACGGGATTCAATAATGGATGATTAGTTTCATAATCATGAACATTGGATGTTATTAATAACAAGGTTATATCATTATATGAATGATGTAATGGACACACCCAATTAAGCGTAGCATAAGATCTCGTCATTAAGTTATTTGCTATAAGCTTTCGATACATAGTTACCTAGTCCTTATGACCATGAGATCATGTAAATCACTTATACCGGAAAGGTACTTTGATTACACCAAACACCACTTTGCGTAAATGGGTGGCTATAAAAGTGGGATTAAGTATCCGGAAAGTATGAGTTGAGGCATATGGATCAACGGTGGGATTTGTCCATCCCGATGACGGATAGATATACTCCGGGCCCTCTCGGTGGAATGTCGTCTAATGTCTTGCAAGCATATGAATAAGTTCATAAGAGACCACATACCACGGTACGAGTAAAGAGTACTTGTCGGGAGACGAGGTTGAACAAGGTATAGAGTGATACCGATGATCAAACCTCGGACAAGTAAAATATCGCGTGACAAAGGGAATTGGTATCGTATGTGAATGGTTCATTCGATCACTGAAGTCATCGTTGAATATGTGGGAGCCATTATGGATCTCCGGATCCCGCTATTGGTTATTGGTCGGAGTGAGTACTCAACCATGTCCGCATAGTTCACGAACCGTAGGGTGACACACTTAAAGTTGGATGTTGAAATGGTAGTTCTTGAATATGGAATGGAGTTGGAATATTTATTCGAAGTCCCGGATGTGATCCCGGACATCACGAGGAGTTCCGGAATGGTCCGGAGAATAAGATTCATATATAGGATGTCATTTTATGTGAATAAAAATGTCGCGGAAGGTTCTATGGAAGGTTCTAGAAGGTTCTAGAAAAGTCCGGAAGAAACCACCAAGGAAGGTGGAGTCCACATGGGACTCCACCTCCATGGCCGGCCAACCCTAGTGGGGGAGGAGTCCCAAGTGGACTCCCCTTAGGGGGCGGCCAACCCCCACATGGGAGGTGGAACTCCCACCTTGGTGGGAGTCCTAGCTTGGCTAGGTTTCCCCTCCTATGGAAGGTTTTTGGTTCGGGTCTTATTCGAAGACTTGGACACCACCTCTTGGGGTTCCACCTATATAATGAGGGCCAAGGGGAGGGGCCGGCCACCTCAAACACCACCAAGGTGGCCGCACCCCTATAGTGGCCGGCGCCCCCTCTCCCCAAACCCTAGCCGCCCCGCTCCTCCACTTCCCGCACGCTTAGCGAAGCTCCGCCGGACTTCTCCACCACCACCGACACCACGCCGTCGTGCTTGTCGGATTCAAGAGGAGCTACTACTTCCGCTGCCCGCTGGAACGGGGAGGTGGACGTCGTCTTCATCAACAACCGAACGTGTGACCGAGTACGGAGGTGCTGCCGTTCGTGGCGCCGGAACCGATCGTGATCAAGATCTTCTACGCGCTTTTGCAAGCGGCAAGTGAACGTCTACCGCAGCAACAAGAGCCTCATCTTGTAGGCTTTGGAATCTCTTCAAGGGTGAGACTCGATACCCCCTCGTTGCTACCGTCTTCTAGATTGCATCTTGGCTTGGATTGCGTGTTCGCGGTAGGAAAATTTTTTTGTTTTCTATGCAACGTTATCCTACAGTGGTATCAGAGCCGTGTCTATGCATAGATGGTTGCACGAGTAGAACACAATGGTTTTGTGGGCGTTGATGCTCTTGTTATCTTTAGTTGAGTACTTTGCATCTTTATGGCATAGTGGGATGAAGCGGCTCGGACTAACTTTACATGACCGCGTTCATGAGACTTGTTCCTCGTTCGACATGCAACTTGTATTGCATAAGAGGCTTTGCGGGTGTCTCGTCTCTCCTACTATAGTAAAGATTCAATTTACTCTTCTATTGACAACATTAGTATCAACGTTGTGGTTCATGTTCGTAGGTAGATTAGATCTATATCGAAAACCCTAAACCACGTAAAATATGCAAACCAAATTAGAGAGCGTCTAACTTGTTTTTGCGGGGTTTGGTGATGTGATATGGCCATAATGTGATGATGAATATGTATGAGATGATCATTATTGTATTGTGGCAACCGGCGGAGAGCCTTATGGTTGTCTTTAATTTTCATGTTGAGTAGTATTTCAAAGTAGTTGTAATAATTGCTACATGAAGTGAACAACCATGAAGACGGCGCCATGGACCTTGACGCTACGCCGACGATGATGGAGATCATGCCCGAAGATGATGGAGATCATGTCCGTGCTTTGGAGATGAAGATCAAAGGCGCAAAGACAAAAGGGCCATATCATATCACATATGAACTGCATGTGATGTTAATCCTTTATGCATCTTATTTTGCTTAGATCGCGACGGTAGCATTATAAGATGATCCCTCACATTAATATCAAGATAATAAAGTGTTCTCCCCTCGTATGCACCGTTGTAACAGTTCGTCGTTTCGAAGCATCTCGTGATGATCGGATGTGATAGATTCAACGATTCACATACAACGGGTGTAAGCCATGTTGCACACGCGGAATACTTGGGTTTGCTTGACGAGCCTAGCATGTACAGACATGGCCTCGGGACAACGGAAACCGAAAGGTTGAACACGAGTCATATGGATGATATGATCAACATGTTGATGTTCACCATTGAAGCTACATCATCTCACGTGATGATCGGTTTTGGTGTAGTGAATTTGGATCGTGTACCACTTAACAACTATGAGGGATGTTGTATTAAGTGGGAGTTCATTAGTAATTAGATTAAAACATGAACTAATTATCATAAACATAGTCCGAGTAGTATTTTGAATTAATTTTGTAGTATTGGCATCCGTTTTCTACTATGCGCTAGTCTTGTTATTGAGATAGAAATACTGTTAAAATCTGACTAGAAACTTTACGGATTAGTACCGTATTGTTAATGAATCAAGAAGTGATTAAGTCCTATTGCAAACATTTAGTGAAACTCACTTTGTTGATTCAAGAGAGCTATGGTTTCAATTAGTACCTAAAGTTATCTTGTCTCCGTGAAACTTGAAGTTCAAATCTGTTTGAAAAGTAAGGAGCTGAAAATTTAGTTTTCAGAAATAATCAAGGTACGAGATATATGTGATATCTAAGACCTTATTGCAAGATGATAGAATATAAATTTGGTGTGACTACATAAACTCATAAGTTTTATGGGAATGTATGAAGGTTGAAGACGCCAGGCGTCACAATCCTCCAACTATTGGGGCACTAACGATATTCGCATATCCATGAAGTGATTGTCCTTAGTATGCACCGTTGCTAAGACTCGTCGTTTCGAAGCATCACGTGATGATCGGGTGTTATAGATTCTACGTGTGCTTCCAACGGGTGCAAGCCAGATTTGCATATGCAAATACTAAGGTTTAAACTTTATGAGCCTAGCATGTACAGACATGGTCTCGAAAAGTTATCATGAATTGATGGATAAAATTATGAGTGAAATTGTTCATCATATTACAAAGTTACTAATAGTGAAATCTGGAACACTTGTCATATGATGATCAACTTCAAAGTAAGAACCTCAAGGTTATTGGTATTTGACCAACAAACCTAGAAGTTAATGATGTTGAAGTGTTGAATAATGAGGAAAGCTAAAAGAGAAACTGCAAAAGATATTTTGGCAAAAAGAAAAGAGAAGACTAGAAAGTCTAGCTCGGGTGTATATAAATGATATACATGTTATGGTTGTATTCCTAGTTAAGTCACACAATGAAATTCTTGGGTATTAATACTATATTGGTTGGTATGAAGTGTCATACAAAACAACGCAATACAAGAATACAATGGCCTAAGTGATCGACAAGGAATATGATAGGAATGCACGTCGGGAACAAAAATAAAGTGTTATTATGTTCGTCATTGGCATTCTATCTAGCCCTTAGAATTTATAATAAAGAGCTTAATAAATTGTTATTTTGCTCTGGTCAAATAAAAACAATGAGTTGTTTAAATTATGACATTACTCCATGTAAGATGGATAAGTTATTATAAATCTTAATGGTGAAACACACATACATAACAACGACGCTAAAATGCCATAAGGCAAATGATTTGAATTCCACTTATTTGTGGAACCGCCATTTAGGTCATGTTAGAAAGGAACGCATGAAGGAACTCCATGCAAATGGATTTTTGGAGTCACTTGATTTTTGAATCATTTGACGCTTGCAAATCTTTTCTAAAGAGAATGATTAAAATACCGTTCATAGGCCAAAAGTTGAACGGGCAATTAACTTAGTGGAAAAATACATGATGATGTATGTGGTTCACTAGGCATAGTTGTGTGCGGGAGAATCTTCTACTTCATGAAAACTTTCAAACAATGAATTGAGTATATATATAGATATATTCAATAAGGAAAAGTTTGAAACATTTGAATAGGATTCAAATAAATTTCAGTATGAAGTGGAAATCATCGTAATAGAAATCAAATATCTATGATTGGATCATGGTGGAAATATTTGAATTACGAGTTTTAGCGAACATCTAAGAGAGTTATGAAATTGTTCTACAACTTACGTTTCTTGGAGTATCATAGTGATGATGAAGTATCCAAGAGATATATCCAAACTTTGTTGGATCAATGATGAGATAAAATATTGATGCCATTATATTTTTGTGAATTATGCTTTAGTGACTACCGCTTTTACATCTGAATAGAGCATCATCATGATCTGTTGAAATGACACCATACGAGGTTATGGCATGGGTATAAACCCTAATAGTCAACCAAAATCGGATGAATGTCTTTGTTGGTTATCCCGGAGATTTAATTGGGAATTCTTCCCACGAGACAAAGACAAAAGTGTTTGTCAATGTTTCTTATTTCCGAGAAATTGTTTCGAGTGAAGTATTTGAGTGGGAGGACAATATAATTTGATAAGGTTTATGAACCCGAGCATAATGATCGAGTAGCGCAGCATCGGAATTGGTTTCGGAAGCGGCCACGACGATCATGGCTCTCATGGCTACAAAGTGTTTTAGCCATGGAGATCGAAGTACATATTGAACCTTGTAGGTATGGTTTACTTTGTGATCAAATAAATGATTTGTGGACAAAGGATTGATTTTGAACAATGATAAACCAACTACAAAACAAAGAAGTTATGATGGGCCACGACTCGTTAAAATGGCCATGCGCCATGAAATCCAAGATAGATGAATACTTTATGAAAGTAAATGGATCTATGAAATTGATAGACTTGGATGAAATATCCTTGAAGAAAGCTTGACTTATCGAAAAATTGTTTACGACAAAGTTCAAAGAGTTGAATACGATAAGATTAGATCTTCCGTAGCAATGCTTATAGTCTATGTGGATTATTCTAGTAATCACTACATATTTCTTTTATGAGATATGCTAGTAGGATGGCAAAATACACTACTTAACAGAAGTATGTATACAAGATACAACCAAGAGTTTTGCTGGTCCGTGGAATACTAGATAGGTATACGAACTTCAATTGGATGAAGTAAGTATTGCGGAGTTGGAATCTTCACCAGATGAAATAGTCAAAGAGTTTTTGATTTCATCGAGAGACGATGAAGAGACTTGCATTTGCAAGAATTTAAGTGGGAGCGCTAAGACACATTTATAATACTTTATGTAGGTGACATATAGTTGGTTATAAATGATGTAATTATATACTTGATTAAAAAGGTTTCATTGAGAATTAACTTCAATGAAAGGATATGGATCGAAACAAATTTAGTGTCAAGATCTATGAAGATAGATTGAAACACATAAATAAGTTTAAACCAAAGTACATATGATGGATATTGAAGTAGTTCAATATAGAAAAATTAAGAAAATGTTCTTGTCATGTGAAGGTTTAACAAGACTTGAGTGTATCTGACACTCAATGAGTAAAAACACATGAGTGATTATAGATCACTAATAATATGTACACAATCAGATTTCATGTGCTATAAAGTGTTATGAGCATATACCAGAATGATTCATATGATGATCATTGGATGACAGTAAAAATATCCTTGAGTACTTTAGAAGAACTAAGGATATATATATATATATTTGTATAAAGAAATGACAAACAAATTGCTGTAAGGTGTTACACCGATATTGGTTTTGTCACATATAAAATATAATTTCAATCTCAAATTAGACTAAGTGTTGTTTAAAAGGTAGCACAATGAGCTAGAAGTTGTCTATGCTAGATTTAGAAGAGTTCTAAATATTGTGACGGATTCTACAAAAAGAAGGCGAGTATGTCATTGTTTTGACAATGACAAAGGATGTTAAGTCAAGAGGTTCTTTGAGAACTTGGTGTAGTTCCGACAGAGTCGAACTTTGAAGCTATATTGTGTGTGACACTATTAGTGACATATTTCAGACCGCGGAATTAAGGTTCCACCGGAAGACCAAACATATTTAATGCCAACTCATTTGGAAATGAGTGATGCGTTGAGACGCAAATGAATTACAAAATACATACGTTTCTGAGCGTGTCAGATCCGATGACTAAAAACCTCTCCCGTGAGCAATACATGATAAAGCACCGGAAGGCCAAGGTGTTATATCTTTACAAATGTAAACTAGATTATTGACTCTAGTGCAAGTGGGAGACTGAAGGAGATATGCCCTAGAGGCAATAATAAAGTGGTTATTATTATTTATATCTCTATGTTTATGATAAATGTTTATATATCATGCTATAATTGTATTAACCGAAACATTAGTACATGTGTGATATGTAGACAACAAGAAGTCCCTAGTATGCCTCTTAAACTAGCTTGTTGATTAATGGATGATTAGTTTCATAATCATGAACATTGGATGTTATTAATAACAAGGTTATATCATTATATGAATGATGTAATGGACACACCCAATTAAGCGTAGCATAAGATCTCGTCATTAAGTTATTTGCTATAAGCTTTCGATACATAGTTACCTAGTCCTTATGACCATGAGATCATGTAAATCACTTATACTGGAAAGGTACTTTGATTACACCAAACACCACTGCGTAAATGGGTGGCTATAAAAGTGGGATTAAGTATCCGGAAAGTATGAGTTGAGGCATATGGATCAACGAGTGGGATTTGTCCATCCCGATGACGGATAGATATACTCCGGGCCCTCTCGGTGGAATGTCGTCTAATGTCTTGCAAGCATATGAATAAGTTCATAAGAGACCACATACCACGGTACGAGTAAAGAGTACTTGTCGGGAGACGAGGTTGAACAAGGTATAGAGTGATACCGATGATCAAACCTCGGACAAGTAAAATATCGCGTGACAAAGGGAATTGGTATCGTATGTGAATGGTTCATTCGATCACCGAAGTCATCGTTGAATATGTGGGAGCCATTATGGATCTCCAGATCCCGCTATTGGTTATTGGTCGGAGTGAGTACTCAACCATGTCCGCATAGTTCACGAACCGTAGGGTGACACACTTAAAGTTGGATGTTGAAATGGTAGTTCTTGAATATGGAATGGAGTTGGAATATTTATTCGAAGTCCCGGATGTGATCCCGGACATCACGAGGAGTTCCGGAATGGTCCGGAGAATAAGATTCATATATAGGATGTCATTTTATGTGAATAAAAATGTCGCGGAAGGTTCTATGGAAGGTTCTAGAAGGTTCTAGAAAAGTCCGGAAGAAACCACCAAGGAAGGTGGAGTCCACATGGGACTCCACCTCCATGGCCGGCCAACCCTAGTGGGGGAGGAGTCCCAAGTGGACTCCCCTTAGGGGGCCGGCCAAACCCCACATGGGAGGTGGAACTCCCACCTTGGTGGGAGTCCTAGCTTGGCTAGGTTTCCCCCCTCCTATGGAAGGTTTTTGGTTCGGGTCTTATTCGAAGACTTGGACACCACCTCTTGGGGTTCCACCTATATAATGAGGGCCAAGGGGGAGGGGGCCGGCCACCTCAAACACCACCAAGGTGGCCGCACCCCTATAGTGGCCGGCGCCCCCTCTCCCCAAACCCTAGCCGCCCCGCTCCTCCACTTCCCGCACGCTTAGCGAAGCTCCGCCGGACTTCTCCACCACCACCGACACCACGCCGTCGTGTCTGTCGGATTCAAGAGGAGCTACTACTTCCGCTGCCCGCTGGAACGGGGAGGTGGACGTCGTCTTCATCAACAACCGAACGTGTGACCGAGTACGGAGGTGCTGCCCGTTCGTGGCGCCGGAACCGATCGTGATCAAGATCTTCTACGCGCTTTTGCAAGCGGCAAGTGAACGTCTACCGCAGCAACAAGAGCCTCATCTTGTAGGCTTTGGAATCTCTTCAAGGGTGAGACTCGATACCCCCTCGTTGCTACCGTCTTCTAGATTGCATCTTGGCTTGGATTGCGTGTTCGCGGTAGGAAAATTTTTTTTTGTTTTCTATGCAACGTTATCCTACAACATTATCTCCTTAGTAATTGATTTATCCATGTCCATTTATGTTGTTGCAACAGACATATATTGTATCAGCACTCTGATATAAATAAGATTGAATATCCTCTATATATTTGATAAAGATTTCCATACCAGAAACTCTTGAATTCGATATATAGATTTCTATGGGAGCCAATCCGATGGATGAGGAACAAGTATTTGAGAAGGTACCCTCTCTATTATTTTTATTGTACTACACACACAACCAACCCGTAGTACATGTTGCCTATAAATCAATTCCATTGGTCATGATTTGTATGAAGCTAAAATTTCTCAATCATCGGATATGTAGCTCATTTTGAGGTTCTCATATACCTCAAGATCAAAGCTGGATCACTTAAGTCCCTTGATCGAATGCATTCGAGGTGATATTTGTGGTCTCATCCAACCATTGTATGGACTAAAAACGAATTATAATCAATTCAAATGGATAATGATGAAGAATTCTCTTCATGTGACTCCAATAATTATGCATGGCTTTCGAAGATTGAATTTCAACACTTTGTCACATATGTTCATACACAAAAGGTTGGTTGAATATCTTAGCAAGAGGATGAGGCTCTTTGCACGACATTTGTTAATGAGTTGAAATTATCAACTTCACGTTGGAGTCATGCGGTTTTGCACGCCGCTGACTAACTGCATATTGCAGTACTTTCCCTCTGCAATTGATACGTGTAAATCCTCCGAGCATTTCCCATCTGCGTAAGTTCGGAAGCGCTTCACGCATACCGATCTCACCATCGCAATGTACATCATAGGTCCACATATTAGGGATCTATGTGGGGTACAGATCTGTTATCACCAGAATTTGACCAAGGTGGAAGTGGGCCACGATCGAGATAAGCTTGAAGGTTATATATGGAGAGAATACGAAGATCGGCCTTGTATGCAAAGTTGGGCTAGATGGTCCATTTATCTGTAATATATTAGATCGTATCTTAAAGTTAGGAGTTAGAGTTTTACTCGTGCACGGTTTGGTGCACGCCCACATTAGAAAGTCCCCTGGACTATAAATATGTACCTAGGGTTTATGGAATAAACAACAACTCACGTTCAACCCCAAACAAACCAATCTCGGCGCATCGCCAACTCCTTCGTCTCGAGGGTTTCTATCAGGTAAGCGACATGCTGCCTAGATCGCATCTTGCGATCTAGGCAGCACAAGCCCCACGTTGTTCATGCGTTGCTCGTACTGAAGCGCTTTTGATGGCGAGCAACGTAGTTATCTTAGATGTGTTAGGGTTAGCATTGTTCCTCGTTTAAGCATGCTTACGTAGTGCAACCCTTGCATATCTAGCCGCCCTCACACCTATCTCAGGTGTGGGGCGGCACCCCGCTTGATCATTATTCAGTAGATCTGATCCGTTACGATTGCTCCTTGTTCTACAAGGATTAGTTTAATATCCGAAATAGTTAGGACTTACAAGGGGGGGAGGATCCAGTGGCACGTAGGGTGGCGTTCGCAAGTCCTAAACAGGATGTTCCGAGGATCAACTTCATGTTGGTTTTTAGGCCTTGTTTAGGATCGGCTTACGAGCACCGTGCGTGGCCGCGAGGCCCAACCTGGAGTAGGATGATCCGATTATGCGGTGAAAACCCTAAATCGTCGTAGATCTCATTAGCTTTATCTTGATCAAGCAGGACCACCAAGTATTCGTGCACCCCGTGCGAATCATGGGTGGATCGGCTCTTTGAGCCGATTCACAGGATAACCTGAGAGCCGATCGAGGCTCGTATTTAATGTTTACATGTATGCCCTGCCAGAAACTAAGCGAGGCATCCCCATCACCTTCCCCGACCAGGTATAGGTCGGGTGGCACGCCCTTGCACTTCGCATCGCCGCGTGTGACCGGAAGAGCATTGCGGGCCGTCGCTCGGAGGGGTCTCAGCCAGCCGCAGCTCTAGGCTCTTCCCGGCTCTACGGTGTTGACAAGGCCGCTGCCCGCCGGTGGGTTTTGGCAGTCAACACATTCGGCACGCCCGGTGGGACGAACGTCTACATCAACCACATCGCCATCTACATCCGAGATGGCGGACGGCACGCCGGTCACCTACGAGGAGCTGCTCGACGAGCTCAAGAAGCAATACAACGAGATCAAAGCTACCCTCGAAGCCGACCTCATCGGCTCATATCACGGAACCCGTTCGCATGGCGTCGAGCGGAAGGAGTTCTCACCGAAGGCGCACTCGATGAAGTGGACCTATCTGTCCCGTCAGAGGAACGTACCAGGGCCGTACGCCATGAGATTGGTGGCATGGTGGCTCACTCGTTGCGTCTCCATTCCGAGAGCCTGGTGAATACTTTGGAGCATGTCGCCGTTCGGATGATCAAGGAGGTCATGAAGAATCAGCACTCGTTGTTAGAGCCAGCTCTCAGGACCTACCAAGGAAAAGTGCCACTCCAGCCCCGTCTGCCGTTGTCGCGCACATCGGCGGCACCAGGAGCGCATAATTCACCGGCGCGTGCCGTTGACAGGATTAACGGTACTCACCCCGGGAGGTGCCAACCAGGACATCCGTTCAACATCAACATGATAGAACTGGGGCACCCCCTTGATGAAGATAAAGGCGAGGGCAACTGCTCTCGTGGCGAAGACAAGGAAGAGGCTGCTCCATGTGATCGGCCCCGACACCGCCAAAACATCCTAGTGATGATCAAGGTAGAAGCCGACGCCAGTAATCGGCCCGTTGTATCCGTATCACCCGCTCTCCCAGTATGCGGCGTCGACCTCACAGGTGACGGGAAGCTAGGGTACGGGTTCACATCAGCCGATGAGCTAGAGGAAGTCGACATCGGTCCCGGGGATAAGCCTCGACCTACTTTTATCGGCAAGAAGTTAGATCCGCAGCCTCGGTGGACAGATGATAGCCCCGTTGAAGGAGTACCCGCATTGCTTTGCATGGGATTACACAGAGATGCCTGGGTTGGACAGGAGCATCATTGAGCATCGCCTCCCCCGAAGAAAGGATTTCGGCCGTTCCAACAACGAGCACGTCGATGAGGGCCGAGATTCTCGGAGGAAGTCAAGAAGGAGATTGAGAAAATGTTGGCCGCCGGATTCATCAGGCCATGCAGGTATGCTGAGTGGATCTCCAGTATCGTTCTGGTGGAGAAGAAGGACGGCCGATGGCGCGTGGCCATCGATTTCCGAGATCTTAACAGAGCTACCCCAAAGGACGAATATCCGATGCCCGTGGCGGAAACATTGATAAACGCCGCCGCTGGCCACAAGGTGTTGAGCTTCATGGATGGCAACGCCGGTTATAATCAGATTTTCATGGCTCCGGAAGACATACACAAGACCGCATTCAGGGTACCAGGGGCAGTAGGCTTGTTCGAGTACGTGGTCATGACCTTTGGGTTGAAGAATGCGGGTGCAACGTACCAACGAGCCATGAATTATATATTTCATGATCTGATCGGCAAGTTGGTGGAGATCTATATCGACGACGTGGTGGTCAAATCAGTCTCCATGGAGGGGCACTTGGACGATCTACGGCGCGTCCTAGACCGGACTCGGAAATTCGGGCTGAGAATGAATCCGAAGAAGTGTGCCTTTGGTGTGACGGCTGGTCAATTCCTAGGTTTTCGGTTCATGAACGGGGAATTGAGATCGGCCTGAAAAGTCGGAGGCGGTGCGCACCATGCAGCCGCCGACCACGAAAAGGAGCTTCAACGCCTCATCGGCAAGATCAATTTCGTCCGGCGGTTCATCTCTAATCTGTCGGGACGAATCGAGCCGTTCATGGCGCTCGGTGAAGACCAAATCCGACGACGAGTTTCATTGGGGGCGAACGAACAACAGGCGTTTGATGAAATTAAGCGATATCCGACGACGCCGCCCGTGCTAGTTCCGCCCCAGCCAAGACAGGCCATTCTACATCTACCCGTCGTAGGCTGACACGTCCATTGCTTCAGTGGTGGTGCAACTTTACGTTGGCGTTGAGAGAGTCGTTTTCTACCTCAGCAGAAGGATGCTGGACGCGGAGACAAGATACCCTGAGGTCGAGAAACTTTGCCTCTGCTTATTCTTCACCTGCACCAAGCTTCATCACATCCTTCGACGGCAGAGATCATCGTCATCCGTGAATCAGACGTCGTCAAACACATGTTGTCGGCCCCTCGTTTTGAAAGGCCGACTCGGTAAATGGATGCTTGCGCCGTCGGAATTTGATCTCCGGCACCAGCCCGCGAAGGCAGCTCAAGGGCCAAGCGTTGGCCGATCTCATCGCTGAACGGATCAGCACCAATATAGCAGCACTATCCATACGCGCATGGGCTATGTTCTTCAATGGATCGGTTTGTGACGATGGTTGCGGCATCGGCATTCTGCTCGTGTCGCCTCGGGGGCAGAATACTCCTTCTCCATCAGATTATCTACCCCTTGCACCAACAACGTAGCAGAATATGAGGCAATACGTAAGGGAATGGAATTGCTATTGGAAGCTGGAGCGGAAGCCGTAGAGCTCTTTGGAGACTCAAAGTTGGTGATTAACCAGCTCACTGAGGAATATAATGCGGTGAAAGTCGAATCGTCGTTCCCATATTGGGTGGAATGCCGTGAGTTGATGACACAGTTCCGAGTACATCAACTTTAATTGGATCCCAAGGTCCCGGAATGCCGATGCCAACAATCTCGCACAAATGGCGTCGAGCTACATAGATATAGCCGACGGATCGGAAGTTCGGATACAATTCCCGGAACAGAATGATTGGAGAGCCGAGATCTTCGATTATTTGAAAGATTCGGCTCGGGGGCACCTAAACGGGTAAGATACGTAGCCATGAAGTATGTCCTTGTAGGAGACGATATGTTCTACAGGACATTGGAAGGGTTGCTACTCAAGTGCCTAGGACCGACCGAGTCTAATCGGCTCTTACATGAGGTGCATGAAGGCGCCCGTGGAACACATCGGCCGGCTCATAAGATGAAGTGGTTGATCGTGCGATCGTGGTTTTATTGGCCCACTATGCTTGAAGATTGCTTCAATTATTACAGGGGTGCCAAGCATGTCGGATGTTTGGAAAAATTCGGATGGTGCCAAAGCATCAGCCGATGAACCCCATCATCAAGCCTTGGCCGTTTCGGGGTGGGGCATGGATATGATCGGCAAAATCCATCCGGCATCAAGTAAAAAACATGAATGGATTTTGGTTATCACAGATTACTTCACCAAGTGGGTGGAAGCCGTCCCTATGAAAAAGGTGAAATCAGAGGACGTGATCAAGTTTGTGAAAGAACACGTCATTCATAGGTTTGGAATTCCCCAGACTATCACGACCGATGGAGGTTCGATCTTTACTTCTAAAGAATTCAGGAAGTTCTGTGATGATGTAGGGATTAAACTGATCCGATCATCCTCATACTATGCTCAAGCTAACGGACAGGCCGAGGCGTCCAATCGAGCCCGATCAAGCTGATCAAGAGGAAAATTGACGAGAACCCTCGGGATTGGCACGAGAAGTTATCAGAAGCATTATGGGCCTACCGCATGTCGTGCCATGGAGCTATAAAGACCTCGCCGTACCAGCTTGTCTATGGACAGGAGGCCGTATTGCCTTGGGAAATTACTGGCTGGATCAAGACGTGTCACGTTTCAGAATGATCCGACAACTCGAAGAATATGCAGCTTTGATGAGCGACACTATTGAGGACGCAACGTAACTCAGGCTTTGGTCGTTGGAGAAGATTAAGGAGAACAAAGCCAGGGTGGCTCGTGCTTACAACAAAAAGGTTAGGCCAAAGGAGTTCCAAGTTGGTGATCTTGTGTGGGAAGTCTGTGTTGCCATTGGGAACCAGGGATAAGGCATATGGCAAGTGGTCTCCTAATTGGCACGGTCCGTACAAAGTTGTCCAGGCCTTGAAGGGTAATGCATACATGCTCGGAGGAATTGAGCGGCGAAAAGTTTCCCGTGGTCTGTTAATGGTCAACACCTCAAGAAATATTTCCCAAGCATGTGGGATGATGGACAAGAAGATGTGGGGCCGATTTCAGAATCGGCCAGTAAAAAAAGATATATATATATATATATATATATATATATATATATATATATATATATATATAGAAAATCACAGCCGATGTACGGTGCATCGACTTGAGAAAACGTATGGAGATTAACAAGTATGCAAGTACAGCCGATGCACGGGCATCGACTTCGGAGAACAGAGCCGATACGCCGATATCGACTTTAGCGAAATAAGTTTATACAACAGCTTGGCCTCAGACAGCAAGATGAGCCGATATTCTGCCGTCGGCTCCCTGTACGACAACTCCATTCGACAATCGGCAAGGGAGCGAAATTAATTAAGGGATTTTCTTCATTGATAAAGGGATTTCTTACAAAGAAAGAGCCGATTGCTCGGGAAGGAAGAACAAAAGAAGGGTCTATTGACCAATCTACTACTGCTAGGCCTATACTAGTAGATCTTAATCTACGGGCCGTCGCTTCCTTCGTCGTCGTCCTCGGAACTCTCATCAGCACTGCTGCCGATGGGTTCCTCGTCGCTGCTCCCATAGCCCTCTACGGGAGCTTCATCTTCGTCTTCATCGTCGCTCGCCGTCGTCGTCCCACCACATGCGGAGGCGCTTCGCCGGCGGGTAACCCTCGAGGGAGTCGTCGTCGTCGTCGTCTTCCTCTTCCTCTTCTTCGGAGGTGGGGCAGCCGTCCCGGGGAACCGGGTCGTCCTCGCTCTCCGACTCCGGCTTCCCGACGGCGAGGAACCGAAGATCTTCGTCCCCGCCGGTCGTGGACCGGTCGTCTTCGGACCGTGACAGAGGAGGCGTGGTCTTCCGTGTCCCATGCTTCGGGGCACGGATGTCCGGCGGCGTCTCGCGGGAGGAGGAGGACCCGTAGGAAAGCTCGGAGGAGGAGTCGTGGAAGACCGACGAGGAAGAGGAAGAAGAGGAAGACATGGCTGTGGGAGTTTGGGGGTTTTTGGTGCCGATGGCCGGACGGAGCAGGATGGTGAAATGGCGAACTGCTCGGAGCGGTTAAATAAAGGGGGCTACGGTGAAAAAATTCAATGCCACAAGCAGTTTTCGAGGAGGCGTACCCAAAGACAACGGTCAAATCGCGCGGAGCGATCGAGAGGACAGGGCATCATGACGAAAAATGCTGCAATGGTTCTGCTCTGCCATAACATGACCCGACGAAAGAAAAACGTAATGATTTTGGAAATATCATTTCCAAAACCAGGGGGGCATGTGTTATCACCAGAATTTGACCAAGGTGGAAGTGGGCCACAATCGAGATAAGCTTGAAGGTTATATATGGAGAGAATACGAAGATCGGCCTTGTATGCAAAGTTGGGCTAGATGGTCCATTTATCTGTAATATATTAGATCGTATCTTAAAGTTAGGAGTTAGAGTTTTACTCGTGCACGGTTTGGTGCACGCCCACATTAGAAAGTCCCCTGGACTATAAATATGTACCTAGGGTTTATGGAATAAACAACAACTCACGTTCAACCCCAAACAAACCAATCTCGGCGCATCGCCAACTCCTTCGTCTCGAGGGTTTCTATCGGGTAGCGACATGCTGCCTAGATCGCATCTTGCGATCTAGGCAAGCACAAGCCCCACGTTGTTCATGCGTTGCTCGTATTGAAGCGCTTTTGATGGCGAGCAACGTAGTTATCTTAGATGTGTTAGGGTTAGCATTGTTCCTCGTTTAAGCATGCTTACGTAGTGCAACCCTTGCATATCTAGCCGCCCTCACACCTATCTCAGGTGTGGGGGCGGCACCCCGCTTGATCATTATTCAGTAGATCTGATCCGTTACGATTGCTCCTTGTTCTACAAGGATTAGTTTAATATCTGCAATAGTTAGGCCTTACAAAGGGGGAGGATCCAAGTGGCACGTAGGGTGGCGTTCGCAAGTCCTAAACAGGATGTTCCGAGGATCAACTTCATGTTGGTTTTTAGGCCTTGTTTAGGATCGGCTTACGAGCACCATGCGTGGCTGCGAGGCCCAACCTGGAGTAGGATGATCCGATTATGCGGTGAAAACCCTAAATCGTCGTAGATCTCATTAGCTTTATCTTGATCAAGCAGGACCACCAAGTATTCGTGCACCCCGTGCGAATCATGGGTGGATCGGCTCTTTGAGCCGATTCACGAGATAACCCGAGAGCCGATCGAGGCTCGTATTTAATGTTTACATGTATGCCCTGCAGAAACTAAGCGAGGCATCCCCATCACCTTCCTGACCAGGTATAGGTCAGGTGGCACGCCTTGCACTTCGCATCGCCGCGTGTGACCAGAAGAGCATTGCGGGCCGTCGCTCGGAGGGGTCTCAGCCAGCCGCAGCTCTAGGCTCTTCCCGGCTCTACGGTGTTGACAAGGCCGCTGCCCGCCGGTGGGTTTCGGCAGTCAACAAGATCTCCGTCGATCACTAAGTACCTTGAACTCCTCAAAAGGGATTTGTTCATAGCCTTGTACATTGATTGCAAATATTGAAGGATGGATATTTCCAGGCATTAGGGGAGATTTCAAGTACCAAATAGAATGCCAGGAAATCATTTGGAACTCCAGGTTCCTCTCCATATCCACGTACTCAAGAATCTAGACTATACGTCTATGATTCACAAATTTGCAACATTTTACAAATAATCTGCCATATTCATTTACTGATTAAAAGGTGATATATAATCCTTTGATATGACTAGAAATGCGCCCGAAAGAGTGGATGTACCAATAAAACCACTCAACTCCCTATTTCTGAAAAGAGGAGGAGTAGTACGGCCTCTAACCAGGATCTAGCTTCCTAGAAGCAACAAGGTAAAATGAGGAGCATATCAACCTAGCGTTGATTAACACCTTATGGGTAGTATACACCGAGTGGAAGGAAAACCTCCACAACCCAGCTTCAGCTTTCACACACTGGCTAGGATATCGGAACATCCAGACTCACGCGTATTGGGAAATCATGAAGATTCATCGTGGGTGTTGGGACTTGAAGTTCCATATCTCAGTGCCATTGGACCCACCAACACAATTGGTTGGGAATTAATAATATCTTTCGATATCTCCAAGGCACCACACATTACTTGACATATTCTTGTAATTTCAGAGAAATCTAAACTCCAATATCATCAGGATACACTGATGTTGGCTACTTGAACGATCCCCACAATGTGTATCAACATGATAGAATTGTCACTCCATTGATGTCTTTGAAACAGCTGGTGACTACACCTGCCAATCATTCTAAAATACAAGGCCTCGTACACACGTGTAGTTTTATGGAATGATAAACCACATACATTAGGCATGTGGTATTGGTTCTCTTGAACCATCAATCATTATCTACACAGATAATGCTGCTTGTGTGCATGGATATAAATATGATACATCAAGAGCAATATCACTAATCATATTGCCTCTAGATTGTTTTATCTCCATGAACTTCAGAAGAGTTGGGGAATAAACATTTAGCAAGTCAAATCACACAATAGTGATGTTGGTTTATTCACGAAGTCTCTACCAACTTCAGCATTCCAGAAGTATTTTATGGAATTGGTATGCGACGGCTTCCAAATTTGCAAGAATTAGGGGGGTATCTTCCTGAATCAATCATGTTCAAAGCATCATATTACACTCTTTTTCTCTTTATAAGTTTACTACATAGGTTCTCATCAAGGTTTTTAATGAGCTAATATCAACACAAGATGATATGTCATATTTTCTGTTTTCCCCGCCGGGGTTTTTAGGAAAATATATACGACATATATTGTTCTCTTACTCTATGGGGTTTTTCCCTTTTACAAGGTTTTTCTCATATCGAGTTAACAAAGAGACAATACCAATTATATGTTGTGTCATTTTCTCCTTATTTTCCCATTGGGTTTTGAAAGATTTTTAACAGCATATCTAACCATTATATGTTGCACCATTTTCTCCTTATTTTCCCACTGGATTTAAGGAGTTTTAGCAACATATCATACACACTACTCTCCTCATATTTTCCCCACATGGTTTTTAGAGGAGATGATTCCAAAGATGATTCTAGAGATGACCAAGCACAAGGACAAGGAAGGATTAGAGGGAGTGTTAGGATTTAATTAAATAGGTTTAATTAAAGGGATAATTCTCCCTCATGTAATTCTCTGTGTTGGTTGATTTGTCAACAGACACAACTCTTCCTCACACCTCTTCGAACAGGCATGACCCATATTTGTGTCCCTTCCCCTTGTATATAAGTTGTGAATCATCAATGGAATGAATCAGTTGAATCATTTGTTGTCTCTCTCGTTTGCTCTCAATATTACTTTAACAGCGTTAAGACCTAGCAGACTATCTGATTACTTAGTGGGAGTAACCTATATAGTAACATCACACACTATAAGCCGTTTTGGTGACATAGCATGACAATAAATAAATAAATAAAAAGGATGAGGTGGTAACTACTTCACACACCCCAAATGAATCTACAACATAATAAATGATACAATGCAGACAACCACATATAAGTTGCTACCCACTATGGAGATAGTGACATACTACTAGTTTAAGTTATTCATCGCTATGACCAGCCTTAGAGACTTCCGAAAAATATGCATGAGATGCTCTCGGAAAAACTGCCTCCTGGGTCGCCTCGCTCAGGCGACTACGGGGGCCTCCCAAACCCAAGCCGAACCACCTCCCCCACCAGCGCTCCCACCGGCCGCCGCCGCCGCCGACGGTGGTGGCGGCGCCCGACCGTCAAAGGCGGAGGGCGTTGGGGCACACTCCGGCGGCGCATCTGCGAACGGAGAGGCATCGTTGGGCGGCTGTGCGCGAAGGCGGAGGCCGCGGAGCTGGCACGGCGGCGGTGCTGTGAGGGCTGGTAGCTGCGGGGCCGAAGCGCGGGCGCCACGCGGTGCAGTGCGGCGGCGGCCGGCCCGCACGGGCTAGATCTGGGCCGAGGTGGGCTCAGTCTGGGCTGTGGCTGCGCCGCCTCCATGGATGCGTGCGGTCGCGCCCTGGGCGCTGCTCTGTGTCCACTGTGCGGGTCGTCTTGGTGGCCGTCCTCAAGTGCCAGTGGTGGACGGAGCTGTTGCTCCGGTAGCGGCGGTGTGCCTCTTGTCCCGATCTGACCATCTCGGTGTCGGTTCGGCGAGCGGTGGCCGCTGCGGTGGTGGTCAACAATCTTCTTCACCGGCGCTTCTCATCCTACCGCGGTGGTGGTCCAAGTTTGCAACATGTAACCTGCTCTTCTCTGACTTGCCGGGGAAACAATCTTCGGTCGGGGTGAAAATCCCTGCTCGGAGTCCTCTGGTGCTGACTGCGGTGACGCATGCGGGTGCCACTCCCTTCTTGAAGGCGTGGTCAATGTCCCGATTGTTTCTTCCCCTATGCCAGGGGAAACCCTAAGTCTGGTTTACCGGACTAGGCAGCGGCGGCGCGACACGTCATCCCCTTCTTGGAGGCGCTGCCTAGGCTATGAAGGGTGTCCCATTGTGGCTTGCGGAGATGGTGGTCTCGCCGGACTGAGTAGTGGTGCTTTGCTTGTGTTGGCATCTACTCTACGTGTAGGGCTCCGGAGCGCTATGTACGCCGTCGCCAACACCCTCTAGCTGACTTTTAACCAGGGTGGTTGGACCCTGCCATCCACTCGCCGTCGCCGACTCCCTCTAGGCGCTTGAGTTATGGTACGTTGGTCCGGGTAGCCTCGGTGTTTTGGTCATGCTTGTGTGGTGTTTTGCTTTGGTCATGACGCGGTCTTGAGGTTGTAGTCGTGTTGGAGGAGTGCGTTGTAAACCGCAAGGCATGTGTGGTGTGTTGTAGCTATTCCTTGGCTTTCTCCTTAAGCTTAATACAATAACGCGCAGATTCTGCTGCGGGTTCTCGGAAAAAAAATGACCAGCCTTAGTAGTTATTCTCCCATGAAACCAAATCGGCCAATCAATTACCCACGCTTCCCCCAACACCTCTCTATCGGAAAGGGCCGAGGCTTCTGATTTCTTCGGCTGCACTCAAGATCGAACTATAAGAGCAATTCCAATAGTGTAGCCAGCTGCTGGCTATAAGCCAAGTGCCATGTCATCTATAGCCAGCTTAGAGTCAACACATACAATAGTGAGCTATAAAAATGTAGTACTTTATCAATATATGGCCCACCTTTCACTCTCACAAAGTGTCTTGGAGCACGTGCTAGAGCTGGCTCTTGCATAAGAGCTCACTCTCCTTCTCTCTCCTCCTCTCTCTCCTCCAACTAAGCAATAATATACTATTTTAATCCTTATAGCCAGCTGACTAGGATTTATTGTACTTGCTCTAAGTAGTACTACAGATTTCAGGATTTCTTTCATCAATACTTATCTATTCAACAAAATTACTGATTCTAGGATCTTTGTTTTTTCTTCAAACAGAGGTACTCCGTACATAAAAATCTTACAGGCTTACGCTAGATGAAATTTCAACGAAATATGGGAAATTCGCATTTACTAAAATAATTGCCTTTTGGATCAAATTATTTCAGATAACAATACTACACACAGGTTCAAATAATTTTCACTTAATTAAGATATATTTGGTTAGATCTCAACATAATTCAAATAAAAATTATGAAAGTATACCCGTGAAAACCAAAATCACCAAAATTCAGTGATGTAGCCTAGGACTACTGGAATATTTCTACTCCGTGGAGCCAAATATTAGATTTTGCACAGGCCCTCCAAATTCCTAGGTAGGGTCCTGGCCTTGACCATGGCCGCATGGTCTCGGTCGATTAGAAGGTGATGGGTCACATTCTTCTGCTTGTGATAGGAAGCATGGTGATGCCATGGTGCGCCAAGCAAGGCTAAGTTAGGTATGCTTGCAGCATCTCCAGTCGTGTCTTGCTTGCGATAGGAAGCATTGTGATCTTGGCCCGATGCCATGTCATGGTAGGCTTCACCGAAGCAAGGCTAAGGTAGGCATACTTGCAGCATCTCTAGTCACATCTCCAGATAACATCCAGCAAAAGCGCCGGATTAAACGTTTAGACGCCGCTGCGTGGTTTCGCATTTGGGGAATGTCCGTTCCTACCCTCTTCTTCCAAACGTGATCCTAAAAAAAAATCAAGTGGTAAAAGCCATGTCTGGCATCCCTAATAGAGCCCTTGTGCACATGGAACTGATTGGGCACGCCAGCCAAGATTTAGGCCACACCCAAACCGAAGTGGCTATTGGGGCACGCGACTGGGAAAGGTTAAGTGTCCGAGACATCCCAAATACAAATACCTTTAGAGGTCTCGACTGGAGATGCTCTTAGAATAGGAGAATACAAGATTCCAATGGTCCAAATGTTGCACCGATAGACCTGTGTATGCATTGCATCGGTAAATCACTAATCAGACCTTGTGTGTTCTACAAAATTAATACTAAACGGCATCTTACAAACGAAGAATGTCACAATGTTTCTTTCAGCTTGGATAGAACCGAAATTTCAGGTTGACCAGAACTCCAAGTGCATTTTGTTGAGCTGCTTTCTCAGAATTTTTCCTATTAGAAATCAAACTCCTCGAAATCAAGCTCCTCAAAATCGTTGTCAGGTCCAGCATCACCACCATCAGCGTAGCCATCCTTGTTGTAATCAGCATAGTCACCTTCAAAGGTTTCACCGTCACCAGTGTCATGTGCGTATTCCCCATCAAAGCCCATGTCTCCTTTCTCATTTGCCTCGCTATCTTCATCTTTAGTCTGCTCGCAGCAAGCATTTAGGCAGCAGGAACACAACAAAGTTAGACAAGAAAAAGGTCAGTTAATTTCAGAGGCAAAGGATTTACAAATTCTGTGAACACAACAAAAAAAAAATCGGTGAACATAAACTAGGAAGACATACATTGTACAATCCACCAACTGCATCAACGTTGATTTTTGAGCCAAGCCCCTGCAAGAAACAACATTATATATATTAAATGTCAGTTTGTTTACATGGTTGGTTTAGCATGTAGTTACAAGGTTCACAGGCCAAATAATTTTTGGGGGTCTATGGTTGAACCAAATGTTAGTACCTTTCGTTTTAACATATTGTATGTCGCTTCTGCTGGTGTTTCAGCAGGTGTCTTTGTGTCTTCATTGCGTCTCCGTTTCTACATTAAAAAACGAATGGCTTTTAATCATGAACTCAATATAAAATAGTAAGTATACGCAGCAGGTTTGTGTCACACTAGTAAGATTTCATACCTTCTGCTGTCCCTCTCCTACGCCCACACCTCTAGCTGCTAATTCAGCTGCTAAAGCTTCCTTTGCAGCTTGTTCCTGTAAAAGAAAGCAGCAGAAAGTTACACCCTATGGTGAGAATAAGAACTGCCTCATGTTGCTAGAGATACAATAACTACCTCTAGGTATTCTTTGTTCATTTCCTCCCAAATTATCTTTTTGTACTGTGTCTCCTCTTCATTATGAAGATACCCATCAACCTACAAAATTAATAGAGCAATTAGAAATCCCAAATAACCTATCTGGACATCTTTCAGGCTTAAAGACTGCGAAGAATTAGTGTGAAAAGTGTGTTTAAGAGATTTATAAATAAAAGGTACCTCCACATCATCAATATCAGAAAAATTTTCTGGATCAGCATCAGCTTTGCCGTTTTCACCTAAGAATGCCAAATAACATTCAAAAGTTAATCAGCAACAACGAACCAAAAGGGGCCAGGTAAACCGAACTGAAATTACTATTAGCATGTTACAGGTAACTAACAAACCTCCGACTTCAGCATCTTCTGAAGCTACATGATTCTTTGCAATGTCCTCAGAACTAACTGTGGAAGATTTATCTCCAACTGAATTCTGCTTTGAAAAAGGCAAACTGAATTTCAAAAAAATATATACATATAGAGCACACGCAATGGATAATAACAAAAAGAGCTAATGCAGATGTAGTGAGCAGGTAAACATATGTGGGATACATCATGATGCAATAAATCAATAGTTCGGAAATATAAATAACAGGTTCAAATATTTCATCAGAAGATACTGCAGCAGGAGGTAGTCTGGTACAGCACCAACCAGAATTAGTTAATGGGTATATTTTTGTCTTTCATGTCCTTCGAGGACATGGCATGTGACTGTTCAGGTAAGTGGACTATTTGCTCCTATAGTGTGAGCTTTGTGTGACAACCTGCCCCCATTGGAATTAGACCCCAAGTGCAGCCCAATAGTGGGAACATGCATGCATACGCACATTTGGAACCTGGGCTCCCAATTACTAATGCATGGCCAACCCAAACGGGGTTATGTCCAACCCAGATTGGAACATGGGCTGTTTGGCAAGCAGAAAGAGCTGGAGAAGAAGCAAGGGAGCTAGGAGAGGTCAACGCTGCCTGAGATCTTCCCCATCTTGCGAGAATTCAGTATCAGTGAAGTTTTCTTCCACCCCACCAAGAAACAGAACACTGGTGAGGTTTTCTTCTTCTCACCTAAATGACGTCTCAGATGAGTGAAGGCAGAGGCAGGTGCACTGTAGCCTCTTGATTTGTTGAGTAGATAAAGTTGTGAGGAAACATATGGAACTTGTATTTCCACGAGGCCCAGGGCCAGTATATATGCATGTACATGTGTGGTAAATATGCAGAAAACACCTTATAGAAAAGGAAAAATACACCGCAATACACAGAAAGTATAAATTACTCTAACAAAGGTAAGAAGCGTGAATTTGACTATATTTGGGTCATGATTATTACCTTCATAGGGCTCATGATGTTATGTTCAGCATCAGAAATTTCTATCTCACAAACTGTCTCTGCGTTCATCGCAGCAGCTTCCTCGGCCTTTTTAGCAGCTTCCAGTCTTAGTTTCTCAGCTCGTTGGAAAGCTGGAGGGTCAGCACCACCTTTCCAGTCCACCCGATAGTTTAGTAAACTGAACAATCAGGTCATGTGTCAATGGTGAATGAAGTATCAAAACCAATGCATCGCAAACATAGTAAATGGGTATTACTTTGTTGTAGCATTTCTCACAAAGTCCATGAGCAAAATGCTCGACACCTTTATCCTTATGCTTGCAGAGGACTTCTCCAGATTTGGGTGAAAATTCTAAAACAGGTTCTTCTTCATCAGCCTTTGCCAAAAAATCTTCAATCTAGCATAGAGGCATGAAGTGTTTATAGATATGTTGAATGTAAAAGATAAAAATAGGAGCCGTAAAATACAATTGGTCATTAATAAATAAATAAACTCCTGGTCATGAGTCATGACGGATAATGATACATTTGTAGTAGATGGCAAGAAGAGACTGTACTACCGTAGCGGCATGAAATGGCATGCCAAATGCTCTAGTTGATAAAAAAAATACTATCGCCTACAATTAGTTGTCTGAATGGCTAAAAAGAAACAACGATTATTTGCTCTAGAATCAAATAAGGTCTAATTCTTGTCACATAAGATCAAGGTTTTAAATAGCGCGCAATTTCACCGGTTTTAGCGCGCAATAGTGGATTTGGACCCTCCACGCTACACTTCACAGAAAATGGTCGCTACAGTGCTAAACACGAAATAACATGCTAAATCGTGCTCAATTGCGATAAAACGCATAACACGTAGCGGCGCTAAAACGTTTGGCTGCAAAAAAACAAAGGTCCAAAACTGCAGACCAACCCATCGGCTCAAAAGTCCAATTTCCCCACCAAAGCTAAATACCTAAAGCACATATACGTACGGCAAAACCTAGCCTAAATCCCAGTTCAGCAGTTCCCCACGGAAGCGACGGCGGCGGCTGCCTCTTCCATTGTGACATCGGCGTCCGCTGCTTCCTCCCACAGGGTGCCGTCGGCTACTTCCTCCGGCTCGGATGTCTGAGACGCCGGAGGCAAATCACCCACCAGGTTAGAGCTGACTAGAACCTCCTCCTCATCCTGATTTGTAGATGCGTAGATGTATTGAACTATTGATCTGTAGATGACTAGATTGGTACTATACAAGCTATCCTCCGATTTGTAGATGAATCGATTCAGACTTTGAGAGATGACTAGTGAACATGATTTGTAATGACCTACTATACTTTTTTTTTTGTAAACCGTAATGAACTACTATACTGCACTACTGCTGCTGCTGTAGTGATGTTCTTCTTGTAAAGTGCTTTTGTTTTCTGGTTGTGAACTACTAACCTCCGATTTCTTGTGAACTACTATACTGCACTACTGCTGCACGATTTGTACAAACCATTTAACAACCATTTAACAGTAGTTGTGCTGCTTTTGTTTTCTGGTTGTAGGTGTGGCAAGCACAGCATCAACAATACAAGGAGAACGTCTTGTTGTGACGTCAAAAGACCCAGCATGGAAATATTGCATTTGTCCGGACATCAACAAGAAGAATTCTCTAAGATGCATCTACTGTCATAACGTGTACACAAATGGCACTACTCGAATCAAGCTGCACCTTGCATGATTGCTTAAAAGTGCCAGCTGATGTAAAACAAGAAATGCTTGATTATTTGACAGTGAAGGGTGATAAAAAGGCAAGCACACTCCAGGAGCAGAAGACAGTTAGATGTCAGGTGGACTTGAACCACTCAGAGGGGGAACTTGGTTCAAGTTCAAGTGATGAAGATCACAGAAGCAGATCTCTTGTTGTGCTTAAGTCATCGAGAGGCGCAAGATCTAAATCCTCAAGTGGTCCTATGGACAAATTCTGCAAATTAACACCTGAAGAGGCTATAGCTGCAAGGAAGGAAAAACGTGTTGAGAAGATACAAACAAAGCTGACAACTGAGGAGAGAGAACAAAAAAGGAATCGTGCTTGTGAGTACATCTGCCAGTTCTTTTATGAAGCGGGCATTGCACACAATGCAGTCACACTTCCTAGCTTTGATCTTATGCTTCAGTCAGTTGGACAGTTTGGTGAAGACCTGCAAGGTCCTACTCCTTATGAAATGGGTGGCCCATTCTTGAAGAAGAGGAAGAAGAGAGTGGAGGAATCCTTCAAGGCACACAGGGACACTTGGGAGCTCAGTGGATGTACAATCATGACTGATGCATGGACAGATTTAAGAGGAAGGGGGTAATGAATCTTGTAGTTCATAGTGATTATGGTGTGGTGTTTCTTAAATCTGTGGACTGCTCAGCCGTGAAGAAAGATGGAAAGTACATCTTTGAGCTTGTTGATAGTTGCATAGATGAGGTTGGGGAGAAACACGTAGTTCAAGTGGTGACTGATAATGCAAGTGTGAATGTAGCAGCATCTGCTATGTTGAAAGCAAAGCGACCCAGCATATTCTTGAATGGTTGTGCTGCCCACAGTACTGATCTGATGCTAGAGGAGATTGGAAAGCTGCCATCAGTTGACTTAACTATTACAAAAGCAAGAGGTGTGATAGTTTTTCTTTATGCACACACGAGTTTTGTCCCTAATGAGGGACTTCCTTGGGAAAGATCTGGTTAGGTCTGGTATTACTAGGTTTGCTACAGCATACTTGAACTTGAAGAGTATGTTGGACAATAAGAAAGAACTCCAGAAGCTATTTAGATCAGATCAGATGGATGAAATGGGCTATTTAAAAAAGGTGAAAGGAACTGAAGCCAACAGAACTGTGCGCTCTGAAATTTTTTGGAGAGGAGTAGATAGTGTTGTCAACTTCTTTGAGCCATTGGCTAATTTGCTCCGGAGAATGGACAGCGATGTACCAGCTATGGGACTTATATACGGCGCTTTTGTGGACGCAAAGAAAGAGATTTCAACCAAGTGTGAAAATGAGGAAACTTGCTTGCAGGAAGTGTTGGATATTGTGGATAAAAGGTGGGATAAGAAATTAAAGGGGCCACTACATAGGGCTGGATATTTCTTGAATCCATACTACTATTATGAAAACAAGCTGAACATTGAGTTAGATGGATCATTTAAAGATGGGCTTATTGCTTGCATGGAGAAAATGGTTAGAGACGGCAGCAAGGAGGACATAATCATGGACAAGATTCAGGTATATCAAGATGAAGACGGCTCATTTGGAAGAGCGAGTGCTAAAAGGCAGCGGAGAAACAAAAGCTTTGATCCATGTGAATATATGCCTTGTTCTCATTTTTAAAATCAGATTTTGCAATGCTTTCCTAACTTCTCTTTTATTTATTTTTATGAAGCTAAATGGTGGTCCAATCATGGGTCAAGTGCACCAAATCTCAGGGTATTGGCGATGCAAATCTCGAGTTTGACATGCAGCTCCTCTGCTTGTGAGAGGAATTTCAGTATTTTTCAGCAGGTAAGAAAGAAGTACAGTTATATTGTTCTAGTGCAACTCCTTCCAGTGGTTGGTTGTTCTCTTAAGAAAATGGCACAAGAGCTATATAGATTTTATTTCACTTACAGTACCATTTTTGTTTACTTGCAATCAGGTTCACACAAAGAGTCGCAACAGACTACTTCATGACAAAATGAGAGACCTTGCCTTTATCAAGGCCAACTCCAAACTCGAACAAAATAGAGGGATGAAAACCAGGGATCCAATTGAGCATAAAATATTTGCAGATCTTGTAGAAGATGAAGATAATGAGTGGATCACAGGAATTGTGCAGTTGTTGTTGTAGCTGAACCTGAAGTTGAAACAACAAGTGTTGCATCAAGAAAGAAAGTTTCTCGCCCAAAGAAGAAGTTGCTTCCAGTTTATCGCGACGACAAGCTGCAGTCTGCGGGTTCTTCTGGATCGGAAGATGCATTCTTCTTCCGGTTCTGAATGAGTGCTTTCACCTCTGTTGTTGCCTCCTTGGCTCTTAAATCATAATGTTAGTATGTCTTAAAAAATGTTGTCTTTAATTTGGTCCTGGGAATCTACTTTGAACGATCTGGTTATGCAATTAGTCTGCTGGACAAGATTTTAGTTGCCAAAGTCCTTAACATTTGCCTGTCTTTTTGCAAAACGCTATTTTATATATAGCGCGCTATAACGTGCATAGCGTTTGGAGAAGCTCCTCACTAAATGAAATAGCGCGCTATTTAAAACCCTGCATAAGATGCAACTCCCACACAGCTGAATGATAGTCACTTCGGTATGCTTCAGAATGGACGGCTTAAGAATTACTTCCACGACATGAAGAAGATCAAACAATTTGCACCAACTGATCGCTGACCATTATAGTATAGCAAATAACCATTTTACTAAAGTTCACTTCTCAGTCACCTGATTTTTGTTAACTTCGCAGTACTAAGCCCCAAAAACACAGGCTAACAAATATATGCAGTTCTAGTAAATGTTTACTGCAACTTTTAGTTCTATTTGTTTCAGTAATTTTAGGGGTAGCCTAGGCTTACTTTTTTTCAGTAGAGGTAACACTTTCTGTCCAGCTAAGATAAGTTTTTGTGTTTGTATTGTGTGCGACATGGATTCGGAAAGGTGACTAAAATCTAGTAAAGGTGACTTCATTTGATGAACAACAGCACCATTTGACTATTTCAAGTAAAGCAGATACATACCGTCAAGCTACCAGATTCTGTATTTTCGAACTCGATCAAGCGCTTAGTTAGCGTTGCCTCACATACATGCACGACAGCAACCTGACAAACATAACACAGTTTATGTCAATCATATCCAAGCCTACATTACACATCGAATGTGCTGATTTATACTCCCTCCGGTGCTTTTTAATTGACTCAAATTTAGTTTAAAGTTGTACTAAATCCGAGTCAATTAAAAGAGACCAGAGGGAGTAGAAGAAATGCTGATTAACACAATAGAAAGTCATTTAGAAATTAAAATACAACTCTCAAATAAGTAGATCTGTTGTGGGCATCGGAGCTTACAATATTTGACTTGGTATAGTTATACCCATGTGAAAGTGCAGCGATATATAATGCTGCGCCACATAATCCACTTGGCTTCCTCCCAGTCTGCAACAGGGCAAACTATTACAACCTTCCAAAGGGACTTTAAATAAAAGCTTTGAACAAAGAAGATGCTAGCCTGCATCCAATCTCGTTTCATGCTAGCTACAATGCGTAAAGCTGTGTCTGAGACAGCATTATCCCTTTTCCCAAGTAAACCTGCAGATAAAAACAATAAATTAAAACAAAAACATACAAAAATAAAAGCATGGTTCACTTTCTTGCTAACAGGTGCGATTGTGCGCCTAACTTCTGTAGTGTGGCTATGTGTTAGGTACACCATAAAAACTGTGCCTTACAAGCAAAAACTGTTCCTTACTTTATAGCCTCTGTAGCCTATTAACAGTATACAGCCGAGGACGGATATTCTGCCATTAGGGTGTCACTAGCTCTTTCTTTACATAGCATTTTTCTATTTGTACCTTAAAGATGTCATGTGATCAGTCTCTTCTTTTCATGCAATACACGCTAATTGCTACACCTGAACAAATAAATGAAGCAGACCAATAAACCATGCAATATTAGTAGGAAAATTCAATTTTATCCCTCAACTATTCTTGAAATCTCCTTGGCCCCTTCTGAACTCTTGCCCTAAACCACCCTAGTTGTGGTCTAACATGGCGCTTACTAGGATTCTCATCAGCATAACCCTATTTACTGAACAATGGGCCCCACATTTCAGTGGAAAAAAAATCCTCTTAACACAACTCATCCTCCTCCTGCACATCTCTTGCTGCCACCATCTAAATCGAGTCACTGCCCCGCCATCCCTCCATTAGACCCCTATCATGGGATTGTCTCAGCATCATGGTTGGTAACCGTCCTAGGGCCAAGGTTCGTCTGAACACGGTGGTCCAAGGAGCAAGGATTGTGCACCCATGACGCCGGAGATGAGAGGGAGAGAAAGGCTGGCTGGGATTAGAACACTACTAGCTTATTCACATTCATTGCATAGTCAATATGGGGTACATGGTGAGTCTCTTTTACATAGAAGACTCAACTTCACGCCTAAGAATAGAATAAACGGAATCCCAAGTTCCCTAACAAACCAAATAGTTATCTTCCTAACTAATCGAGTCTCTTTCCTCACTAAATTTATATCCTTACTAACTAAATAGCATACTATTCTTACTCCTTTTTTTTAATCTTCCTTCATCTGCCTAATGCATTGTGAATGACCAGCCAGCATCTAAATGTTGGCTCCTCCTTGGATAACAATACAATGGATGCCCTACTCCTACAGCCACCTAGAAACAGGATGACAGTTGTACTGCTCGGAGCTTACATGGCCCATAGAATGACAGGTAGAAAATCCAGGTAAGAAACTCCTAAGGTCCAAGATAATCAACTGAGGCATTTCCCAACACACCAATGCAATGGAATCAAGAAACAGGATGATGCCTCATTCATCACGAACATGAAGTGATCTTGCAACCAAAAGAACATAACTTTTCTCCATCAATTAGGGTCACATGCAAATCCAACACCCCAAAACATGGCCCATAGAATGACAGGTAGAAAATCCAGGTAAGAAACTCCTCAGGTCGAATATAATCAACTGAGGAATTTCCCAACACACCAATGCAATGGAATCAAGAAACAGGATGATGCCTCATTCATCACGTACATGGAGTGATATTGCAATAAAAAGAACATCACTTTTCTCCATCAATTAGGGTCACCTGCAAATCCAACACCCCAAAACACGGGTAGATCTCGACAGCAAGAGTTATTGCAGCCCTTCAATATGAAGACAGCCAAATCAAGAGGGTGCAAGGAACGCACCAATAATCAAGTGAGGAGATTGAACCGTTAGTGAAAGGAAGAAAAAGCCAAGGCTAAATGGTTCCAGCAGGCTATTGTGCACAGTTGAAGGGTTGGGAGATGAATACGAGATTCCGAAGGAAGGCTCAAAGAAAGACAAATAGAATAGCATGGAGGAAGATTCCATTTTTTAAAACAAGAGTTGAAGTTTAATTCAGTATCGATGAACAACATAATTTATTCTAGAATGCTAAAAAAATAGGACCATTAAAATAAAAGGGGACTTCATTTTTAGCTGTTTTGATACGATTTGTCAAGTACTCAACAAGATTATGTTTTTTGGAATTGGACTTCATAGGAAAACCGGAACCAGACAAAACCAGACTGACCAGTATTGGGGCGGTCACCGGAAATCCATGGGGGCTGGCAGGCTTGCTAAAGACACAAAATTGGATCTATTGTTTAGAACAGGAGTGCATAACAACTGAACAAAAGAATCTCAACTAAATAAAAAAAATACTGCCTCCATTTTTCAATAAACTTAGTCAAACTTACAACCGCTTGACTTAAGAAAAGATGAAATGGACTTGTATTAAAAAATGGAGGGATACGATGGAATATATGATTAACTTACGTTCTGTAAAACGATGGATGAAAAGGCTGGGATCTATGAGCTTCTGAACAATTGGATGTTCTGCAAGTAGCAAAACTTGGCAAAGCTGCAGAAAAACAGCGCCTAGGACATAGCTGAAACAAAAATCTAGATGAGCCCTTCTACAAGGACAAAAATATAAAGGGCAAGAAAATGGTTCACTTACACACTTATCTTCAAATAGTCAGAGAAATCGATAAGAAGATAAGCTTTTTTACTTTGCCTGACAAGAAAAATAATTAAATATGGATGTAAGTACCAAACTATTGAGTTAAAGGGGGCAGATTTCAATGAAGCATGAAGAATATAAAAAGGAAACAGGGAAAATTCTTGCAATTTTAAGAAAAGCAATAAAATGATGAAATGTATAAGCGTGTAGTGGTAGTGCTTCGACTGCAAATATAATAAGTCAATTGCACACTGACAAAGTCTATAGAGTCCAGAAAGTAGTAATACCAATCTCATGT
Organism: Lolium rigidum; assembly: GCF_022539505.1. Taxonomy (NCBI): domain Eukaryota; kingdom Viridiplantae; phylum Streptophyta; class Magnoliopsida; order Poales; family Poaceae; genus Lolium; species Lolium rigidum. The sequence goes on along the minus strand of NC_061511.1, from coordinate 94,550,627 downwards.
GGACGATGCATATACCCCTTTTTTTATATATTAATAACTAAAGTTGATTCTTTTATTACTAGCATGGCTTCAAGTGTAACATATTCCCCAATTGCGGGAACTATTAAGAATAAGAAACAAACAAAAATTAATCACTGGTAGACCATTCCATACAATATAGAATATAAGGAGTGTGGGTTCTACATGCATGTCTATGGTCTGAAGAAGCTTGGTTGCATCATTCATAGGTTCGCATAGCTTAGGCACTTATCTCTTGGTCATACCGCATGTTGTTTTACGAACCAACCAGGACAGAACTTTCTCAAGATCAAGCATTTAATATTCTAGTTAGAAACCAGAGGATTTGGAAAAAAACTTAAAAAATAATGTAGCAACCCAGTATTGTGATTTCTAATACTCCACAATAAAAAAAACTTTTGCCTCTTTTCACCAGGAAATTAAATAAGGAGTTGCCACATTGAAGCAATTGATAAAATACACTAAAGGATACTCCTAACCCCACCCAAAATGGCAGTGAACAAGGTCACATGTGAATAAGGAATAGGAAAGCTTACAGTAAAGGAAGAGACAAATTATTAATTAGATGATAGCATACCGGCAGGCAATGTAAAGGCAAGCAGCTGCAACATGAGTTGTTCGACGGCCCCTTGTAAAATTATTGTCAACGGCTAGCTACACTTGAACAAGATGAAATACCATTATCACAAATTACCATAACTACTTTAGAGAAGATAGTTACTGAATAGTGAGTGATAAGAAAAATGCATACCGTATAAAATTTATGAGCCATATCGATTATAGTTTCTCCACCACCAACATGTAAGCTAGTGACAATCTGCCAAATCTCGTCTCTCCCTAGAGAAATAGATCAAAAATTTACTTGACAAAGTTGGGCACACGGTCAGTGAAATAAATGAGAATGCTTAAAATCCATACCTTTCATTAAAGTTCTTTCGTGGGATAGGGAACTTCCACTCTCGATGCTGTTGAGAATGTTTCCAGACATCCGGCTCTGTACACATTCAAGAAAATCAACGATACAAACTACAGAGCTAGATTAAGAAAATGAGTAATAAGAAGCACAGGGAAAAGATCAACCGTCCCTGAAGCATCCTTGATAAATTCAGGCTGATCAGTGTAAATATCCTGATCAAGAACCTTCCCGCACGTCCCACAACATCTGACCATCAAACAATGACAAGACACATGAAGAGCTGTTGAAGCTGCTTAATAGAAATCTACTGAGCAAGAAGTAGCAAAGTGATCAACAAAAACCATGTTCATAAGCAAGTATAAGGGCCTGACTTGACATGCAATGAGAAGAAGAAAGAAAGAAGAGGAAAGGTGGTCTCACATATATCCTTTGTCAGGATCCTTTATGAATGGGCAATCATCGGCACAATGAGTACAGTAGACCATTGCTGAACAGAAGAAGTAGGATGATCCAACTACGGTCAGCCTTCAAGCAAGAGGAATACAAGTAATGGCTTTCATTCAACCTTGAAAACAGTAAACGAATACTATTCAGATTGGGAAGTAAATACAAATATGGGAACAGCACACACCTGAATTCGATTTTTTTTTCCTGCCCAGTTCCAATCTAACAATGCACTAAAAGTTAAAGCTTTACAGCTAGCATGTGAGGGCGACCTACTGCCTCCCTGTTTGTGCACTTACTCTGGAGGTCGAACAGGGGACGCTCTGCCGTCGCGAGGCGTCAGGAGGACTGCGGGGGTCGAACGAGTCGGCAGTGGAGAGGCTGGGCGGCGGCGCAGTAGGTGGAGGGTGGCGTCAGGGAAGGGCTGGGCGGCGGCGCTGCATCGGTGGAACGGCGCGTCCGGGGCGGGGATCGGCGGCGGCGCTGCTCCAAGGGAGGGGAGGGGCGCGGCCGGAGGAGGGTTTGGGCGGCGGGGAGGAGGGCTGCGCGGCAGCACGGGAATGTGCAGAAAGGACGGAGAGACAACAGCGAGGGTTCTTCCAGGTTTCGACCAGACCAGAGGTTTTCTTTACTCCCTACATTTTCTTCCAATAGTAATTCTTGGATAATTTCTTTTGGACCCTTTTTTTGCGGGGAAACTTGAGAGATTTTATTCAGCTAAAACTGACCCCTCACCATCAACCAAAAGGCTAACGACCAGGAAAGAGAGAATAGCCAAAATACCACTAGTGAAAACCAAACATGCCAAAATACCACTAGTGAAAACCAACTTGCCAAAATAACACTCACTTCAGTTTGTTTGTAGCCAAAATACCACTACCGTTTGTTGTCAAAGAGACACCGTGAGTCAAACTGTTAGTTCTTTGTCAGATTTGTTGGTATTCCCAAATTACCCCTAAAATCTTATCCATGCCCAGTTCTCTCCAAATCCTTCCCGTAGCTGCTCCATTTTCCATGGCAGCCCGACGAGAAAGGACACGCCGGCGCCTCCCTGCAATTCCCCTGCCCCTGTGAACCTTCTTCCGCCCGTCTCCCGCCGCCCTCCGCCTGTCGCGCGTCGCCCGTCGCGCACCGCCCGTCGCCCTCCTCCCGTCGCGCGCCGCTCTGCGCCCTCCGCTGTCGCTCCCCGACCGTCGCCCGTCGCTCCCCGACCGTGGCCGCGTGGCTCGACCCCCTCTACCTGTGGCCACCTGTCGCCCGTCGTCCGCCGCGCTTCGACCGTGGCTACCCTCACAGGAACCATCCCTTGGGTGAGCTGCTCCTCTGTTTGTTGTTCCATGTTCGGATGTTCCCAGTATGTAGTATGTTCATTCATTGTAACTACAGAAAATTTAGAATTTTCTATGTTTATGTGTTTCAGAATCGATTTAAAAGAAGAATTCCAGCGTCGAAAATCAAATGTGTGTAATGGGTAGTGCTCTGAACCATAATGTGTTGTTGCTAGCTTTTGTTGATGCTATCTTGTTCTCAACCATGTGTATAGTTGATATTGCTGACATGTTGTCAAAATGACTTGAAATGGTGTCAAAATGATGCTGCAGTGCTGTCAAGTTATGATGAATGCTATTAAGTTGTGTTGAAATGCTGTCAAAGTGAGCTGAGATTGTGTTGTATTGTTTTCTGTTGATTTGTTGTTGAAACGTTCCCAAGAGATAAGGGTATATATGTCTTTCATGGATGGTGTTAGGCTCAGTTAGCCACTAGTGGTATCTTGGCTACAAAAAACTGAAGTGAGTGTTATTTTGGCAAGTTGGTTTTCACTAGTGGTATTTTGGCATGTTCGGTTTTCACTAGTGGTATTTTGGCTATTCTCTCACCAGGAAATCATGAATACAATCGAGCCAGCTGCTCGTCACGATCAGCGTACAAGCTAACTTAGCACACAGGTGTGCCGAAATGTTTGCAGCCCTAGAGACATGCTGAATAACAAAGTAAGAAAAATATGAAACTAGCTCTCCTATTTTTGCAGAATTAGTGCCACAGTCAAACGGGAGCTGTGGGGAGAGTTCCAGAGATTAATCATCTCCATGTAATCTGTCTCGATCACTACCTTGGAATAGCCCTGGAGCTTTGCGAAGATCACTCCATCACGTACAGCCAAGGATTCAGCAATGAGAGGGTCAGTAACCTCAAAGTAGGGTTTGCTCCATGCTCCCAAGTAGGAAGAGCGTGAGCATGCCACACCTCCAGCACCACCGTGACGAGCATCCAATGATAGTCATCCATCAGTGTTAATTTTAACAACACCTTCATCCGGAGGGCGCCAACCATGATCAGGAAGAACAGTAGCACAACTCCTCGGAATATCTAGAATCGCCAGTGCTTCCTTAGCCGTTTTAACAAAATTGACTGGGTCATAGACCCCCCTATCATGTGTCCAACTGTTCCTCGAGTTCCAAATGGCCCACATAACCGTAATTATCTTTGATCGATCCGAACTTGAGAACATGGCATCACAAATAATGTCAGGGGTCCAAGTATGTGGGTGTAGCTTTGGCAAAGTAAACTGCAGCCAATCTTGTGCCTCCACCCAGAACCTCTTCGCATGATCACATGAGATCAGCGCGTGCAGTAGATCTTCATCTACTGCCAGGCAGATTTTCTTCTACTAATTTTGGCAATATGTCTATGCTTCAAAGTGGCTTCCACTGGAAGAATCCCTCGCAAAATCCTCCATCAGAAAACTCGAACATTTGGCATAACATTCAATTTCCAAAGAACTGTTCACAACTGCTTTTTTGAAGCTGAGTTTTCGGTAATCGTCCCTTCGTCTAGAGCTAGAAGCTCGTTGCGACTCACTAGAGCACGATACGCAGATTTAACATAGTAGTTACCAGTTCTTTCCAATGACCAGGCCCAGAAGTCTTCACCCCCACCACGGCACAGCGGAATATTCAACACCGCATCGGCCTCCGGAGCGATCAATTTGCTTCTGACCACATCCACCTTCCAGCATCCAGCATCATGATCGATTAGCTCTGATACGAAGGTAACATTATTTCTACTAAGTTGCACCGACGGCTGCATCGTTTGGATACCAGTATCAATTTCTTTTGGAACCTGCAGGACACTTTTAGGACGAGTCTGGTAGGTCGCATTTATTTTGGCCGTACGTGGAGAGTTAAAAACATTCTGTTTGGATGTTGGGTTCTCTTCATGCTATGGCCGTACGGGTTTTAAAACACGTTTTTCTACTTTTGGTTCTGGAGGAACTGACGATTCAGCTGCCATGGTTCGAATCGAAATAAGATGCGCATAGACGGTATGAATCCATTCTGACCATCGGTTTCGAGTTTCCTCAACCGTAAATCATAAATTGTGTGTTTATGTTTCGAGCTCGGATTTTGTCAAATTCATCGCACACGGTGGACCGTGTGAAATTTCTTTGTTTAGGCTCACTCTGCATTAAACTTCTTCACCCACTCACTTCAAATCAACACAACCATAGTTTGAATCAAAATAAAATGTGTGTTGACAATATAAATCAATTCCGACAATCAGATTCGAGTTTCGTCGGGCGTAAGTCATAAATTTTGTGTTCATGTTTCGAGCTTTTTTTGAGCGAATTTCATCAAATTCGTCGCACACGGTAGATCGTTTGAAATTTCCTTTGATGGGTATATTCACATCACCATCATGCACAACTCTCGTGTTGTAAGTTTTTCGTTTCGATGGACGTAGATGGATAGATAAACAACTCACTAGTATCCTATAACTAGTATGTATGTGGTAGTTCATTTGGATGTAGGGTAACATGTTGCTCAAAGTTTCACTTGTCTTCTCGATCATCTTGTTCATCGGTTCATGGTGGTAAACACCCTCGGTGGGGGTGGCATGGTGGTTGACGTGGGCATTACCCTTCGGGTAACCAATGTTGCCCTACTCTATATTTCCTAGTTGGGGGCCCATGAAGACACTCAGTGGCGAGGTGGGCCGCTAGGACGATGCAACGGAAGATACCTTGGAGTACAAGATGCGGAAGGAGCCGAACAAGGAAAGTCTAGAGATAGATCTACTATAGACCTAGTCGTACTCGACTAGGCCTCTTGAGACCTGGCCTCCTATATAAAGGCCAGGAGAGGGGCTGTCGAGGGGACACAATCAATCTTAGCAATTTTAGCCAACAAAAGCTTAGAGCTAGGTCTCCCTAGCGATTAGCCATCTCGACGAGATCTCAGCCGAACTATTCGGCACCCCATTGTAACCCATTATCATCATAATCAAGAACAGACAGGCAGGACGTAAGGGTTTTACCTCATCGAGGGCCCCGAACCTGGGTAAATTGCTTTCCCCGCTTGTCTGCGAACCGATGTCTCGTGTCAGCCTGCAGGATTCCACCAACCCTAAGCCCCTATCGGAGGGAATTGCCAAGGAGCACCCTCGACAATTGGCGCCGTCTGTGGGAAGCCTGTCGGCACAAGATCGGTCATCGGCAGATCCAATCATGACACCGGCGACTTCACCGGCCACCTCATCAGCAACTTCATCGACACCGTCATCGCCAAACCTGGGAAGCCCGATTCGGTTCGGCTCCTATGAGTTCACCCCACACAGCGATTCTTCTCGCTCGAACTTCTCAGATCTACAAGGAAACATGGAGATGACTTTCGGCAGCGTCCACTACAACGTCAACGCAGAAGGAATCCTTCGGCTACTGGAATCGCCCACTTCCAGATCGATGAGTCCAAGCGCGTCATCGTCACGCGACCTTTCGGCTGGCCTGACAGGCTCGACGAGTTTACCCGCACCCTCGACTCCCCGTTCCGTGTCTTCAATGTCGGTAGGATCCGACGATCCCACATCTTCGGAGTTAACTTTGTACTACTGCTTGAACTGCGACACCAGGCACGGGCTGGGATCGAGCGACACGCCGTTCATCTGCAATGCCCAGTATTCATCGGGAGAGGACAGTATCGACAGCATCGTCCAAGGAACCACCAGAAGAACGGCGCACCATCAGGTCTGTGTCGCCAATAACACAGGAAACACAAGGCACAGAGGAAACAGAGACCATACTCCTCGTTCCGGTAGGCGGGCGAGTTTCGACAACAGCGCCAGCAACCACGACAGCGATTACACCATCGCAGACGAGGAGTGGGCAGCCGCCAGGGCAGCAGTACTCAACAACACACCGCTCCCCGCAGGAACCTCAGTCGGAACCCTCAATGCTTATCGCTCTATACTAGAGAAAAATCGGGAGCACCTGCCAAAGGAACAAGCCTCTCTCGAGAGACGCCTATCTGCGGCACATCGATCCACTGAGCGGCGAAGAGGCTCGCAGGCGAGCGCCTCTCGAAATACTCAAGGGGCAGGCAAGCACAGGTCGAGGCTGTCCAGGCTCTCGGAAGATGATGCCAGAGAAATCACGTCAAACATGACCAAGTCCTTTATGACTACGGACACCGCAGGCATGCCACGACCGAAAACCGTTGCAGGAGCAACTGCCAACCTTGCTGCATACCTCATTAACCAACGCCCTGAAGGGTCCATGGCCCAAGCTCATCGAGGCGCCCTGGAAAGTCTCGCGATACTGGGAAATAATCTAGTTCCACAAAAGGAAAAGACCACGCTGCAGGGCAGCGGCTCGAAGTATCATGCGAGAGACGCTCGGGATGAAATCACCCAGAGCAGGATCGACAAAGCGAGGCGACGACGCGCCGCTAGGAACGAGAACGACAACGATTCTTTGAATGAGGATCAGGAGTACGACGGCGAGCTCAGGGGAGCCGACTGTTTAAGTCACAGAATCCGAGAGGCAATGCCGCCCAGGAAGTTCAAGCCTACGCCTACCGACGCTGCCAAATACGATGGGCAGCAAGTGCCAAGATCTTGGATAGATGACTACCTGCAGACTATAATACTACATAAGGGGGACCAAATAGCAGCAATGCAGTGCTTACAGCTCTATCTCAAAGATTCGGCGCGAGCCTGGCTAAGGGGGCTGCCGAAGGGTTCCATCAAATCATGGGACGATCTAGTAGACGCCTTCGTTGCCAATTTCCAAGCAACATACAAGAGACCCGTCGGGATCGAAGAAATGACTAAGGAGATTCACCAATGACTACGGAACTGCCAGCAGAAGCAGAAGGAGTCGATGCGCTCATACATCGGGAGATTCACCAAACTCCTAAACGCTGCCGAAGATGTGTCTGTCGACAGAGCAATTGACGCTTTCAGCGACGGCGTCCGACGTGAGAGTTACATAGAAGAACTCGGGCGTAAAAAGCCTAAAACCATAACCAAGTTAATGGAAATCGCCAACAGCTGGACTGATGGCGAGGACAACGTGCGAAGGCCACGACAGCGCAGTGACGACGAAGACGATGACCAGCCGAAGCACGACTCGGGTGGCCGAAGGGATCGCCACAAGAGAAGGAAGAACCGCAACTATGATGAAAACAACCTGGTAGCCGCAGGGTACTCTGATCGGCAGGATGATCGGTATGACGACAGAAGAGACGATCGACAGGATGGTAATCGGAACAACTCCGGGAACCGTGGCAATTATAAACCTCGGCGACGAGAGGGCCCCCGAACTGCCTTACGCCGAACGGATCAACGCTCCTCGTTACCTCGCACTCGTATACCGATTCTAAGGACGGAAAAACGAAGTCGAGTCACCTACTCGGGGACCGTCGGCAGTTCATTGACATGAATAAACTCATCCGAGCAGGGAGGTCGGCAACCGCTACCACCACCACCACCTCCACCTCCACCGCGGCACCAAGTCCGACAGGGCTCAACCCCATCAACCCAACGAGGCGTTTCCACCACCACGGGGGCGGATGAGCATGATCCATAGGACAAGTGTCTCAAGAAGAGAGATGAAGAAGCTCACCGAGAGATTAACCCGGCAGAAAGCATCATGGCAAACATCCCCGAGTATGTCGAGTGGTCCTCTCGGAACATTACGTTCAGTCGAGCGAGATCACCCGATGACCATACCGTAACCGGGACACGCTGCCTTAGTAGTCGAGGCACAAATCGGGGGGTTCAAGATGAGCAAAGTTTTCATGGATGGTGAAAGCGGATTAAACCTGATATTCGTCGACACAATCAAAAGTATGGGGATCACCATGAAGATGCTAGAAGAAACAGATACCTGCTTCCACGGGATTCTCCCAACTGCACCGGGCTACTCTCTTGGCAAAGTTTACCTGAACGTCGTCTTTGGTAAAACCGACAATTTCAGGAAGGAGAAGATCGAGTTTGAGGTAGTGAACTGGGAGTCACAGTATCACGCCATACTCGGGAGACCAGCTTATGCCAAGTTCATGGCTGCCGCACTATGCATACCTCAAGCTGAAAATGCCTGGGAACAACGGGACGAACATCACAGTCTATGGAAGTTTCTCACGCTCGGACAATTGTGATCGCGACTTTCAAAGGATTGCTGCAAAGTTTGGGCCACAACGAGAATTTGTCGACCCTCTGCCCAAGCTGTCCATACAAGAAATCAAGGAGGAAAAACATGTCAGGGAAACCAAGAAGAAGCCACCCGACCTTGCTCCCGAAGCTTCGGCAGCGGAAGCTTCGGCAGCAAAAGCTTCGGCAGCCGATGGCATAGAAGGCACAGGAGACAGCAAGACGCTGGCAACCACTGCCCAGACCACTGGTGAAGTCAACAACACCGCAGCAACCACTAACGTGGTGAAAAAGGCAGAAGATGAGAAGAACCCCTTCCTAGCTTAAGCAATTTATTAGCATTTAATTTTTTCCTTTATATCAACAGGGCCTTCCTTTTCTCCCTCTAGTCTCGTGCTTACCTTATTAATAAGAACTCAAGTTTCGATACTTTGTTAAGCATTGCAGTATTTCAAAAACATCTAAGCCGCATCACTATGCAAACATAGTACGAGGCAGAAGATTGTGCTCCAAAAGAAAAGCCTCTACGAGTGCTAAAAGATACAAACCAAACAAAGGTGTTAACCTTTTCCTCTGCTATAGATGCCTCTACGAGTGCCGAAAATAGCAAGAGTTTTGGAAATACACACAACCCACGTTCGATGTTTCACTTATGGAAATATCAAAGAACAACGGGCTCATCGGCAGAATCATTGCACCCGAAAAATTCGGGAGTGACTGTCGCAACATACATCGGTTGAAAGCAAAGTTGCACATACAACGGGTTTAGCAAGACCTGCAACACGAGCTGATCACTCAAACGTTTGCTGACCAACGAATACGAAAAATTCTTAAGCGGGCAATTAAGATTTGCTCCTTCAAAAATCGCCAACGGCATCACTACGGTAAAAGTACATATACATGTATCTACCGAATAAAAATTCTTGGCTCATCAATCCTAACACTTGGGTAAAACAGTCAAAATAACATATTTACAAAAGCAACCCTAAATTACCCATGTGGAGCTTCTCTTTCTTCAGGTACCCTTGAATGCCCTTCAAGCTTGTCGACAATTATATTAGCAGGAAGCAATACCTTCGGATACAAAGTATCGAAGTCACCAACAGCGTTGGCAATAGCAAACAGATCCGCTGAGGGGTATCGTGCAAGCACAAGGGCAAGTGTCAACCTGGCCCCTGCGGAAACCTGAGCTCGTACCAAGTCTTGAATCTTCTTGGCGTTTCCAAACTCAGACATCAAAGACAGCAGCGTAGGGGGAACTGTGTTTAAAGGGAACATCGTCTTCCAAACCACCCTCATAGCTTTGTAGCACTTGTCGAAGAAATGGTGGACTTGCTGAACCCGATCCTGAAATTTTGCGACAGCCGAAGCTTTCGAGTGTTCCCGCCAGAAAACCTCTTCGGATGAGGACAGCTGGGTTAAAGCATGCACTCGCTCGTGAATCCGCTTGTTCTCTTCCGCACGGTTCAAAGCTATGACTGGCAAAGGCATCAATAAAAGATCAGACAAGGCGTTGTCGACAAAAGGGCAAAGGAATCAGGAAGCTTACAGTTTAAACTCTCGGTAGCTTTATGCAGCTCAGTAAGAGCGTATCGCTCCACTTCGGCTGCAATCTCGCTCTTCTTATTGATAATAGCAGCTAAAGCATAAGTGATGCGCAGGTCCTTTTCCATCTGAGTGATCCGATCCTTCATACGTTGGATCCGATCACCCTCAGGAAGAACACCCGGAGAGTCTTCGACAAATGAGGGCACTGGGAAGACCTGCAGGAAACAATGTTAAAAAGGATGACGGATATGGTACAACTGAGCATCTGAAGTAACTCCCATCGGGAGAAGCGCAAGAAGAAATATCATAACAAAGGTGTGCTAGCAACATTGCTAGCACGGAGTTTATTACAAGCATAAGTTTTGCAGCAGAACAATGTTTCGTATCAGCTCGAGCGTAAGTTTGTTACAAAAATCAAGGGGCTTGGGTCTGAGTCGATAAACTGGGTCCAGCCGACGACTTCCTTGACGAAACAAGCTCAAGGAGTTGGCGAGCACAAGTAAGGGCAGACGATTTAAAGGTGCTTAAGTCAACAAACTGCCCGTCTTGCTCTTTCGGCAGCTCCTTAGTCATTTCTTCGATGTCACCCTTAAAGCCGTAACCCATCATAAGCTGGAAGGCAAGGAGGGCACCATAGGTGCGCGAAGTACGCTTGAATACCTCGATAACCTCCTTGGTGTCAACCGCGAAGGCATCGATCAACTGCCCCAGGGTTTTGTCCTGCTTGATCTTGGGGAAAATCATCAGGTGCATCCGCGCTAGGGCACCTTTTCCTTTTTCAAGAAGCTCCCGCGTAAGCTGGTGGGAGGCGAGAGCCATCAACACACCATGTGCCGGAGAATTGTTTGGAACTTTGTCCAAGGCGGCAGCAGGAATGTTGGCGGCCTCTGCAAGAAAGTGAATTGGAAAAGATCAGTGATAAAGGAACAAATCCATAAGAATAATAATCGACAGAGATGTATGAAAAAGCTTACCAAGTAGAGCCAAAGAAGATTGGCGAAGGGTTTCATCCTTTTCGGCTGCCTGAGCTTCGGCAGCCAACCTCCATGCCTCCTCCTCCTTCAGCTTTTCCTTCAGCTTACCCAGTTCCTCCTTCAGGGAATCAATTTCTTGGCGGGCCTTGGCAGCTATCTTGACTGCGCCTTCCAGCTTCGAGGAAGAAGATTCAACTTCCTTCTGTAGTCGAACCTTGTCTGCCTCCAGAGAAGTTTACTGGGAAGCGAAAGCCTCCAAAGAGGAAATAACACCTCGGAGATCCTTAAGAGAAAAAGGATGTTTTGCAAAGAATCGTCAGAAAAGGCACATTTTAGGAAATCCACGATGTAATTTAAAAAAAAGGGACTTACAGAAGGAGGAGTCGTGGTGGCGGCAGGAGCATCTTTTCCCTTGGAAAGGGAAGAAGCAGTCGACGCCTGAGCCGTGGGAGCCTCCTTAGGAGCTGAAGCTTCGGAAGCAACAGCGGCCGTCGGAATAGCATCAGATCTAGCCCTCTTAGGCGGAGGCTCGGCGAAACCTTTGTCACTATAAATGGTCGACAGAAGTTATGAAAAGAATGCGAAGAACAAAGGGACAAGCTAAGGCATCAGAGAAAAACGCGCTTACATGTCGAAGAGATCGTCTTCGTCGGCAAAGCCGCCGGTTGATCTCTTCGCCGGCGAAGCCCTGGTCGCCTCCACAGCTGCATTAACAAAGGCATCACGATCAGCGTCATCGTTGCGCACTGAACCCTCTGTATCGCAAGCATCGTCGGCTGAAGGAGGATGGTCGGTGTGAACAGTTTCAGAATCTATCGGATCATCACGCTCACTCTCTGGGCCTGCGTGCTCGACAGTGGGAAAATCAACAGGAACTGAGGATCCTCTTCACTCAGAAATATCATTTGGCGAATCGTGTAAGTTTCCAGAGGCTATGGGGGCCTGTCGAAAAGAAGAACAAGAAAGAATAAAGGCAATCATACTAGCTAAGTGAAAATAGCATGGTAAGGACGTCAAAAGAAGGTTACCTCTGGTGGCGGATGATCAGCATCAAGAGGAGTGTAAGAAGATATTAACGGGATCGAGTCTTCCTGGCTAAAGGAAGTAAGGCGACGGACTTCGTCAAGCAACTCTTTTCCGACGGATCGGCAGCATTAATCCTGGTTTCATCCTTTGGACCCGAGTACAACCACATCGGGTGAACTCCGGCCATGACTGGTTGGACTCGACGTTTCAAGAACACCGCTGCCACCTCTGTGCCAACCATAGTTTGGCCATCGGCCTCTTTGATTCGAAGAAATTTGGCAAATAATTCTTCGGCTGCTACTCTTTCGTCGGGTGAGAGAATGTTCTTCCAGGAATTCTTGGGCTTGGCTTCGGAGACATCGGCAAAGCAAGGAAGCTGAGATTCGGGTGACAGGGAGTACTTAACGTAAAACCATTTCAGCCTCCACCCTTGCACAGATTCTCGCATTGGGAAATTGAAGTAATTAACCTCTGAACGGGCTACGAACCCTACTCCCCCCGGTGACAAAGAATCCATTACTACTGTTGTATCTCTTCACATAGAAGATCTTTTTCCGCAGCCCGAAGTGAGGTTTGATACCCAGGAACGCCTTGCAAAGGGTGATGAACACAGCAACGTGGAGGATTGAGTTGGGAGTGAGTTGCCATAATTGGATTTCGTAAGTTCGCAAGAGATGGAGGAGGAATTCATGAGCGGGAAGCGAAAGACCTCGATATAGGAACGATAAGAACATCACGGTAAAGCCAGCAGGGGGATTAGGCCGAGAAATCGCACTGGAAAGATCACATTCCCCTCGTCGGAGGAGATTAATCCTAGGCTTCGGGATCTCTTTTCGTCACGCTTGGTGACGGTCGACGCTACCCAATCTCCGGGCTTGGCCACCGAGCTTGGCGGCGCTGGCGGCGCCGGAGTTGGGAGAGGAGCGCTCGGGGCGCTTCCCTTCGGAAGAGTCGAGGAAGATTTGGCGGCGGCGCCTCCGCTAGTAGAACTGGCGGTGGCAGTAACGCCCTTCTTCTTCACCATTGTGCGATCCGGGGAAAATCGGAGAAATAGTGGTGGCGGCGCAGCAGCGGCGAAGGGAAGAAGAAGGAGGAGAACGAAGAGATACTACGGAAAATGCGGAAGAGGATTAGGGATTTTTTCGCCCTTTGGAGATTTTAAGGGGGACTTGAGAACTGAGTGGGGCACGTGTCGTTGCCTCCAGGCCATTCAGTAATCTTTTCTATTGAAGGTTGCAGGAATCGAGGAGACGCCTTGATGACTGTGCGAAAAGGGCCGGACAGAGAAAGAATAGGCCCAGCAGGTTACGTCCTGTCAGTTAGAATCAAGTTATCAGTAGAGCGTCATCAATGATGTCATGAAAAATGCTAAAAGTATTCGAAGGAAAGATGAAAAGTTATCGGATGAAAAATTTGAGTCTAAGCACAGACTATGAAGCATCCGCACTTAGACTCGGGGGCTACTCCCATCGGGAGCGCTGACGCGCACCCGATAAAATGAAGACTTGAAGAAAGGGACAATTGTTCGACTCGAGTCTGCGCTCGGTTGCAAGCACCCGTGCCCAGACTCGGGCTACTCCCATCGGGAGCGCTGACGCGCACCCGACGGAACTTTTTTGCACTCCAGGATCATGCCCGGGGACTTGATTCTGTGTAGGGTAACGTTGTTTTGCCATCGGCAGTTAACCAACAAAAGTTGGGCACGTTACTTATCATCCCTTGCATGAGGAAAATATATCGGATGACCTACGAAGACCTGCAGACAAACTTCGACAGAGAAAAATGTTCGAGTGGTACAACTTGAGTCTACGCACGGATTGCAAGCATCCGCACCTAGACTCGGGGGCTACTCCCATCGGGAGCGCTGACGCGCACCCGACAGAAGAAGATGATGCGGATTCAAGAACAATCAAGGAGAAGAACCTTGGGAGGAGGCATGCTTTAGTCTCAACCCGAACTACCTTCGGCTAGACACTCGGGGGCCATGCGACGTGGGCATTACCCTTCGGGTAACCAATGTTGCCCTACCCTATATTTCCTAGTTGGGGGCCCATGAAGACACTCGGTGGCGAGGTGGGCCGCTAGGACGATGCAACGGAAGATACCTTGGAGTACAAGATGCGGAAGGAGCCGAACAAGGAAAGTCTAGAGATAGATCTACTGTAGACCTAGTCGTACTCGACTAGGCCTCTTGAGACCTGGCCTCCTATATAAAGGCTAGGAAAGGGGTTGTCGAGGGGACACAATCAATCTTAGCAATTTTAGCCAACAAAAGCTTAGAGCTAGGTCTCCCTAGCGATTAGCCATCTCGACGAGATCTCAGCCGAACTATTCGGCACCCCATTGTAACCCATTATCATCATAATCAAGAACAGACGAGGCGGGACGTAAGGGTTTTACCTCATCGAGGGCCCCGAACCTGGGTAAATTGCTTTCCCCGCTTGTCTGCGAACCGATGTCTCGTGTCAGCCTGCAGGATTCCACCAACCCTAAGCCCCTATCGGAGGGCATTGCCGAGGAGCACCCTCGACAGTGGTATTTTCCATGCACTGTCTTGGTATGCATTGTGCCTGACTCCGACTTCATGGACGATGACATGGTCATGGTAGGTGAGAGGTGAGAGAACGTAATCCACGGTGGTACCACCGTCCTCATTGGCGCCGTCATGGTGGTATTTCCAGGAGCCGTCGTAGTAGACCTTGTGCCCGACTTCATGAACGGCGACATGGTCATGGTAGGTGAGAGGTGTGGATCCATGGCAGTAGCCACCATTATCATCGTCGGCATCATGGTGGTATTTCCACATGCCGTCGTGGTAGCCCTTGTATATGACTTCGTGGACGGTAGCGTTGTGATGGTTATGGTATGTGAGAAGCGGTAATCCATGGCGATAACCGTTGTGGCCAGCGGCGGCAGGTGGCGGTAACCTTCGAGGCCACTGATGTCTACGGGAGCTTCTATTCTTGTAGACAGTGTTGGGCCTCCAAGAGCAGAGGTTTGTAGAACAGCAGCAAGTTTCCCTTAAGTGGATCACCCAAGGTTTATCGATCTCGGGAGGAAGAGGTCAAAGATATCCCTCTCATGCAACCCCGCAACCACAAAGCAAGAAGTCTCTTGTGTCCCCAACACACCTAATAGGTGCACTAGTTCGGCGAAGAGATAGTGAAATACAGGTGGTATGAAATAGTAGTGGCAACGGCACCAGAAAAGTGCTTTGCCAGGACAGTAAACAAGCAGTAGTAACGCAGCAGTAGTAATGCAGTAAAACAGTAAACAAGCAGCAATAGCAGTATTTAAGAACAAGGCCTAGGGATTACACTTTCACTAGTGGACACTCTCAACATTGATCACATAACAGAATAGATAAATGCATACTCTACACTTTTGTTGGATGATGAACACATTGCGTAGGATTACACGAACCCTCAATGCCGGAGTTAACAAGCTCCACAATAATGCTCATATTTTAGTAACCTTTAGTGTAAGATAGGTCAAAAGACTAAACCAAGTACTAGCATAGCATGCACACTGTCACCTTCATGCATATGTAGGAGGAATAGATCACATCAATATTATCATAGCAATAGTTAACTTCGCAATCTACAAGAGATCATGATCATAGCATAAACCAAGTACTAACACGGTGCACACACTGTCACCTTTGCACACGTGCAGGAGGAATAAAACTACTTTAATAACATTGCTAGAGTTGCACATAGATAAATTGTGATACAAACACATTGCAATCATAAAGAGATATAAATAAGCACCTCACTATGCCATTCATCAGTGAATAAGTATTCTGTGAAATATAGCCTAAGAGACCCACACGGTGCACACACTCGTCACCTTTACACACGTGGGACAAGGAGTCTCCGGAGATCACATAAGTAAAACTCACTTGACTAGCATAATGACATCTAGATTACAAGCATCATCATATGAATCTCAATCATGTAAGGCAGCTCATGAGATTATTGTATTGAAGTACATAGGAGAGAGATGAACCACATAGCTACCGGTACAGCCCCGAGCCTCGATGGAGAACTACTCCCTCCTCATGGGAGCAGCAGCGGTGATGAAGATGACGGTGGAGATGGCAGCGGTGTCGATGGAGAAGCCTTCCGGGGCACTTCCCCGCTCCGGCAGGGTGCCGGAACAGAGACTCCTGTCCCCCAGATCTTGGCTTCGCGATGGCGGCGGCTCTGGAAGGTTTTCCGTATCGTGGTTTTTCGCGTCAGGGTTTTCGCGACGGAGGCTTTATATAGGCGAAGAGGCGGCGCAGGAGGGTCGAAGGGGTGGCCACACCATATGGCGGCGCGGCCGGGGCCCGGGCCGCGCCGCCTATGGTCCGGGGGCCCGAGTGCCCCCCTCCGGTCCTTCCCGGGTGTTCTGGATGCTTCCGGTGAAAATAGGAACCCGGGTCTTGATTTCGTCCGATTCCGAGAATATTTTGTTACTAGGATTTCGAAACCAAAAACAGCAGAAAACGAGAACCGGCACTTCGGCATCTTGTTAATAGGTTAGTTCCGGAAAATGCACGAATATGACATAAAGTGTGCATAAAACATGTAGGTATCATCAATAATATGGCATAGAACATAAGAAATTATCGATACGTCGGAGACGTATCAAGCATCCCCAAGCTTAGTTTCGCTCGTCCCGAGCAGGTAAAACGATAACAAAGATAATTTCTGAAGTGATATGCCATCATAACCTTGATCATACTATTTGTAAACATATGTAGTGAATGCAGCGATCAAAACAATGGTAATGTCATGAGTAAACAAGTGAATCATAAAGCAAAGACTTTTCATGAATAGTACTTCAAGACAGGCATCAATAAGTCTTGCATAAGAGTTAACTCATAAAGCAATAATTTAAAGTAAAGATATTGAAGCAACACAATGGAAGATAAAGTTTCAGCAATTGCTTTCAACTTGTAACATGTATATCTCAATGATAGTTTGTCAACATAGAGTAATATAACAAGTGCAATATGCAAGTATGTAGGAATCAATGCACAGTTCACACAAGTGTTTGCTTCTTGAGGTGGAGAGAGATAGGTGAACCGACTCAACATAAAAAGTAAAAGAAAGGTCCTTCAAAGAGGAAAAGCATCGATTGCTATATTTGTGCTAGAGCTTTGGTTTTTGAAAACATAAAGAGAGCATAAAAGTAAAGTTTTGAGAGGTGTTTGTTGTTGTCAACGAATGGTAGTGGGCACTCTAACTACCTCATCAACCAGACTTTCAAGAGCGGCTCCCATGAAGGACGTTATCTCTACCAGCAAGGTAGATCATCCCTCTTCTCTTCTGTTTACACATGTACTTTAGTTTAGTTTTTCTTTATTTATGGATGACACTCCTCCCAACCTTTTGCTTACACAAGCCATGGCTAACCGAATCCTCGGGTGCCTTCCAACAATCACATACCATGAAGGAGTGTCTATTTGCAAAATTAAGTTGCTTATCGATGAATCGAGCAAAACATGTGAAGAGAATTATTAATGCAAGTTAATTAATCGGGCTGGGAACCCCATTGCCAGCTCTTTTTGCAAAATTATTGGATAAGCGGATGTGCCACTAGTCCATTGTGAAAGTCTGTCGAAGTAAATGACAAGATCGAAAGATAAAACACCACATACTTCCTCATGAGCTATAAAACATTGACACAAATCGGAGGTGATAAATTTTGAATTATTTAAAGGTAGCACTCAAGCAATTTACTTTGGAATGGCGGAGAAATACCATGTAGTAGGTAGGTATGGTGGACACAAATGGCATAGTAGTTGGCTCAAGGATTTTGGATGCATGAGAAGTATTCCCTCTCGATACAAGGCTTAGGCTAGCAAGGTTATTTGAAACAAACACAAGGATGAACCGGTGCAGCAAAACTCACATAAAAGACATATTGTAAACATTATAAGACTCTACACCGTCTTCCTTGTTGTTCAAAACTCAATACTAGATATTATCTAGACTCTAGAGAAACCAAATATGCAAACCAAATTAGCAAGCTCTAAGTGTTTCTTCATTAATGGGTGCAAAGTATATGATGCAAGAGCTTAAACATGAGCACAACAATTGCCAAGTATCACATTATCCAAGACATTATAGAAATTTACTACATGTATCATTTTCCAATTCCAACCATATAACAAATTAACGAAGAAGAAACTTCGCCATGAAAATTAAAAGCTAAGAACACATGTGTTCATATGAACCAGCGGAGCGTGTCTCTCTCCCACACAAGCATTTATTCAAACAAAAACAAAAACAAAAGCACACAGACGCTCCAAGTAAAGTACATAAGATGTGGCCGAATAAAAATATAGTTTCAAGAGAAGGAACCCGATAATTTGTCGATGAAGAAGGGGATGCCTTGGGCATCCCCAAGCTTAGACGCTTGAGTCTTCTTAGAATATGCAGGGGTGAACCACCGGGCATCCCCAAGCTTAGAGCTTTCACTCTCCTTAATCATATTGCATCATACTCCTCTCTTGATCCTTGAAAACTTCCTCCACACCAAACTCGAAACAACTCATTAGAGGGTTAGTGCATAATAAAAATTCACATGTTCAGAGGTGACACAATCATTCTTAACACTTCTGGACATTGCATAAAGCTACTGGACATTAATGGATCAAAGAAATTCATCCAACATAGCAAAAGAGGCAATGCGAAATAAAAGGAAGAATCTGTCAAAACAGAACAGTCCGTAAAGACGAATTTTAAAAGGGCACCAGACTTGCTCAAATGAAAATGCCCAAATTGAATGAAAGTTGCGTACATATCTGAGGATCACTCACGTAAATTGGCATAATTTTCTGAGTTACCTACAGAGAATTAGACCCAGATTCGTGACAGCAAAGAAATCTGGAACTGCGAAGTAATCCAAATCTAGTATTTACTTTACTATCAAAGACTTTACTTGGCACAACAAAACATAAAACTAAGATAAGGAGAGGTTGCTACAGTAGTAAACAACTTCCAAGACACAAATATAAAACAAAGTACTGTAGCAAAATAAACACATGGGTTATCTCCCAAGAAGTTCTTTTCTTTATAGCCATTAAGATGGGCTCAGCAGTTTTAATGATGCACTCGCAAGAAATAGTATTTGAAGCAAAAGAGAGCATCAAGAGGCAAATTCAAAACACATTTAAGCCTAACATGCTTCCTATGCATAGGAATCTTGTAAATAAACAAGTTCATGAAGAGCAAAGTAACAAGCATAGGAAGATAAAACAAGTGTAGCTTCAAAAATTTCAGCACATAGAGAGGCATTTTAGTAACATGAAAATTTCTACAACCATATTTTCCTCTCTCATAATAACTTTCAGTAGCAACATGAGCAAACTCAACAATATAACTATCACATAAAGCATTCTTATCATGAGTCTCATGCATAAAATTATTACTCTCCACATAAGCATAATCAATTTTATTAGTTGTAGTGGGAGCAAATTCAACAAAGTAGCTATCATTATTATTCTCATCAAGTGTAGGAGGCATAGTATAATCACAACAAAATTTACTCTCCATAGTAGGTGGCACCAAAAGACCACTATCATTATCATCATAAATAGGAGGCAAAGTATCATCACGAAAATTTTCTCCTCAATGCTTGGGGGACTAAAAAGATCATGAAAACCAGCTTCCCCAAGCTTAGAACTTTCTATATCATTAGCAACAATGGTGTTCAAAGCGTTCATACTAATATTACTACCAGCATGCAAATAAGGTTCCATAGGTTTTTTAATTTTCGCATCAAACAATCCATGTTTTAAATCAGGAAATAGAACAAGAAGCTCATTGTTGTCCATTATGCCAAACTAGTGTAAACAAGAAACAAAAAGATGCAATTGCAGGATCTAAAGGAAATAGCTTCGAGCACAAACACAATGGCGCCAGAAAAGTACTTTACACCGGAACCGGAGTATGAGTGCCTTTTTACCTTTCCTCCTCGCAACGGCGCCGTGAAAAGTGCTTGATGTCTACGGGAGCTTCTATTCTTGTAGACAAGTGTTGGGCCTCCAAGAGCAGAGGTTTGTAGAACAGCAGCAAGTTTCCCTTAAGTGGATCACCCAAGGTTTATCGATCTCGTGGAGGAAGAGGTCAAAGATATCCCTCTCATGCAACCCTGCAACCACAAAGCAAGAAGTCTCTTGTGTCCCCAACACACCTAATAGGTGCACTAGTTCGGCGAAGAGATAGTGAAATACAGGTGGTATGAAATAGTAGTGGCAACGGCACCGTAAAAGTGCTTTGCCCGAGACAAGTAAACAAGCAAGTAGTAACGCAAGCAGTAGTAATGCAGTAAAACAGTAAACAAGCAGCAATAGCAGTATTTAAGAACAAGGCCTAGGGATTACACTTTCACTAGTGGACACTCTCAACATTGATCACATAACAGAATAGATAAATGCATACTCTACACTTTTGTTGGATGATGAACACATTGCGTAGGATTACACGAACCCTCAATGCCGGAGTTAACAAGCTCCACAATAATGCTCATATTTTAGTAACCTTTAGTGTAAGATAGATCAAAAGACTAAACCAAGTACTAGCATAGCATGCACACTCGTCACCTTCATGCATATGTAGGAGGAATAGATCACATCAATATTATCATAGCAATAGTTAACTTCGCAATCTACAAGAGATCATGATCATAGCATAAACCAAGTACTAACACGGTGCACACACTCTGTCACCTTTGCACACGTGCGGGAGGAATAAAACTACTTTAATAACATTGCTAGAGTTGCACATAGATAAATTGTGATACAAACACATTGCAATCATAAAGAGATATAAATAAGCACCTCACTATGCCATTCATCGGTGAATAAGTATTCTCGTGAAATATAGCCTAAGAGACCCACACGGTGCACACACTCGTCACCTTTACACACGTGGGACAATGAGTCTCCTGGAGATCACATAAGTAAAACTCACTTGACTAGCATAATGACATCTAGATTACAAGCATCATCATATGAATCTCAATCATGTAAGGCAGCTCATGAGATTATTGTATTGAAGTACATAGGAGAGAGATGAACCACATAGCTACCGGTACAGCCCCGAGCCTCGATGGAGAACTACTCCCTCCTCATGGGAGCAGCAGCGGTGATGAAGATGACGGTGGAGATGGCAGCGGTGTCGATGGAGAAGCCTTCCGGGGGCACTTCCCCGCTCCGGCAGGTGCCGGAACGGAGACTCCTGTCCCCGGATCTTGGCTTCGCGATGGCGGCGGCTCTGGAAGGTTTTCCGTATCGTGGTTTTTCGCGTCAGGGTTTTCGCGACGGAGGCTTTATATAGGCGAAGAGGCGGCGCAGGAGGGTCGAAGGGGTGGCCACACCATATGGCGGCGCGGCCAGGGCCTGGGCCGCGCCGGCCTATGGTCTGGGGGCCCAGTGCCCCCTCCGGTCCTTCCCGGGTGTTCCGGATGCTTCCGGTGAAAATAGGAACCCGGGTCTTGATTTCGTCCGATTCCGAGAATATTTCGTTACTAGGATTTCTGAAACCAAAAACAGCAGAAAACAGGAACCGGCACTTCGGCATCTTGTTAATAGGTTAGTTCCAGAAAATGCACGAATATGACATAAAGTGTGCATAAAACATGTAGGTATCATCAATAATATGGCATAGAACATAAGAAATTATCGATACGTCGGAGACGTATCAGCCACCATCATTGGTGACGGCATGGTGGTAATCGTGTAGGTGTAGGTAGTGATGACACCGACCTTGTTGTGCTACGCCGGAAGCTTCGGCCTATCATATTCAGTCTAGTCTTGCACGTAGGTAACACAAACCACCTTGGCCACCGCCGGCGAGAGTGGCATGGTGGTCTTTCCACGCGCCGGCAGTGCCAAGCTTCATCGACAGCGATGTGAGGCTAATTGTGATAGGTGAGGAGGTAAGAGGTAAGAGGTAAGATCACCCCGTGAACAAATGGTGACGCTAAAGCTGATTCGTATGTAACCAAACAAATTGGACCTTGTGTATCTGTCGGGCCAAAAGGTTCTTCACGAGCTACCAAACAATTGGTAAATATGGTCCAGAGTTTATTTGCAACATGCACTGCTTCCCGTCTTCCTGCTCCATGAGCCAAACATTGGGTGCAGATTACCAAACGCGACCTCGGTGTTCGGTTTCCTTGCAATGGACCACTCGCACCCCCATACACGAAGCTTCGAGTGGAGCAAGGTAGTATGACTGTTCTACCTTGATTTTTGTGAAAAATATTTAGATATGCATATTTTTTTGAATAATTTTAGTGGTCGTGCATCAAAAACATCAAAAACGAAATCCGTATAAAAAGTTTATGCTTGTTTTAGTGAACACTTTGCAGAAACCAACTTTGAACCAAAAAATTGGACTAGGTACGAAAATACATAGACTCATTTTTTTAGGTTTAATGTGAATAAAATTTCTTATCTTATAGAGATTTGTCATGAATCTTACTATTGTTAAAATATAACGTTGAGCTATTCATGATTTCACACGGGGAGAATTGGAAAAATTAGAGATTTCTTCACATCTAAAAGACACTTGCGACGATATTATCACCTCTGAGTTGGCGTTGCTGATAAATGTGGCGATGGATTTCCTAGTGAGAAAGACCATCAACACCGAGGTGCACATCGAGCCTTGATGCCTTGATCGATAAAACTAAAGAATATTTTTATAAAAAGGGGTCAAGCATTACCATTGAGCATAAAACCATTTCATATGTCCATGTGAATTTGCGCATTTAATTTGGCCTTGTGCTTCTCCTTTTGTTTTTTCTATGTCTTTATATGAGTCTGCATTGGTCACGAAATCATATGCATTCATGATTAACTATTTTTTCGTTGCATACTTATATGGTGCATATATATATATTATCTATGAATTTTCTATTAAAGTTTCATTATTCTTGTGCACAGAGATGTCATCGTATGTTGTGTACTCTCTCCGTTCCTTTTTAATTGACTCAAATTTAGTACAAAGTTGTACTAAATCCGAGTCAATTAAAAAAGAACGGAGGGAGTACAATGGTAGGATTCCTGGAGTCTACGATGATTGGAAAGATTATCGGAAACAAATGCACTGTTTCAGCGGCAACAACTACAAAAAGCACAACACTAGGGCGGAGGCGGAAGATAGTACTCCCTCCGTCACAAAATATAAGGCGCCTAAGCTTTGGTCAAAAGTCAACAATTTCTAAGTTTGACCAAATTTATACGTAAAAATATAAATATCTTCAACATTAAATAGACATTTTGAGAAACTATACTTTCTGGTGAATCTATTGATATTGATTTGGTATTGTGAATGCTTATATTTTTACGTATAAATTTGGTCAAACTTAAAATATGTTGACTTTTGACCAAAGCTTAGACGCCTTATATTTTGGGACGGAGGAAGTAGCAACATAAGACCACCCATCGTGACCGTGTCGCTGTTATACGTGATCGTAGTTTAGGTCAGTAGCTAGATTGTGAATTATGACACTAGCGACTAGGTCGAGACCTGCTTCTATTGCTACTTAATTTAATTGTAACATGATATGAATCATGATTTGGAAACTTCTTGTCGATTTGTGAACTGATACCGTAAACTCTCATGTTCGAACGCATGTGTTTCCATACTGCATGTGTACTGAACATGTAATATTAACAGTGTAATGGACATGTATAAATACTGCAAATATACATTGAAAATCCTTAAAAAAACAAAACATACCACCGGCGCACCTAGGCTTGTATCATCGGTGAATCGTGGCCCCCCACTGGAAAAAGAGATTATCGTTGGTGCGCGAGTGGTAACAACTTATTGCCGGTGCACCAAGCTGGTGTGTCGGCGGTAAGTAAGCTACCGCTAGCGGGCAAACCTGATGCGCCGGCGATAAGCCATTACCACCAGCCGATTTGAGCCGGCGGGCGCTCGTGCGTTAACGATAGGTAATTCTGGTCCGCCGGCGATGAGGTTTGTCCTAATAGTGTAAGAATCATCATTGTACGTGCTTGGGGGTACGTGGGCGTAAAGTGAAAGGATTCGTCGTCTCCGTCAATCGTGTATATACGAGGACCGCAAGGACTGGTGCATATTACCATGACTATGGGGAGACCCTTAATTGCAACATGAGATGGAAAAAAAGGTAGTGGTTATAAGGGATGTGAAATAGTGGTTCTGGGAGTATCCATTTAAGGGGCTTTGCCACACACCTATATATAAAAGAAAATTCAATAATCCTAATCACTGTACTTAGGCTAGTGGTAAAACTGCAACTCCCCGAAAACGTTTTACTGCACCGTATCATTTACTTCAGGTTTAATTAATACTCTGTTCACAACTTCTCAAGAACAAACACTTTTGATTTCACTTGCTTTGGATTCAAGACAACTTGCAGGTACCTTTAAGTGAAGATAACAAGAGGCAATAAAATCATTACCGGATTTGATACTCTTACTTTTGAAAACTAGCTACACGCAATATGTAACCTTGCAACTATGAGATCTACACCTCCATTCTTCACTTCCCCTCTATTTCTTCCACTACCATCGCCATTTCTATGAGAAGAAAACTTCAATCTTTCTACCCATCTCTCCCTCAAATGCCATGGGCCCTAAACCTTCCAACCAAAAGCCGAAAGGGACCCGCACGATGGGGAGAAACTTCGCTAAGTCCTCCATCACAGAAGAAATGTTGAATAAGTACGCCGTAAACGGCATGTTGGAGGAGAGCGGGTGGCGTGCACCGGGGGTGGAGGCGATTCTGCTTCCCCATGACGGGGAGCACGTCTTCTTCAAGGCATGGCTGGATCGGGGCTTTATGTCACCCAGATCCAGGTTCTTGTGGGACCTTGTTTTCTTCTTCAAGCTCCACGCGCAGGACATATCTCCCAACTTGCTACTCCAAGTATCCATGTACACCATGGCCTGCGAGTGGTACCTCGGCATCGAGCCCTCTCTTCTCATGTCCCAGATTTATTCTGGCGCATGGCGCTGAAGGAAGTCGCTAGGGGCAAGTTCATCATGTGCGGGGCCATTACCTTCTAGAGACGGGCTGGGGTTGAATTCCCCGAGATGTGTTTCCCTAGCAAGGTGCGGGACTTGACGGAGGCGTGGTTCTACTGCACACCATCCTATATACGGTTTCTTCTCATGTAGTTGTTGCTTCTCCTATCTCCCAACAAATGCTCCAAAAGCACCCCCCTCCCCCCTCCCCGCACCTCCGGACTTTCTTCGGAAGCCACTCTTACGCATGAACATACGTATGGTTGTTGATCCTCTGCTTGTGTTGCTCTCCTGCCAGCTGTTGCCTCCTCCTTTGTCGATTAGCCTCTTTCTGTTGATACCCCAAATATAGGTCAAGGGAGCTAATCATGGATGTCACCATGAACGCCATGGCAGAGCTCGCAATGGAGGCCATCAAAGGCAACCTGCCCGCACGTCGGACTTGGAAAAGATGACGCCGGAGTGGATGGGTCGGGGGTTCACCTGATTTGTCTCTCACGGAGTTCCGACATGGTTGATTCGTTGCCAGTGAGCTCGAATCGACACAAGTAATGTCTCCATGGTTGATGACGAATGTTAGTCTTTTGGGGAATTTCTGATGTTGCGAACGGTGTTGGCGATTTTGCTGGAATTTCGCATTTTCTTGTTCTGTGTCAACTGCAATGATTTCTGGGCCTTATAGGTTTATGGTATAAAGAGGTTTATGCAATATTTCTAACATGTTTCCCTGATGTTGAATACTTTAGCATATACTATGCTGGATGTGTTGGTATTTTTTGCTGCAAGCTGCCACCCTTTTATTACGTTTTGCTATGACTAAATTTGGAATTTGTTGCTTACTAGTGCATTCAAATTGTTGCAACCTTTTTTTACGACTTTCAGTGATCGCAGGAAAAAATATTTGCATTCTGAAAAATTATGCCCAAAATTTTTACATGCATCAGTCAAACGAAATTCCCCACTAAAATCAATCGTGTGGCTGGCCAGCGACGCTCAGTACTGACCTCATATTTCTAACTTCTGAAAGGCAACAAAAGAAGTTACACATTGGCTAAAACCGAGGCAAATGCATTGGGTACATCTGAATAGACACATCCTTTGGGATTTTAACCGCTAGCACAAAGCAATTGAACATCATTTGTATTCTTTTTGCTGTATAATTATAACCCCAAACCATGCACCAGATTTCACAACAAATCAATTTTCAAAAGCTGAAACCAACAAAGAAATCCCAGACTCGAAAAGAAGACCACCAAACCAAACCAAAAGTAGATAGCACTATATATACAGCATGTGGATGGATGGATCATATGGAGACGCTATTTGGTATCCCTCTTCCGGTGAGCCCCTTCTCCGTGCCGGCGACGTCCGGGAACAGCAGCGTGTATGGCACCTTGACCGGACCCCTCCGGTTATTTAGCCGCGGGTCCTTGTTCCTCTCCGTGACCCTCTTCTCCACCCTCCTGAGCTCCTCGCGGAACCGATCGAGCAGCCGCAGCAGCTCGCCGTCGTCCGTCCACGTGGAGGTGGCGCGCTGGCCGAGGTAGACCTCGTCGGAGGTGTGGTTGGAGAGCACCTCGATGAGCGCCAGCCCGAGCGTGGCGGTGAACCTGTCGGGTATCATCTCGAGGAAGAACTTGTCCGGGTCGGCCTCCAGCTGCGTCATCTCGGGCGACCCCGGCAGCGGCACGAACCGGCGGCACCGGGTGGGCCTGTTGGGCGGGAACCCCGCGTAGCCGTACTGGCCGAAGTTGACGGCCGCGTGCAGCGCGGAGGCGATCCAGACAAGCGTGGACAACGTCTCGGCTAGGTTGTCGACGCTGTCCAGGGCGAGCCAGCACGCCGGGTCGCCTTGCCGGTCGCCGTGTCCCACGGAGCGGACGTCGTCCCACCAGGCCTGCAGCTCGGTGTCTTCCTCGACGTCCGTGTCGTGGTGGTAGAAGTGCGCGCAGTAGCTGCGCACCCAGCCGTCGATGGCGCGCCAGACGTCGAGGCCGTCGACGGCGTACGGGTAGTCCTCGATGTGCAACGACAGGCCGCCGGGCATGGCAGGGTCTTTGGAGGCCATCCCTCTCCTGACGAGATCGTTGGGCAGGGACTGCTCGGTGAACCTCCAGTCCCCGTAGATGGCGGACGACATCTCCAGTGCGTACCTGCCAGGGTACATTGTCCTCTCGAGGATGCCTCCAGCGTTGAGGAGGATGCTCCTGGCGAGGGTGTTGATCTGCATGGTGTCCTTGAAGTGCGGCTCCAGGAGCTTGTGGATGGGGTGCATGGCGCTGAGCTGCCTCTTGGTGGCGATGACGAACGGCTCCACCGCGGCGTGCGTGAAGAGCCAGTGGCTAATGAGCTGATGGTACCCTGAATCGTTGACGGAGACGTGGGCTTTGGCGAGCTGCCACAGGTGCGCGTCGGTGCCGTGGCTCGCGGGGAGGAAGATCCTGCTGATCTCGCCGTCGCCGCCGTCGGTAGCAGGCAGGCTCAGCTCTATGACGACTGGTTTCAGGGTGCCGTCGGACTTGAGGAAGAGCAGGGTGCGCGACGCGTAGATGCACACGCCCAGCGTGTTGATGCGCCTCAGGTACGGCATCAGGTAGTCGTGGTGATCCAGGATGTACAGCCGGTTCTGCCGCATTGCCTGCCAACACGCATGGATAATTGCATCATTCTACCAAGCAGAGAAACAAGAACAAAAAACAGAGAGCAGTCTTACTAACCATTTCAATAGTTACATCTGCAAACTGGCTCTCAACATGTTGGGCTGTTATCGAGCTCTTCTTCCCACCACTGCTAACCGGTGGAAACTTCTGCAATGTGAAGGATCTCTTGGTTAATCAACTGTTGTCACTCAAATGGTACAGTTTTGAGACTTCAGTCAACAAAATTCAGGATGAGATGAATTGGTTACTTGTAATCTCTTGATCGCAACAGGATTGAGACCAGCCAGCATTTCCCTGGCGAATTCCTCGTCGCTCCTCCACGCCTCAAGGTCATCTGTATCATCAATCATCCAAGATCAACAAACAAGCGAAACTAGATTTTTAATTTGACCAATCAATTAAAGAAACAGAGTAACTCACGCTGAATAACTTGTGGAATGGGGAACTTGACGGGAGTGTCCTTGACGTTCTTGGCCACCTGCTTGTAGGTCTTTTTGGACGGCACGGAGGTCTTGAGCTGCTCCATGACCTCGCCGTCCGCCGCCGGCTGCGAGGGCTTGGTGTACAGGTCCCTGGTGAGCAGCTCAATGGACTTGAAGTTGTTACCCTGGATCATCGTCTTCATCTCCGGGACCACGAAGTGCGTCACCGCCTGCACCCCGAGCGTCAACACCTCGGCCAGCTTGCCCGGGCTGAACCGCTCATCCGGTGGGATGTAGAAGTCGAGGTTGATCACGTGCTTGCGCGTTTCCGTCACCTCGTCTGAAATCCATCGAATCCATGGTTCAGAAATCAGCTGGCATTGGGAATGGGCCTAATGGCAGTAAGTTTCAGAGAGCGTTAGTTAATCATTTACCGGTCTTGCTGAGGGCGCGGCCTGTCCGGCAACGCCGCGGGTAGGGATGCATCCTGGTGCCGCCCATGACCGGCCGGACGTGGTCCGGATTGTCCGGGTTGCCGAGGTCGTTGTAGTAGTCGTAGTCGTAGATGCGTTCCCAGTCCTTCCTCTCTCCCTCCCGTTCCCTCGCAGGCTCCTCAGCTCCTCGTCCCGCAGCAGCAGCAACGCCTCCGGCGTCTTGGAAGGCAGGTAGCTCTGGTGCGCATGCATCACACAGACCTTAATCAGTTATTATTATACTAGCTTGTAGAATGATTTCACACTCGACGAACTGGTAATGGGTTACTGAATTCCAGACCGTGTTGATGAAGAAGAGGCGGTCGGAGTTGGTCTTCTTGTAGGGGTACACCCATGAGTTGCACTCGAAGTGGATGCTCCGGTCGTGTGCGAGCTCCAGCCTCACATGGCGGAGGAAGAACTGGTCGGCGCGGTTGCCGTTCTTGACGGCCACGGCCCCCGGCGTGCCGAACTCGGCCTCCACCACGAACGTCACATGGTACGTCACCGTGCTCGTCTTCCCGTGCTTGCTCTTCTTGCCGCCCCGCAGCGCCGCCTCCGTGCTCAGCTTCCCCTTCCTCGTCCCTGCACCCTCCAGTATCACTTCATTTCATTGCAGTTCCGCTTGACAATGCTGCTAGTTGACATGATGACAGTGAACCAACTCACCGTGATCGATCTGCGTGCCGCTGAACAGGCGCAGGGTGGTGGACTTTCCCGGCGCCGACAGGCCGAAGTTTTTGGCGACCACCACGGTGCCATTGATGGTGATGGCGTCCTCCGGCGGGGCCGGACTCCTGTCCCACATCATAGAGCAGAACGGCATTTGCATGAACCAACGCTACCTAGCTAGCTAGCTAGCTCGATCAGCAGGCCAGGCAGGACGATGGTAGAGTATTATGCACAAGAATTCCTGATGCAGCCAATGGATAACCGCCACGAGATTATATACATCTCGGATTCTCGCCGTGGATCCTTGGAGTGTGTTCTAGGAGGACATCGTTTTCTCTGAATTAGAGCAACAGAGCTGGAAAAGCAGAAAGGGTGAGAATGTGTGCCAGCCTTTGGTCTCACCTCTGGCATCTGATGCTGCCTCCTTGAGCTGCAAAGGGACAAAGGAATGATGCTCTGCCTTCGGCGACATACTAATCCTTCTGCAGCAAGCGGTAGTAACTTCTGGGCTCTCTGTCACTTCCACAGGCATCAGAGATACCTAGATGTCTCGGTGGTCGTAACTTGGCTGTCTGCCACTGATGCAGTTTATGATGCCAAAAAGGAGCTAGTACTAACAACTTTGTACAGTAATGAGGGAGATGGCTTGTTCACATTCGCAGCGCCAGACTTTAAACGTGAAAAGAATTACCTTTGTATATGTGGATATGCACAGTATTGTTTTCCAGACAGTTCTTGAAATTTCAGGATGCAGTATGTCGGGTTGTCAGGCTACATGTGCAATTGTGCATCCACTGCAGCTGATAACAGTATATGTGTACGAGGTACTGTATGTTATCTTAACTTTATTTGGTTCAGTAAAAGCTGTTATATTTCTGATATACGTCGAGTCAAACTTCAAGGAAATGACTTCAAAATTCTTTAGAAATGTTTAGATAGACACTTTAAAAATGGTATGGAGATTTTAAAAAAAAAATCCAAGGCAAGAGGAAGAACCAGTAACTCGAAAGCTGACTTTTGTTCAGTTTTAACTATTAACTCGTCTTACCTGTAATCCATTAACTGACAAAATATATATCTTTCCAAAAAAAAAAAGCGAGAAATGAAGTTCCTCGGTTTTCTCAGATGCGAAGTACAGAAACACGAGCTTGCGCCCAAACTCGACATAGCACGCTTCCAGTGTTTGAGAGGGGGGGAAATGAAGGTTATGTCAAGTGACAGCGACAAATAGCTACTTACCTAAAGAAGATATGATTGCACGCGTCACAGGTGTAGGAATTAATGGCCAACTGCTCACTACCTTTCTGATGCGGCCTGATGAATGAGACACCTTCTAAACAAGATAATTCTTCCTCCGATAGTCATGGCCACCTGAGTAAGTCAGCCCATCAGCCTGATGTTTCAGATGCTCGGTGCAAGCGTAGCACCTCGTGAAGTCGAGCCATTTCCTACAGCCATGTGTAGGAACAGAACGGTAGTAGTAATAATAACCAACTGCAGAACAAATACTAAAATCCAGTCAGTGCCAACATCTACAGAAACATACTGTTGAAATGGGAGAAAACATTTAAAAAATCAGTTAGTGATGATCCATACGCTTATATGGACAAGGTTCCAAAGTTTCAGAAGACTTGCCTTCACATAATGAATCCAGCGGAATGCAGCAGCGTACTTTCAAGTTCTCTACGCTGCGCCTTCCGCATTCTTCTATATCGGCGAAAAAGAGTTTCTTCTTATCGTTGCGCTTCGCGACGAAATTGAGGTGCACAAAAAAATCTCTGTTGTTCCAGGACTGGAAAGTTCTAGAAAGCAATGGCTCACATAAATCAAACTTTACCTACAAGTTGGACAGAAAGAGGGGAGAAATAATAGGTTTGTGAAAAGTACCCAAAGCTATATGCTGAGCCTTGTTACAATGATGTGGTGCACGTAACTGATCTAGTTTAAATATGGTTAGGTCTACCATAATCTGCTAGTGACTGAGCCACTTTCAAAATTGCACGCAGACCCGAAAAAAAGACCAAAATAAGATCAATCAAACGCAACCCTAGGCTAAGGAGACTCAGGTTTTATAGGGAAATCAACCAAATATCTAGAACAAACAGTAGGAGAACCAGAGATGTAGAAGCAAGAAGGCGAAAGCCACATTCTAAGTATGTTTACAGATTGATCAACCAAAATTGGATACAACAAAATGAAATGTCGATTATGTACTGTCAGAAATTCATAGCAAAGTTTGCAATGGAGTCAAGCTGCCAATTCTTCTAACTGAATTAACAAGAACTCTCGGTAGCTACTATAGTTTGGTAGAAGTGGAATAGAGAAATTCTGTATTCTTGAAAAGGTTTCCAAATTGAAACTATCATAATGTCTTACCAATAAAAATCACACTAAAGTATTTGAAAGACGCAGTCCTAATTCAATATTTGTAGGAATTGAGCCCACCTCACTTGGATGGGAGATTGAATGTATAACCCGTCTTCAAGTGCTTGTGGATGCAATTATACCGTGGGGTTTTCCCTTACAATTATCTTTGAGAAACAAAATGTTACATTTCCTCTAGTCTAATTCAATTCCATTCGCAATTCTATGCATCCAAACACAGTGTAAGCTACAGTGGAACACAAATATCCACCAACTTTGGATAAAATTTACAAGAAGAAACCAAATAGCAGATGGAAGACAGGAAAATGGACATACATTCCGCCTCTTGTTGAAACTCGCTAAAGCCAGTTCTGATTAATCAATTTGCTGGCTAGTCACTTTCCCCTTCTTTAATTTGTCTTCCATTTCCTCAGGTGTAACATTCTTGCAACTAAAATGAGAGAAATAAATCAAGTGAGAATCAAGCTACCAAATAAAAGAAGTTCTGAAATACAGTATGTGAAGAACATGAAAGTGTGACTCAGTTGGTCTTAGGGCATGATCAATGATGGGCGCTTGTGTAGATGCTTGAGCTGAGAAAGAAAGAAAATTAGTCACAGCGTTCCTAGGCCAGACTCCAGAGCTACAACGGTAGGCTCCAACATGAGGTACTTATTTATCCAACAGATTCTCATGCGGCAAGCCAAACTCTAAACAAATTTCCTGTGCAACATCTTGAGGAGATGCCTGAAATTAAGCGTCAATAAGATGGGATCCTACGATGTACGAATCAACTTCGGTTTTGCTGACATTAGAACCCTCGCGCCCGCCCTTAGTTAGTCTTTTGGGACAGAGTGGAAGAAGGGCGGAGAACCTCATTTCTTGCTTAGAGTTTGCTCCCACATTTGAGCATAAAACTCAGTGCCACAAAAAAATAAAGTTCAAACCAACCGATACATAAGGTAAGGAAAAATCGGCTCGTGGACAACATTACTTTTTAGCTTGCAAAAACATGGCCTAGTACCATTTTGAAACACTGGTGGTTCGTCAAAACATACTCCTGCTGATTGAAAATAACTTTAAAAAAATGAAATGCCGGGGAAATAATTACCACAACAATCTTGTGTGTTCAGTATTCTCTTTTAATTACTCCCTCCGATCTAAATTAATTGACTCAACTTTATCTAGATACGCATGTATCTAGATGCATTTGTTGACTAGATACATTTGTATCTAGATAAAGTTGAGTCAATAATATGAATCGGAGGAAGTACTGTATATACGCATTGAGTTCACGAGATGCCAGTAAGCACTGTTTATTTTAAGGGTAAGCATCAGGAACTAAATTGCACCTAAACTGCCGATTAACGGTGGAATAATAAAAGCATGTGGATCTCAGGATTGAACGGACAGTTCGATTGGAATTTTGAATTCAAATTCAATCTCTTTAGGGGAAAATGGAAAAATTCCATCAAGGTGTATACGTTCAATTGTTTATTCTCTGAAAGTTTGGTTTCATTTGACTCAATGTTTTATGATTTACTAATGGATTCTTGAAAAAAAAATGTGAAAAAACACTTGAGGATAAACCATTTAACTAAATGAAGCGAAACTTCCGGGGAATACATAATGGAACATATATGATATGTTTTTTTCCCTGAAGAGTTTGAATTTTCAAACTTGCGACAAGGTTTGTATTTCTAGAGCAGAAAGTAAAATCTACCTTTGTAAAATATGTGCCTTGTGTACAAATAACTTAAATGGTAGCTGCCGATGCAATCACCTTAAATACCCTATCCTTCAAAATCTTGATCATCTCCAAACTGTTAGATTGTATCATCAATTCATTGGCCCTGAGTTGACTCGTCAAGTATAGAGTATAGCTGATCGCCAAAGCCTCCATAGTAGCTACATCAATAGCAAAATCAACGGGTTCATTAAAAACCGCAAGGAAATTTCCTTTATCATCCCTAATCACGGCACTCGTATCTTGGCTAAAGCCTGCATCGACATTCACAGAAACAAAAACCCCGTCGAGCCAATCCAACACCAGCAGATTCACTGGTTACGCCGTTTCCCTATGGTCTTTTTGGCTTCTAATCCACTAAATAAACCGCTTCGTAATCATGATCACCTCTCTTAGCTCTGCATAAGATTTTCCCTAGGGTTGAAAAACTTACACATTATCATGTAAGGGTCCTTACACATTATCACATAAGGGTCTAAAACTTACACATCATCGAGTAATCTATTACAGTACAATCAGATAGGTCTGTTGTGAAACCTTCGTCGATTAAATTCCATAGACCCATCTTCATCCAAATTTCCTTTGCTCAATGATACAAAAACAAAGCATGTTTAATATTTCCATAATATCTTGAGCAAAGAGGATAAGAGCTATTCACCTCAGTATGCCTATTTGTTGAAGCGCAGGATAGAATACCATGAAATTATTTCCATCTATTGGTTCTGATTTGCATTGCTTGATCCATCTATCTTTCTTAGGTTATTTTCGAGTTGTGACTCCCACCCTATATGATAAACCAATCTCAGTAAAGGAAGTCTTTTCTTACTAAGCACCCAAGTCAAAAAATACTTCTCATCATTGTGGCTTAGGGTCATTGCAAGAACACTGTTGACAATTGACCAAAAATTCGCTGAAATGAGTTTTATGTTGAAAGGAAACTCCGTAATGAGTTGCTGATCCGATCTGCAGTATTTGGTGGTACAGTCGCATTGTTGCCTTTGTTGTGTGTGCTTACGGACCATGTCTGGGTGCAGCGCACAAAAAACTTGACTTCAGGTGATAACAGTTGCCGTGTCCTTGTATGAGTTTGTCAGTGGCATGTGTGTGTCGTCTTCCTGTTGGAGCGAGCCGTTCGCCTGGAGGAGAGGAGCGATGCTTTATGTTCTCCAGGTCCTGGACTGTGCTGCGTCAGGGCGTCGGAGAACGCCATGATGCTGGGTGAGGGCAGCGTTCTGCTGGGAGAAGGCGATAGGCTGCTGTGCGAGGGTGCTGCAGGAGAGCGAGCTGTCAAAGAGCGTTGGCGTGAAGGTCTGCTGCTGCTTGAAGGCGTGGCACTTGTGCTGCAGAATTGCAGGACACCGCCTCCACTGTCCATCAACAGTAAAGTGTAGAACACTAACTAAAATCTATGTAGGCCCAACGAGAGCGATATCTTGTTCAACCAGACTCTCAAAACCCTGAGAGCTTAGAGCTCTTTCAAGATAGCAAGAGAATGGATCCTGGCCGCTCTACCAGCTCATGCAAAGTGAAAATAAGCCATACGGGTATACAGGTCAGAAATGTAGTCGGGAAAAATACCATGGCTGGTGTGAAAGTGCAAGACAACCATAAAGGCTAAACAAAACAATAAAAACGCTCACTCCAAGTTATTCACACTTGATACAACTAGCAACAGGAAACCATTCTCATATCAGGAAGATGAACAAATGTGTCAGTTCCGTTAGTCATGTCCTATATAGTACCAGGCCACCATCCAATATCAGCCATCCCAAAGTCCAACACCAGCGATCTGCCACATCTTGCCCTACTGTCACATTCATGTGTTGGGTGGTGCAAGATCAGACACACATCCATCATTTCAGAAGTTACCATCTTGTGCAAGAAGGATATCATGAAATTTGATTGTACTACTAGGAAACTACAGTATCTGTTGTATCTAGGGCTCCTACCTTGCATTAATATCAGCTATCTCATAATACTTGCAGGGTTCCTTCCTTTGTCCATGATGCAGAACAAGATCCTCTCCATGTGAAACATCTCTGGTGCAACGCAAGCATTCCGGCTAAACCATGGTATCAGGCGACAATCCGTGCCGTAGACATCAACATGTACAGGAAGACCACTCTCCCTTGTAGTTCCTTACTTGTATGGTTCCTCCCTCAGGATCGGCACTTCTGGCATCTTCGGCAGAAGCAAAAATTCCAGTTATTACCATGCTTTCAGTCCTTTCAGCAGAAGTTAAAGTTGAGCTCACAAA
The DNA here is from genome assembly GCF_022539505.1 of Lolium rigidum. Lineage (NCBI taxonomy): Eukaryota > Viridiplantae > Streptophyta > Magnoliopsida > Poales > Poaceae > Lolium > Lolium rigidum. The sequence goes on along the minus strand of NC_061511.1, from coordinate 94,514,663 downwards.
CACATTTGCATCTTGAGAAATAGGAACAGTGTATACTTCACAAGTTCCAATAACAAGTTGAGCATCAAAGAAACACCAAGCTGAATAACAGGACAGCCATCGCATGGTATACATGACCCAAGCTGAAAGAGGTAATGTTATTTACTCCACAAGAGGCACTCAATTTAAAATCCAGTTCAGAATGTAACGGTTGAACATATGGCTTCACAACTCACCACTTTCTTTAATCAGCAATCGGCAAATGTACCGACCCAGTATATACCTAAAGCATACCTTACTATCAGAAGATCATGGCTCAGCACATCAATTGAATCAACCATAGCCGTCCTGCAGCATGTTCAACCAGCCATCAATCCCATACAGAAGCATTTTGCTAGACATAAATGAAATCCTGAGGCAAGCAATTGCGAACCCTCGCAGTTGATACTTCCACCACCAGCTGGTTGAATTAACCTTTTGTTTGTCATTTGCTATTAACTGACAACCAAGGTCATACAAATTGTCTCCCAGTCATGCACACCACTTACAGTTTCCACATTCCATATCTTTCAAGGACAGAGCTCAGTCAACTTTCCCATCTTTGGGGCATTTCTTCCCTTCTGCGGCACTTCGGGATCGTCTCCTTCTGGCTTGGATCTGACGGACGGTTTCAGCAACCAACACACTAAAATCTGGGGAGATCTGGCCAGTAGGGGGTGGATTAAAGCCAACCTTCTTATAAGCCTGTGATATATTCCTCTGAGATCTTATTAAGTGAACATTGCAGAGGGAGGGAACTGATGCTTTTAAGATAGGCCTGCCACAGGTAATTCGCCCAGAATCCGCAGTACTGAAAATCATCAAGAATCTAGTTAGTATTGCTGCTATAAAGATCTAAAATAGAAAGAAATTAAGAGAAATGATGACTCATTGTAAAAAATAATTAGGTCATTGGCAGCAAGAAAATATTTACAGGCAGCAAAACATAAGTCAGCTACAAAATGGAAGAAGAATAACCAGGGTCAAACCTAATTGTAGAAAGAACCAATCTGGATTGGGTTCAAACAGAAAAGAAAACCTTCTATGTAGTCAATACTAATAAACCAGAAGAATTAACTACACAGTAACAAACATGGATAAGCCAATTCTTGACAGGGAAACTGGCCATACTTAAATGAATCAAAATACAATATTCATTAACAACAACCTTAAGTTTATTATTATTTATCTCCAATTGATAAATCCAACTCCTGCAAACCACATAATAAAACCTATACAACTAGAGATCTAACTTTTGAAGCACATCAAACCGAAGAATTATACAGCTCGAATTACTGTACTTCCGCATTGGAGCAGAGAGTTTAAAGATGGCCCCAGAGACAACGCAAATCAATCACAAACCTAGTTAATCCCACAACACCTCATATTGCTTCATCCCACTGGAAGCATAAACACTTTTGTTCTCAGATGTACACAATATGAGCTTTCTGTATGGTTGGGCTTATCTTCCAGAGTGATTAAATTCACAATATATAATTAAAATTAAGACCTCGACTTATTGCCTTGGGTCACGGACCATAATATACAGTAACATCATATAGTAACTTGGGTTCGAAGTCTTATCCCAGGTGCAGCAATGCAAAAACAGGATAGGAGACCAAGCGAGGGGCAATTATTTTGTGCAAATTGGTAACTCCTTTTTGCTAGAAAGAAGGACATATGTTCGGCGAATCTCTCTCCCCAAGAAAAGATAGATAGCATCTGCACACGGGATCCCTCTGCATACTATAGTAATCTGGATAGTATTTAGGCATTCTTCAGGCGAAGGTCCTGATCTAATCGACCAGAACAACAGGGATAACCTCGAAAGAGAGATCAGGAGCCAATCTAAAGAGACGGCGGCATCGCTATCCCTCAAAAGATGGCTAGATCCAGAGCAGCCGAAAGAGGAACCCTAACGAGACCAAGATCCGAGCTTTCCGCTGTAGGATAAAAAAAGATGGTCTCACCTCTTGATGATGTGCGCGCAGCCCTTGTATAGCACCTGCGTGCGGTCGATGAGTATGTGCGAGTGGCAGTACTTGGCCATGGCCATGGCCCGCACCTTGCACCCCGTGAATCCGCACTTCTTCCGCCTGGGCACCGCGGCGGGCCCGGGCTTGGCCTCGGCGCCCGCGGCGGAGGGCGGCTGCTCGGCCTCGAGCGGGCTGCGGCCGAGCTCCCAGACGTACTGGCGGTGGCGCGCGCGCACCTCCTCCGCCATGGCCCAGTAGAGGCGGCGGTAGACGCCGACGAGGCGCGCGGCGCGGCGGCGGCGCCGGCGCAGCACCTCCTCCCGCGTGAGCGCCTCCGCCGTGGCCTCCATCTCCGGCGACGGCGGGCCGCCGGGGGAGCTAGGGTTTCGGGCGTCCGCCGCGGCCGCGGCCGCCGCGTCGGGCTCCACCTTGGGCGTCCTCAGCCCCGGCGCCTCCGGGCTGGTGGTTGCGGGTTGCCGGTAGGAGGAGGTCATGGCGCGCCGGGATTGTCGCCGGATTTGGGGCAAGGTGGGGGAGTTCTGGTGGAGGATGGCAAGACGGAGGGAGGATGGGGGAGTCGAGTCGAGTCGCTTGGATGGAAGCTCTTCTCTTGTTTGTTTAACCGTTTAGGAAATCGCACCTGACGGCACGGGACGGGTCTCTCTGCCTCTCTACGTCTTCTACGTTCTCGGCGTCGAATTTCCATTCGAATCGCAAGACATTTAAATGGAGCGGAGGTTAACCATAACGAGGAAGGAAAATCTCTGCCGATTTACTACTTAAATGCAGCATATATGCACCCACTATTCTGCATTCATTGGAGACTTTGAGCAAATCTCAAACGATCGACATGGGTCCTTGCACACAACATTATTGTACTAGGAATTTCATAGGAGAGGATCTCCCAAGAAAAATCAGTTTCGCGCGTTTTTTTTCCAACCGGGCTAACCGTTTTCCATTAATCGCTCAACGGAAAGACATTGTTCGTTACAAAATCTACATGACAAAAACACATTGCCACCACAACCATAGAAAAGTATCATAATAAGGTGGAACAACTGAAATAGGAATAGCAACGAGGAGCGAAAAAAAGGAAACATCTCATATTTATTTAAAAAATTGCGCCAAAACACACTGTTCTTTCTCTCTCGCGCGCCAAAAGAGCACGCTTGAAGAGGTACCGGAGAAATGGGGGTTCCACTTAGATTAGTTTCTGAAAAAAAAGTTGTAGGATTCTTACCCATAAGAATTTTTTTATATTAAGGTCATTTGATTCAAAGTTAAACACTCCAAAAATCCTACGAGATGTTTACTTCTCTAGAAATTTTATAGGAGATAATTTCTGCAATTTTTATTTTGCATCACGAGCTTTTTTTTCTAACGGGCTAACCCTTTTCCATTAATGGCTCAACGAAAACACATTATTCATTACAAAAGCATTTAAAAGCGAGTTCGAGCACTAATGGAAAACCATCATGAATGCTCATTATCAAAACATCTACTACAACGCAAGGATCCATTGCCACCACAACTACACAAAAAATAGCATATATCAAAGAGAGACCGGAGAAATGGGGTTTCCCCTTAAGTTATTCCTCAAAATAACTTTAAAATTAGGAATAATATCAAAGATATTTTAGAAGAGGATAATTAACATGGTGGGCCGATTAGGGCATGCGGATAAGGGCCTTTATGCACAACAATGCAGATTCCTCTTTGGGATGCCAAGCTCGTCCAAGTGTGGATGCCATGAAGATAAAGATATGCCTTGAATATTGGCGTCAAGATCATCGATTTAAAGAGAAAATTATGGTATGATCAAGAAGAAGAAATGAAAATGGAGTTCTTGTGTGGAACTCAATTTATCCATGCTCTATCTTATGTCTTAAGCAATGGATGATCAAAATCTTGAGTTTAATTTCAGGAGAAGAACTCAAGTCTTGCTCTAAGTCGACATCATGATAGACTCATGAGTTAAGCTATGGTTGATTAAGATTTAGAGCATGCAATTAAATGAAGTGTTCTTATATGCATCAAGATATTATGATAGAGCATGGGGAGATACAAGGTTGATCAAGACTAAGAGCGAAGATTGGATTCAAATTGGTCAACACATGAAGCGTAAATAATGTACCACATGGGATCATGTGATCTTGTCGCATGGTAAGTGTTGCCAATTATGCTTCATGAAATAACCCATCATAAATGTGTATTTGTGTTTTCTATGTGGGTTAGGTATCTTTCCATGGGAATGCATCATAAGCAAGATCTCATATAGCCCATGTGACATAGGCATCCCCAATGGACCTGCCGAAGATGGTACCCGGGGTTTACTGAAGGCCCATGACTCGAAGAATACAAAGCCCGGACGCCCAATAAGGTGTCAATATGGAAGATAGAGTTGTATTAGGAATAAAGACTTGTAACTATACGGGACGAACTCAAAGAGTCTCCCGCTGTTTTGTAACTTGTACATCACAAAATTCTCGGCTCCGCCTCCTATATAAGGGGGAGTCGAGGGAGAAAGAGAGGATCGATTCATTGTCAACATAACCCTAGCTTTTAGCAGTCGGGTACTTTTTCGGCTGAAACCTTCGAGATCTACTTGCCCTCTACTTTCCACGAAACCCTAGTCTACAACTTGTAGGCATTGACAAGTTAATACCTTGTCACCATGAGAGGATGATATCAAGTGGTGATCATCATCAAGGTTGAGAAGGGCAAGTTCAAGATGAGCATATTGATAATATCATGGTTGAATCTTGTCGTCCATTTGGTGATAATGGACATGTGAAGATATGCCTTAATTAAGCTATCCCATAGCGGTGTATGGGGGATCAAACTTTGAGTCTTCACGAAGCAACAATGATGAAGTTAAGCATTCCATCTTGAATGAAGCATGGAGCATCATCATCAAGGTCAAGCATGATCCGGAAGGAAAAGATATAGCCTTGCTAGGTTTTCCATTAACCGGTCTCAAGATGGTTGTTGGGAGACCATGTTATAGGATAGATAGCAACACTATCAAGAGGGGCTTTCGGTTAGGTAACTTGGTCAAATCGTATTAGGGAGCTTAACCCTTTGCATACTTTGCATCCCCTTATTCTTATTTATTTTTGGTGTTTCTCTGTGTGAGGTTCTTTACCTTGTTTCTAGATCTTCTACAAATCAAAGCTCATCAAAAACGGAATTCGTATACATCTTCTTTTGCGTTTTTGAGTTTGGAGGTTTTACCAGTTCTTCTTTTAGGGAAGTTTCATACATATCCTTATTTCGTATTTTACTACTTCTCTTTATTGGGTCTTATAGCCTCTATTAGATAGAGCTTGTTCTTAGCTTTTCAAAAAGCCCAATTTTGCTAAAATTGGAGCCTGCATCCAAAAGTTACCACAATTCTTGTTAGCTTTGGCAAAACTGGTGCGCATACATGGGCAGTCGGGCTCACCGCTAGAATAAATCGGCAGCCGCCGGAATTTCCGGTATATGCTGAAGCATTGTACGATAAGGTATTTCAGCAAAGGATCGGTGACTCGTCAGACGTTTCGGCGTGGAAACCAGCGACGCCTGTTTGTACGCCAATTGTTCCGGCGTGGACACTAGCGAACCAGTATTTTCGCTAATCTTGATTGTACTGCTCTGTTTTTGTCCAAATGGTCATATTTGCTTTTCCTATAAGAGGAGTTTCTTCCCCATTGCTTAGCTAGGGTTCTTGAGCACATTTTTTAGCACCATTGTTGAACCCCTTGAGTTTTCTTCCTCTCCCTTCCCTCATATGATTCCTGCATCTTTATGAGGCCTTTGAAAGAGGAGATATATATCTACAACCTTCACCAATACATTCCGCTTCTAAGTGTGGGAACTCTTAGAATCTAGATCTAGACCATTGTTTTCCCTCTCTAGTTTCTCCATAGCATTTGTTGCTTTGGTAGGATTTGGGAAAGAAGGATTTGAGCACTTTTCTTGGTGTTATTTGTTTGCATCATTGCATAGTGTTGAGGCCTCCATTATGATTTGTTTGAATGAGAGACCGTGATTTTGTTACTCTTGTAGGGTGCCCTCTCAGTTGGGTTGGCGGTTGGTGCTCCAGTGACCTCTTTGTGGAAGATTGTGAAGAGGTTCGGGCTTCTCCTTCGTGGACCTTGTGAAATGATTGTGGAGATTTCCATGTCCGGAGTGGAGGAAAACCTATCCATAAGGAAAGGTCCTTTGTCCTTCGTGGAAATTGGATGGAGAAGAAGGTGATCCTTCATGGCGTTCAGGAGATCTTCGTGGTAACCCGCATCTCTCCAACATGACGTACCTCACTTCGTGTGAAGGAACATGGAAATACATCTTCGTATCCGTGTGCCTCGATTATCTCTGATAACTGCAAGAACAGAGATCAGTTGTAGCGCGCTAGTTTTGAAATAAGAGTATCTAACCACGAGGAGCTACTAGTAGTGATCTGAATGCCCCTTGCTACTATTTATCTAAAATTACTTAAAGTTGTCTCAAATCTCAAGCAAAGGATTTAATTAAGAGGGTTTTGTAAGGTGTTTTTGTGGAGTAGATAACTGAAATTGAACAATGTAAATGCGACTAAAGATTGTGTTTGGACTGCAGAAAGACTAAAATATTCTCGGGGGTTGTTGGTTCCACCACTAGTATTAACTAAAGATACAAACTAGATAACTCATATCTTAGCCCTCGTTGTATGTGGGAAATGCTTGAAGTTGGAATCTGTATCTCATAACACATCCCTGAATAACCACCGCAACGACCTTCGGCCCAACTATTGGTCCATTACGATTAAGGTATTGCCCCATGGTTATTTATTAAGCTTTGCGAGTCCCTTCTTATCCCCCTCTTCCGTACAATAGTGCACCGCACACGGGATATCACTTCCCGCTGTATATACTGACGAACTTTCGACGATAGTTCCCTCCTATGACCCTTAGCCAAATATTACATGGTCGACATCATGCAACATCACAAGAGAAAACTAACATACAATCATAGTGCAAAGGTATAAATTATCTTAATTCATATAATAATACTACTAGGGTTTATCCATCTCCCTCAAGAACGGGATGAACTACTCACACATGGAGACAATGAAGAACATCGTCATAAACTTGTGTATGGAAAAGGGATAACGGGGTGAATCCAAGTACAAACCCACAATGGTAATGGCGATTACAATCTAATGGGATGGAGAGAATGGAGATGGTGTTTCGTTGTGGATGATGATGAAGGTGATGATGCCTTGTCCTCCCATAATCCGGGTAGCAGCGTGGATGATGCCCCTTCTTGATCTCCCTTCAGATCTCTTCTCGGACGGTGTTCTAGTATTTTTTTTGTCGCGTACGTGCTTGGATCTCAGATCCGTCTGCGGGAGGAGAAAGTATTTGACGAGGCGGCGCTTCCGACGGGTGGTACGGTACGGGCAAGGCCCGCCCGTACGGATGCTCGTTAAAGTTATAGAAGTTTGTCCTCCCATTATCCTTTCGCCCAGGTGCATTATTAAGGGCAAAAATGATTTGTTATCACGTCAAAATGCCAGAAAATGACATTTTCATTGATATTTCATTATTGACTTATTAGTTGGAGATCATGTGTAGACAATCATAAAAGGGCGCGGTAGCGCAGTGAAATACAAAATCCCTACCACTACTTTAATGATAACATAGTAAAATAACGATACGAAAACATGCTAAAACTGCACTCACCAACTTCCCCAAGCTACACTCTTGCTCGTCCCCGAGCAAAATAGAAGCTTAATGGACAGAGTCATCTTTGTTCATGAAGCTTAAGTCGTTAAAACAAATGAGGCATTTTTAAGAACAAGGATTATAACATCGGATGCAAAGCTAGGTCATGAACAATACTATACTATTCTCAAATTCAAATGACTTAAAGGCCTCTACACCTTTCGAGGTTTGATAGTAGACAAGAAGACTACTTTATCTAAATATCATAAAATCATGAAGTTAACTTTTCTTCACGAACTATACTATCAAATCCTTTTCTTTTTTGCACTTTCTCTTTCTATTCCCTCTTTTTTATTCTTCTCTTTTTCTTTCCTTCTTATTTCTTTGCTTACTTTCTTCTCATGTAGGAACCAATGATCATAAAATACTTTGTACATAATTTCCTATATCCTATCAAAGCTTCCTGGTGTGGAGAACCATGAAATCATCATCATGATGCAAGTACAGGCATATTCATCCTAATTCATACATCTAAAATAATAACCATGATTCAATCAAGCTTCAAAAAAAATAATGGCTTAAAGTTCACATGATAAGAGTCCTTCACTCTCCAAAGGAAATAAATGATATAATAATGCAAAAAGTTTCTATTCTTAGATGCATTACTAAAAATAAACTTGCTTAAAATGAGTAGTGGGATTTCACAAGGCCCAGGATGATCTCCCCAAGCTTAGCATCAAGCCAAGCGGGATTACACAACTTCTTGGGTGTACATATTCCTCCTCTGGCATGAATGATGCTCCACTGATAGTGTCCTCCTGCTTCAGGTTGCACATGTGTGCTATACACGCAAAACGAGTAGATAACTCTGTGATGTCATCATGTTGGTTCTTGATCACTTTGAGAAGTAACTTCCTATCATCAGCCATCTCAAGAACAACCTTAGTCAGGGTTTCGTCTCTCTCATTGATGTCTTCAACTCTTCTCTCAAGGTCTTTACTCATCAACCAATAAGATTCAACTCCCTCACTCATAGTTTCAACACAAGCCTTAGAGACTTTTTCAAGGGAGGCGATCCTTTTCTCAATTTCTTCATGTTGCGCCCTCTCATCTATAGGGGGTAGCTTAGAAGGAAATTGGAGAGAAGATCCATGGAGATTGTACCTATAAGGGTTCAGAGGGAAAACCTCCTTCTTCACCTGTTTTTGAGACCCTTCCTCCTTTTTCACCCAAATTTTCTTGATGCGAAAGGGCTACATGTCTTTTGTGAGAGTAGACTAAAAATTATCAAGAAATTTGAGTGGGAAGAATTGAATCTCAGCAGAACCCTAATTGTTGAAGAGGGAATAGATTGAAAAAGGGAAACTGAGAAAAGTAAACTCTAAATATAAGGCCCCTGCCTTGGCACTGACATTTGGTACGAGCGGGTTTGTCCCGTACCATCCGCCCGTACCAGTGCAGTCGGTATATTTTTTATATAGAACATCGAAAGAAAATGGCAAAAGGTATTTTAATTTTAATGACCATCGGTACGGGCATATGCACCCGTACCACTCGGTCGTACCAACATGATGCAAAAACGAAGGACCATCGAAAACTTACTGTAAGTTTTATGACCATCAGTACGGTAAAAAATGACCGTACCACCCGGTCATACCAGAAAGAAACGGAGAACGAAGGTGCTGGCAGTTGCCGTGGGAGTTGGAAATCTTTGTGGTGTAACTTTTCTTCGTCCCCGGCAACGGCGCCAGAAATTTGCTTGATGCGTGTAGTTGACACGTCCGTTGGGAACCCCAAGAGGAAGGTGTGATGCGCACAGCGGCAAGTTTCCCTCGGTAAGAAACCAAGGTTTAATCGAACCAGTAGGAGTCAAGAAGCACGTTGAAGGTTGATGGCGGCGGGATGTAGTGCGGCGCAACACCAGAGATTCCGGCGCCAACGTGGAACCTGCACAACACAACCAAAGTACTTTGCCCCAACGAAACAATGAGGTTGTCAATCTCACCGGCTTGCTGTAACAAAGGATTAACCGTATTGTGTGGAAGATGATTGTTTGTAGAAAACAGTAAAGAACAAGTATTGCAGCAGATTTGTATTTCAGTATAAAAGAATGGACCGGGGTCCATAGTTCACTAGAGGTGTCTCTCCCATAAGATAAAAGCATGTTGGGTGAACAAATTACGGTCGGGCAATTGACAAATAGAGAGGGCATAACAATGCACATACATGTCATGATAAATATGGTGAGATTTAATTGGGCATTACGACAAAGTACATAGACCGCTATCCAGCATGCATCTATGCCTAAAAAGTCCACCTTCAGGTTATCATCCGAACCCCTTCCAGTATTAAGTTGCAAAACAACATACAATTGCATTAAGTATGGTGCGTAATGTAATAAATAACTACATCCTTAGACATAGCATCAATGTTTCATCCCTAGTGGCAACAGCACATCCATAACCTTAGAGGTTTCTGTCACTCCTCCAGATTCACGGAGACATGAACCCACTATCGAGCATAAATACTCCCTCTTGGAGTTAAGAGCGAAAACTTGGCCAGAGCCTCTACTAATAACGGAGAGCATGCAAGATCTTAAACAACACATAGGTAATAACTTGATAATTAACATAACATAGTATTCTCTATCCATCGGATCCCGACAAACACAACATATAGTATTACGGATAGATGATCTTGATCATGTTAGGCAGCTCACAAGATCCAACAATGAAGCACAATGAGGAGAAGACAACCATCTAGCTACTGCTATGGACCCATAGTCCAGGGGTGAACTACTCACTCATCACTCCGGAGGCGACCATGGCGGTGAAGAGTCCTCTGGGGAGATGAATCCCCTCTCCGGCGGGGTGCCGGAGGAGATCTCCGAGAATCCCCCGAGATGGGATTGGCGGCGGCGGCGTCTCGGTAAGGTTTTCCGTATCGTGGCTCTCGGTGCTCGGGGGTTTCGCGACGGAGGCTATTTGTAGGCGGAAGGGCAGGTAAAGAGGCGGCACGAGGGGCCCAGACGACAGGCCGGCGCGGCCAGGGCCCGGGCCGCGCCGCCCTGGTGTCTGGCCACCTCGTGGCCCCACTTCGACTCTCCTTCGGTCTTCTGGAAGCTTCGTGGCAAAATAGGACCCTGGGCGTTGATTTCGTCTAATTCCGAGAATATTTCGTTACTAGGATTTCTGAAACCAAAAACAGTAGAAAACAGCAACTGGCTCTTTGGCATCTTGTTAATAGGTTAGTTCCAGAAAATGCACGAATATGACATAAAGTGTGCATAAAACATGTAGATATCATCAATAATGTGGCATGGAACATAAGAAATTATCGATACGTCGAAGGCGTATCAGCATCCCCAAGCTTAGTTACGCTCGTCCCGAGCAGGTAAAACGATAACAAAGATAATTTCTGAAGTGACATGCCATCATAACCTTGATCATACTATTTGTAAACATATGTAATGAATGCAGCGATCAAAACAATGGTAATGACATGAGTAAACAAGTGAATCATAAAGCAAAGACTTTTCATGAATAGTACTTCAAGACAAGCATCAATAAGTCTTACATAAGAGTTAACTCATAAAGCAATAAATCAAAGTAAAGGTATTGAAGCAACACAAAGGAAGATTAAGTTTCAGCGGTTGCTTTCAACTTGTAACATGTATATCTCATAGATAATTGTCAACATAGAGTAATATAACAAGTGCAATATGCAAGTATGTAGGAATCAATGCACAGTTCACACAAGTGTTTGCTTCTTGAGGTGGAGAGAAATAGGTGAACTGACTCAACATAAAAGTAAAAAGAATGGTCCTTCAAAGAGGAAAGCATCGATTGCTATATTTGTGCTAGAGATTTTATTTTGAAAACATGAAACAATTTTGTCAACGGTAGTAATAAAGCATATGAGTTATGTAAATTATATCTTACAAGTTGCAAGCCTCATGCATAGTATACTAATAGTGCCCGCACCTTGTCCTAATTAGCTTGGACTACCGGATCATCGCAATACACATGTTTTAACCAAGTGTCACAATGGGGTACCTCCATGCCGCCTGTACAAAGGTCTAAGGAGAAAGCTCGCATTTTGGATTTCTCGCTTTTGATTATTCTCAACTTAGACATCCATACCGGGACAACATGGACAACGGATAATGGACTCCTCTTTAATGCATAAGCATGTGGCAACAATTATTATTCTCATATGAGATTGAGGATATATGTCCAAAACTGAAACTTCCACCATGAATCATGGCTTTAGTTAGCGGCCCAATGTTCTTCTCTAACAATATGCATGCTCCAACCATTAAGGTGGTAGATCTCTCTTACTTCGGACAAGACGGACATGCATAGCAACTCACATGATATTCAACAAAGAATAGTTGATGGCGTCCCCGTAAACATGGTTATCGCACAACAAGCAACTTAATAAGAGATAAAGTGCATAAGTACATATTCAATACCACAATAGTTTTTAAGCTATTTGTCCCATGAGCTATATATTGCAAAGGCGAATGATGGAATTTTAAAGGTAGCACTCAAGCAATTTACTTTGGAATGGCGGAGAAATACCATGTAGTAGGTAGGTATGGTGGACACAAATGGCATAGTTGTTGGCTCAAGGATTTTGGATGCATGAGAAGTATTCCCTCTCGATACAAGGTTTAGGCTAGCAAGGTTATTTGAAACAAACACAAGGATGAACGGTGCAGCAAAACTCACATAAAAGACATATTGTAAACATTATAAGACTCTACACCGTCTTCCTTGTTGTTCAAAACTCAATACTAGAAATTATCTAGACTTTAGAGAAACCAAATATGCAAACCAAATTAGCAAGCTCTAAGTGTTTATTCATTAATGGGTGCAAAGTATATGATGCAAGAGCTTAAACATGAGCACAACAATTGCCAAGTATCAAATTATTCAAGACATTTTAGAATTACTACACACTACAAGAAAAGTTGCCATGGCCGACGAAGTTGAAGTCGCGCCGTGGTTGCTGGTGTACCATGGCCGACGATTTTGGGTCCCTCCGTGGTGCATGTCAAAACTTTTTTTTCTCGTTTTTGAGGCCACCTAGCCCGACGAAAGCGGCCAAAACGTCGCGTATGGTGGCCCGGGACGTGGTGCATCGCGAATTCTCGGGTTCGCCGGCCGAGTCAACGCAAATCCGCACCGCCGAGGGATGTAGGGCCCGGATGGCAGCCTCTCCGGCATTGTTTTTTTCTCGATCGCGCCATCTCGTTTTCTCCGATCGAGCCGTTTACGATGCAGGATCATGGGTCCCGCATGTCATCCTCTATGAACCAAAATTCTTTCTATTCTTGGATTTTTTTGACCCCCGATTTCCGGCTACTTCCTTTTTCTTTTGATCCCTTGCCGCCTTGGAAACGTTGAGACCGCTGCTGCTAAATGGGACCCGCATGTCATCCTCTATGTGCAATCAACTTTCTTTTCTTGGAGTTTTTTTGGCACCTCAAATTTGGTCACTTGCCTTTTTCTTTCGATCCCACGCCAGCCTCTCAAACGGTGATACCGCTGCTGCTAAATGGGACCCGCATGTCATCCTCTATGTACTATAAAACTTTCTTTTCTTGGAGTTTTTTTTGGCACCTCAAATTTGGTCACTTGCCTTTTTCTTTCGATCCCCGCCGCCTCTCAAACGGTGATACCGCTGCTGCTAAATGGGACCCGCATGTCATCCTCTATGTACTATAAAACTTTCTTTTCTTGAATTATTTTTGGCACCTCAAATTTGGTCACTTGCCTTTTTCTTTCGATCCCCTGCCGCCTCTCAAACGGTGATACCGCTGCTGCTAAATGGGACCCGCATGTCATCCTCTATGTACTATAAAACTTTCTTTTCTTGGAGTTTTTTTTGGCATCTCAAGTAACATCAAGAGACGAAGCATCAACATCATAATTTGTTCTAATGATAGAATCATAAGGTAACTTCATTCTCTTTCTAGGGAAGTGTTCCATACCTTTCTTGAGAGGAAATTGATATTTAATATTACCTTCCTTCATATCAATAGTAGCACCAACGGTTCGAAGAAAAGGTCTTCCCAATATAATGGGGCAAGATGCATTGCATTCAATATCCAAGACAACAAAATCAACGGGGACAAGGTTATTGTTAACCACAATATGAACATTATCAACCTTCCCCAAAGGTTTCTTTTTAGCATTATCAGCGAGATTAACATCCAAATAACAATTTTTCAATGGTGGCAAGTCAAGCATATCATAGACTTTCTTAGGCATAACGAAATACTTGCACCAAGATCACATAAAGCATTACAATCGAAATCTTTGACTCTCATTTTAATGATGGGCTCCCAACCATCCTCTAGCTTTCTAGGAATAGAAGTTTCAAGTTTTAGTTTCTCTTCTCTAGCTTTTATGAGAGCATTTGTAATATGTTTTGTGAAAGCCAAGTTTATAGCACTAGCATTGGGACTCTTAGCAAGTTTTTGTAAGAACTTTATAACTTCAGAGATGTGGCAATCATCAAAATCTAAATCATTACAATCTAAAGCAATGGGATTATCATCCCCAAGGTTGGAAAAAATTTCAGCGAGTTTTATCACAAGCGGTTTCAGCGGTTTTAGCGGTTTCGAGTAATTTTGCGCGCTTTGCACTAGGAGTAGAAGCATTGCCAACACCAATTATTTTATCATTGATAGTAGGAGGTGCAGCAACATATGAATCATTAGCATTGCTAGTGGTGGTAATAGTCCAAACTTTAGCTACATTTTCCTTTTTAGCTAGTTTTTCATTTTCTTCTCTATCCCACCTAGCACGCGAGTTCAGCCATTAATCTTATATTCTCATTAATTCTAACTTGGATGGCATTTGCTGTAGTAACAATTTTATTTTCAATATCCCTATTAGGCATAACTTTCGATTTCAAAAGATCAACATCGGAGGCAAGACTATCAACTCTAGAAACAAGAATATCAATTTTATTGAGCTTTTCCTCAACAGATTTGTTAAAGGCGGTTTGTGTACTAATAAATTCTTTAAGCATGGCCTCAAGTCCAGGGGTGTATTCCTATTATTGTTGTAAGAATTCCCATAAGAATTAGCATAACCGTTACCATTATTATAAGGATATGGCCTATAGTTATTACTAGAATTGTTACGATAAGCATTGTTGTTGAAATTATTATTTTTAATGAAGTTTACATCAACATGTTCTTCTTGAGCAACCAATGAAGCTAATGGAACATTATTAGGATCAACATTAGTCCTATCATTCGCAAGCATAGACATAATAGCATCAACCTTATCATTCAAGGAAGAGGATTCTTCAACAGAATTTACCTTCTTACCTTGTGGAGCTCTTTCAGTGTGCCATTCAGAGTAATTAACCATCATATTATCAAGGAGCTTTGTTGCTTCACCAAGAGTGATGGACATAAAGGTACCTCCAGCAGCTGAATCCAATAAATTCCGCGAAGAAAAATTTAGTCCTGCATAGAAGGTTTGGATGATCATCCAAGTAGTCAGTCCATGGGTTGGGCAATTTTTTACCAGAGATTTCATTCTTTCCCAAGCTTGAGCAACATGTTCATTATATAATTGTTTAAAATTCATTATGCTACTCCTCAAAGATATAATTTTAGCGAGGGGATAATATCTACCAATAAAAGCATCCTTGCATTTAGTCCATGAATCAATACTATTCTTAGGCAGAGATAGCAACCAATCTTTAGCTCTTCCTCTTAATGAGAAAGGGAACAATTTTAATTTTATAATGTCACCATCTACATCTTTATATTTTTGCATTTCACATAGTTCAACAAAATTATTGAGATGAGCAGCAGCATGATCAGAACTAATACCAGAAAATTGCTCTCGCATAACAAGATTTAGTAAAGCAGGTTTAATTTCAAAGAATTCTGCTGTAGTAGCAGGTGGAGCAATAGGTGTGCATAAGAAATCATTATTATTTGTGCTAGTGAAGTCACACAACTTAGTATTTTCAGGGTTGGCCATTTTAGCAGTAGTAAATAAAACAAACTAGATAAAGTAAATGCAAGTAAACTAATTTTTTTGTGTTTTTGATATAGCAAACAAGACAGTAAATAAAGTAAAGCTAGCAACTAATTTTTTTGTGTTTTGATATAAAGTGCAGCAAACAAAGTAGTAAATAAAATAAAGCAAGACAAAAACAAAGTAAAGAGATTGAGAAGTGGAGACTCCCCTTGCAGCGTGTCTTGATCTCCCCGGCAACGGCGCCGGAAAAGAGCTTGATGGCGTGTATTTCACACGTTCGTTGGGCAACCCCAAGAGGAAGGTATGATGCGCACGGCAGCAAGTTTTCCCTCGAGAAAGAAACCAAGGTTTATCGAACCGAGGAGGAGCCAAGAAGCACGTTGAAGGTTGATGGCGGCGGGATGTAGTGCGGCGCAACACCGGGGATTCCGGCGCCAACGTGGAACCTGCACAACACAACCAAAGTACTTTGCCCCAACGAAACGAGTGAGGTTGTCAATCTCACTGAAGCTTGCTGTAACAAAGGATTAACCGTATTGTGTGGAAGATGATTGTTTGCAGAGAAAACAGTAAAAACAAGTATTGCAGCAGATTTGTATTTCGAGTATTAAAAGAATGGACCGGGGTCCACAGTTCACTAGAGGTGTCTCTCCCATAAGATAAAAGCATGTTGGGTGAACAAATTACGGTCGGGCAATTGACAAATAGAGAGGGCATAACAATGCACATACATGACATGATAAGTATAGTGAGATTTAATTGGGCATTACGACAAAGTACATAGACCGCCATCCAAGCTGCATCTATGCCTAAAAAGTCCACCTTCGAGGTTATCATCCGAACCCCTCCGAGTATTAAGTTGCTAACATCGGACAATTGCATTAAGTATGGTGCGTAATGTAATCAACAACTACATCCTCGGACATAGCGCCAATGTTTTATCCCTAGTGGCAACAGCACAACACAACCTTAGAACTTTCTGTCATAGTCCCAGGTGTCAATGCAGGCATGAACCCACTATCGAGCATAAATACTCCCTCTTGGAGTTAAAAGCAAAAACTTGGCCAGAGCCTCTACTAGTAACGGAGAGCATGCAAGATCATAAACAACACATATGTAATAACTTGATAATTAACATGACATGGTATTCTCTATCCATCGGATCCCGACAAACACAACATATAGAATTACGGATAGATGATCTTGATCATGTTAGGCAGCTCACAAGATCCAACAATGAAGCACAATGAGGAGAAGACAACCATCTAGCTACTGCTATGGACCCATAGTCCAGGGGTGAACTACTCACTCATCACTCCGGAGAGCGACCATGGCGGTGTAGAGTCCTCCGGGAGATGAATCCCCTCTCGGCGGGGTGCCGGAGGAGATCTCCAGAATCCCCGAGATGGGATCGGCGGCGGCGGCGTCTCGGTGAGGTTTTCCGTATCGTGGTTTTTCGCATCGGGGTTTCGCGACGGAGGCTTTAAGTAGGCGGAAGGGCGAGTCGGGGGCCGACGAGGGCCCACACCATAGGGCGGCGCGGGCCCCCTTGGCCGCGCCGCCATGTGGTGTCGCCACCTCGTGGCCCCACTTCGTATGCTCTTCGGTCTTACGGAAGGTCCGTGGAAAAATAGGCCCACGGGTCTTCGTTTCGTCCAATTCCGAGAATATTTCGTTACTAGGATTTACGAAACCAAAAACAGCGAGAAAACGGGAACTGGCACTTCGGCATCTTGTTAATAGGTTAGTTCCAGAAAATGCACGAATATGACATAAAGTGTGCATAAAACATGTAGGTATCATCAATAATATGGCATAGAACATAAGAAATTATCGATACGTCGGAGACGTATCACACATCCACAACCTTAGAACTTTCTGTCACTGTCCCAGATTTAATGGAGGCATGAACCCACTATCGAGCATAAATACTCCCTCTTGGAGTCACAAGTATCAACTTGGCCAGAGCCTCTACTAGCAACGGAGAGCATGCAAGAACATAAATAACATATATGATAGATTGATAATCAACTTGACATAGTATTCAATATTTATCGGATCCCAACAAACACAGCATGAAGGATTACAAATAGATGATCTTGATCATGATAGGCAGCTCACAAGATCTAACATGATAGCACAATGGGGAGAAGACGACCATCTAGAGTAATTCCCCCGCTGTAGGCCGAAGGGGATGGTAGGGATTGGATGAGATTGGTCATGTAATAGCATAAGATTGTTAGGGCATAGTGCCTAGTATCCGTAGATGTTACTTTTATGATATTGTTGCAACTTGTTATGCTTAATGCTTGTCACTAGGGCCCGAGTGCCATGATCTCAGATCTGAACATGTTATTGATTCATGAAGATATTCGTTGTTTATGATCTTACCTGCAAGTTGTATACACATGTCGCTGTCCGGAACCAATGGCCCCGAGTGACAGAAATTGGGACAACCGGAGGGGATGGTAGTGACGTGAGGATCACATGTGTTCACGGAGTGTTAATGCTTTGCTCCGGTACTCTATTAAAAGGAGTACCTTAATATCCAGTAGTTTCCCTTGAGGCCCGGCTGCCACCGGCTGGTAGGACAAAAGATGTTGTGCAAGTTTCTCATTGCGAGCACGTACGACTATAATTGGAACACATGCCTATTGATTGATTAGTACTTGGATACCGTTTTATTATTATATGCAAATGCCACCGCTATGATTGTTACATGAGTTTCTCTCATCCATGCAACGCCAGTTATCCGTCCCCGTGCCTACGATATTTTAATCCTGCTTGTTTACTAAAATCACTACTTGCTGTTTCCGTTACTCTGCTTCTTGTTATTTCACTCACTGCTATTGCTATAAAGCTGTTACTATCGATAAACTCTTGCGAGCAAGTCTGTTTCCAGGTGCAGCTGAATTGACAACTCACTTGTTAAGGCTTTCAAGTGTTCTTTGTCTCCCCTTGTGTCGAATCAATAAATTGGGTTTTACTTCCCTCAAAGACTAGTTGCGATCCCCTATACTTGTGGGTCATCAAGACTATTTTCACGGCGCCGTTGCTTGGTGAGCATAGCTTTATTTGGAAGTTCACTTGGATTGATATTGTTCGCTGCAAATTCTCCATTATGGGTAAAACTCGCGATACTAAGGTCGCCATATTACCATCCACTACAAGAAAAGGTACAACTCTGAGTACCTCTGCTGCTCTTGATTCACCATCTGTGATTGATAAACTTGTTTCACCGCCACATGCTTCGCTTGCTGGTACTTCTGCTGAATCTGAAAACTCTCATAATATTGATAATATTTCTGCTGTGCTTGATGATAGTGGTTCATTGGGAACTTTTCTAGATGCTACAATTGCTAGGTCTAGACAAATTGAAAACACTGAAACTCCGATGTTACTACACCTGTTAATTCACCTGAACTTGAATACTCTAGTGATGATCTTGATGAAGATTATGTGGAACTTGATGATGATTTTATTGAAAAATGCAATGCTACTACTGATGCAAGAAAAATTAAAAAGTTGCTTGCGAGAACATGCTTGTTAGATATAAAGCTGTCTCCGATCCTAAATTTGCCACATCTCCTATAAACATTAAGGATAAAGATTATGATTTTTCTCTTGATCTATCTCATATAGCTATTGTTGAGAAAACACCCTTTTGTGGTACTTGAAAAAGAAAGTGCTTGTTGAACACATGATTGAGTTATCTACTCGAGTAGCTTGTTTTACGATGATGTTAAGAAGCGTACTTACTTTGTTGCTAAAATCTTTCCATTCTCATTAAAGGATGACGCTAAAACTTGGTATAATAGTTTGCCACCTAATTCTATTAAAAGTCCAAAAGAATTGTTTGATGTTTTCTTCCGTAAATACTTTCCTGCTAGTGCTCAACATATTGCTTTGCAGAGAATCTATAATTTTGATCAGGGAGATGGAGAGAAATTGTCTGAGGCTTGGGCGAGATTTTGCTCTCTTATTAGAGCTCGGCCTGACCATGATTTGGAAAAGCATGATTTACTTGATATATTTTATAGTGGACTAACCATTGAGTCTAGGGCATACCGGATAGTTGTGCTTGGTTGTGTTTTCAGGAAAAGAACTCCAGACGAAGCTGAAGAATTATTGGCTAAAATAGGCCGCAATCATGATGATTGGACTACGCCTGAACCAACTCCAACGCCAATATTGAAGAAGAGGGGTTTAATTAAATTGAATGATGAAGATATGAGGGAAGCTAAGAAGTCTCTCAAGGAGAAAGGTATTAAATAGATGTGAAGAATCTTCCTCCCATAGAAGATATATGTGAGATAATTCCCCCTTCATCCATGATTGAGGTAAATTCCCTTCAGCGCTTTACTAGGGAAGATATTCCGTATTCAAAACCTCCTGCGCAATGCTTAGATGAGTTTGATAATTATATTGTTAAGCAAGAAAATTTTAATATGAGAGTAGAGAATCATCTAATGGAAAATTCTCAAGCCATTAGTGAATTGCATGATATTGTGGAGAGAACCTCCAATGATGTTAAGATGCTTGTTAAACATTTTCATATGGTTCAAACTCAAATTGATCAACTCACTAAAGTGCAAAATGACTTGCTAGGAAATAATTCTAAAGAAAAACATGCTTATGAAGTAACAACTAGAGGTGGTGTCTCTACCCAGGATCCTCTATATCCTGAAGGGCATCCCAAAAGAGTTGAACAAGATTCTCAACGAACTAAAACTAGTGCTCCATCTAAGAAAAAGAAGAAGAAACATAAAAATGTTGTAGAATCCTCTGAACCTGTTAATGATCCTAATAGTATTTCTATTTCTGATGCTGAAACTGAAAGTGGTAATGAACATGATAAAGATAATGATAAGAATGATACTCCTGATAAAGAAGAGGTTGAAGAAGAACCTGAAAAGCATGCTAAAAATAAAAAAGTATACTAAAGAAGATTTTATTGCTGAGAAACATGGTAATGAAAGAGAACCTTGGGTTCAAAAGCAAATGCCTTTTCCTGCTAAGAAACTAAAATCAAAGGAAGAAGAACACTATAATAAATTTTGTGATCTGGATGAAACCTTTATTCTTGCAAATCCCTTTGACTGATGCTATTAAATTGCCTCCTTATTCAAAGTATATGAAAGATATTGTTACTAACAAAAGCAAAATCCCCAATGAGGAAATTTCCACTATGCTTGCTAATTACTCTTTCAATGGCAAAGTTCCAAAGAAGTTGGGCGACCCGGTATACCTACTATTCCTTGTTCTATTAAGAATAATTATGTTAAAACTGCTCTATGTGACTTGGGCGCCTGGTGTTAGTGTTATGCCTTTTTCTCTTTATAAGAGACTTTACTTAGATAAGTTGATACCTACTGATATATCTTTGCAAATGGCTGATAAATCTACTGCTATTCCTGTTGGTATATGTGAGGATGTTCCTGTTCAAGTTACTAATAACTGCTTGATATTAACTGATTTTGTTGTGTTGGAAATGCTCGAAGATGATAATATGTCTATTATTCTTGGGAGACCTTTTCTTAACACCGCAGGGGCTGTTATTGATTGCAATAAAGGAAAGGTTACTTTCAATGTTGATGATAAGGAACACACCGTCTATTTCCCCAAGAGGATTGAGAAAGCGTGTGGAGTTAATACTATTTCTAATGTGAGAACTATCAAAGTGGAAACTATTGATTGTCCTATATATGAGCCTAAAGAAAAATATCAAACTCTTATGATTGGATCCATATCAATACAATTCAAGGTAACATGATTGATTTGAGGTTCATTTCTTCATATGCTATGTAAAATTTATTTGGTGGCAAGACTTGATCAACCTTGTTAACAAATACTTTTTATATGCATAGAGGAGGTAAACAACATCTCTTTCTTCCTCCACTTGCTCTAGTTGCTGTAGCACTTTTATTTTTCAAAGTTCCTTAGTTAATTGGAGATTTTAAAAAATTTCCTGTCCAGTAATAATAAACTTAATACCCAGAAATGTGCATTTTTCAAAGTTTTCAAAAATTCACGAAAATTACACCGTTGGTCCTATTTTTCGACGAGGCACCTGGGAGTACCAGAGGATGACCTGTGGGGCACCACGGGGTGCCACACCACAGGCCGGCGCGGCCAAGGAGGGGCGCGCCACCCTGTGGTGTGGGCCCCTCCTTGCCCCACTACTTCATCTCTTTCTCCCGAGCATCTTCTCTCTCCCGAAAAAACTCGAACCAACTTTCTCTCACTCGCGTTTTTGCTCAAGAGCTCAGGATTTTTCGATCTCTTTGCTCAGCCCAGATTTCTGTCTTAAATTTGGCACATTTGCTCTCCGGTATGTGACTCCTTCGATTATCCAAGTAGAATTTTGTTTGGTTGAGTATATGTTGAATATTTTGCTGCTGTAGGTAACATGTTTAGTGAGCTTGCATGCTTGTTCTAAGTGGTAGAAATTAGTTTTGATGCATGATTAGTACTCTAGCAAGTTCCTATGGTAGTTTCCCTCAATTATATGTCACCAAATCAAGTTTTATATTGTTTGTTGAAAAATTTCAGAAAATGGAAGGGAGTAGGCACCAACTTAACCAACAAAAATTAGAGGTGCAACAGGTCATGAGAGTTCACCGAGAAGAAGTAGTATATCCCACTTACTATCCGTGCGTGGATTTCATGAGAAGTGCAGGGATCTTGCAGGACGTTCAAAGTTTAATCTCTCGTGCAGGGTTGGATGATTTTGTTGATGGGGAACCATGCCAATATGTAAAACTGACTATGTCAGTAGTGCAGGATTTTAAATTCAAATGGTCACGATCTAATCCCATGGTTCAGTACAAAATTTATAATAAAACTGTCAACTTGCCATTCAATGATTTTTGTGCAGCAATCAGAGTGCCGCAGTGGGGATCATGCGAGAAGATAAAGGGATCGCCGCAAGAATTCTTAGACCTCTTCAAGATGATTTGTCATGGAAGAGGCTTCTCAGAGGATGGTGGTAAAATCAGTAGCATTCATCTCCCAGCTATTCGTTATTTTGCTTATTTCATTACCAAGTGCGTTCTAGCAAGAAAGAATGGAGGTAAAGTAACTATCCAGGATCTAGCCTTTCTAGCTGCTGCATTACAAGGTAATAGGACTTATAACTTGGGAGCTTTGATAGCCAACAGACTTGCTACTAACCGTGAGAGGGGAGGAGTTTGTGGGGGTCTCATCGCCTCTCGTTTATTAGCTATGCATAATGTAGGACCTCACCGTCTTGATATTCAGCTCCCCATAGAGAAACTTGACATAGCCTCCATGATTAAGCATGAATTTGTTTCTGATTCGTCTAATTTGAGAAACCTGTCTTACAGAATAACATTTTACAAGAAATCTTGGACAAGGACTAAGAAATTTGAAAATTAGTAGGATTGCCTGCACCTTCTCTGTTTAACCTTGATTCCAGGGAGGATTGGTCAGTCACGGAAAGTGCAGTTAATGCATACATAGAGGGAGGAAGCCATCGTGCAAGAGATAACACGGATGAGATCGAGGAACACCTCGACTCGTCGTCAGATGCAGCAAGATCTTTGCATCAACACATTGGGCATGAGGAGCCTCCACGCTTTTCTTCTGCATCGGTACCTTATTATGACTACTCCATGTATGATCCACCGGCGTGGAACCCAGACCCTCGATGGGATTGAACTCCACTTAGGCCAAAAGCCTAAGCTTGGGGGGAGGTATACCGGCATCACTCATTCTTTGCATATCATGATTGCTGGATACTTGTATGTACTTGTTTAGTTTGTTTGAGTGGTTTTCTAATGAGAGGAAGATGATATTTGGGGAAATGCTGCCTGAAAACAGATTCTGGACTGTTACTAGAAAAATTCGTGCGCACAGCCAGAGAGTTATTTTGAGCTGCCAATTTTTGTGCAGGTTCCCCAGGTTGTTATCTAACTTTCATTAGCTGAACACTTTTCGAGCTGAGAAACGTAAGATTTTTGTAAAAATCGATTTCTGTACTGCTGTCAGGTTTTGGCAGATTTCTGCCATCTCGCTTTTCTGTGTTTCTTTTAGTTTGCTATTTCTTGCTTTCACTTTGTTTCTTTCCTAAAACACAAAAAGACCAAAAATATTTCTGTTGTTTCTCTTCATCATTTGTTTATCTTGGTTTCTTGCTTTTGTTTCGCTTTATTTGCTATTGCTAGTTTGCTATAAGAAAACTCAAAAAAGATTTTGCTTTGTTTGCTTGTTTCCTTTTGTTCTTGTTCTCAAATTCGAAAACACCAAAAATATTTGCTGTTCTTATTTGGTTTGTAAAGTTCATTATGAGTTCAATGGTCTTCGGTGGCTGGAGCGTGGTTTTCATTTCATACTATCCAAGCTACACAAGTGAAAAGGCAATAATGACGATCTACGACAATCCGATTGTGGTGAGAGGCTGGTATGAACTCTATTTGTTTTCATTTTTGTACATATACTCATCCATGTGAGCATGCTTAGTTGGTTCATGTGAGGTATATGTCATTTAAGAAAGTCTAGTAGTTCAGGATCTCTCATGTTTAGCTCCAATTTATTAATATGAGTAGCATGTCATGGATGTTTGCTTGCATTGTTTTATTCATAGATAGGTATGATATTGTGGTATCCTCCTCTGAATAATTCATTTATATCGACTTGGCACATGCTCACGCATGCATATGACTGAACAAAAGTCAATTAAGCCTCAATGATTTACATTGCTTCGAGTTCTTGTATCACTTTTATGCCTCGGTTAATTTATTTTGCCGCAAGCATGATTATGACGATTCACTGCTCTCTTGATTTGTCGCTCCCTAGTCTTTTGCTAGCCTTCACTTGTACTGAGCGGGAACGCTGCTCGTGCCTCCAAACACATGAAAACCAAGTTATTCCAAAGTGTCCACCATAAATACCTATGCATGGCATTTCAAACCATTCCAAGTAAATTCTCATGCGCTACCTTTAAAACCTTCAAAATGCTTCTTAATTTGTGTTAATGTTTCATAGCTCATGAGGAAGTATGTGGTGTTTAGCTTTCAACCTTGTCATTTACTTTTGACGGACTCTCATATGGACTAGTGGCACATCTGCTTATCCAATAATTTTGCAAAAAGAGCTGGCAATGGGATTCCCAGTCCCGAATTAATTAACTTAAATAGACACTTCTCCATGGTTTGTGATTGTTGGACGGCACCCGAAGGATTCGGTTAGCCATGGCTTGTGTAAGGAAAGGTTGGGGGGAGTGTCATCATCATAATAAAACTAAACTAAAAAGGCACTCCTTCATGGTATGTGATTGTTGGCAGGCACCCGAGGATTCGGTTAGCCATGGTTTGTGTAAGAAAGGTTGGAAGGAGTGCCACATAAACATGCAAATAATTCATGGGAGCCGCTCTTGAAAGTCCGGTTGGCGAGGTAGTTGGTGTACCCATTACCATTCGTTGACAACAACAAACACCTCTCAAAATAATTTTACTCCTGCTTTACAAATGAAAAGCTCTAGCGCATGTTAATCCCTGCTTCCCTCTGCGAAGGGTCAATCTTTTACTTTTATGTCGTGTCTCCATCCTTTCTTTGAGCACCTTCTTGAGAGCACAACTGTCATTCTTAGTATAATATGCTTGTCTCAAAATATGATTGATTGTGGTATAACTTTGATGCTTTTATCTTTGACAATCACTACTTCTAGTCTTTCTATGAACTCCAGAGGTGCCCGGGTATTTATGTTTTGCCGATCAAATACAGGCAATCGAGATACCACTTTATCATACTCTCTTATGAACATTGCAATCCTGCTTATATACATGATTCATGATGCTTATTATTAATTGTTGGTACCTCTTCATGATTGACATAGCTGTTAGATGATCTTATTTGCATGTATCTTATTATGAATTGCTTAAGTATTAGCCATATCATGAGAATATATACATCATATGAACAAATGTGTTCGTGAAAGTTCTTTTATCGCTCGGTTGTTAACCGAATTGCTTGAGGACAAGCAATAAGCTAAGCTTGGGGGAGTTGATACGTCCAAAACGTATCTATTTTCCCGAACACTTTTGCTATTGTTTTGCCTCTAATTTGTGTATTTTGGATGCAACTAACACGGACTAACGATGTTTTCAGCAGAACCGTTCGGTGTCTCGTTTTTGTGCGAAATCCAACTTTCGGGAAAAACCTCGGGATTTTGACGAAGGCCCTATTTTCCCGAATACGACGGAGCCGAAGGACAAATCAAGTGGAGGCCCGAGGGCCCCACACCATAAGGCGGCGCGGCCTAGGGGTGGCCCGCGCGGCCTATGGTGTGGCCCCCTCGGCTGGCCTCCGACGCCCTCCTTCGGACTATTTATCGGCCTCGACCTAAAAACGCACGGGGAGAAGTCGAAGTCGCCAGAAACCCTCCAGAACGCCGCCACATCGCGAAACTCCGTCGCGGGAGCCGAAGTCTCCGTTCTGGCACTCCGCCGGGACGGGGAATTGGAGGAGATCATCGCCGCCATCACCGCCAACGCCTCTCCATCAACCAGCCATGTTTCCCCCATCCATGTGTGAGTAATTCCCCCGCCGTAGGCCGAAGGGGATGGTAGGGATTGGATGAGATTGGTCATGTAATAGCTAGCATAAGATTGTTAGGGCATAGTGCCTAGTATCCGTAGATGTTACTTTTATGATATTGTTGCAACTTGTTATGCTTAATGCTTGTCACTAGGGCCCGAGTGCCATGATCTCAGATCTGAACATGTTATTGATTCATGAAGATATTCGTTGTTTATGATCTTACTCGCAAGTTGTATACACATGTCGTTGTCCGGAACCAATGGCCCCGAAGTGACAGAAATTGGGACAACCGGAGGGGATGGTAGTGACGTGAGGATCACATGTGTTCACGGAGTGTTAATGCTTTGCTCCGGTACTCTATTAAAAGGAGTACCTTAATATCCAGTAGTTTCCCTTGAGGCCCTGCTGCCACCGGCTGGTAGGACAAAAGATGTTGTGCAAGTTTCTCATTGCGAGCACGTACGACTATAATTGGAACACATGCCTATTGATTGATTAGTACTTGGATACCGTTTTATTATTATCTGCAAATGCCCTGCTATGATTGTTACATGAGTTTCTCTCATCCATGCAACGCCCGTTATCCGTCCCCGTGCCTACGAGTATTTTAATCCTGCTGTTTACTAAAATCACTACTCGCTGTTTCCGTTACTCTGTCGCTGTTATTTCACTATCGCTATCGCTATAAAACTCGTTACTACTGATAAACTCTTGCGAGCAAGTCTGTTTCCAGGTGCAGCTGAATTGACAACTCCGTTGTTAAGGCTTTCAAGTGTTCTTTATCTCCCCTTGTGTCGAATCAATAAATTGGGTTTTACTTCCCTCGAAGACTGTTGCGATCCCCTATACTTGTGGGTCATCAAATACACGCTTCAAATTTCGCTGGCCCAGCCCTGCAATACATGCTTCAAATTTTGCTGGCCCATTGCATCGAGATGAAGAAGGCAAGTACAAGCTTCTCTAGGACTATGCAAATGAAATAAGAAGCAAAGTACTTTCTACCTCTCAGTTGATCAAAATGACAGGTTTAGAAGATCCTACATGTGTTTCGAAGCTAGAAAATAGGGTTTCATTCTAGGTCGCAAGCCAATCATATTTGTTGATGGTTGTCATATTAAGACCGGATACAGAGAATTGTTACTAACCGTTGTAGGTATGGATTTTATAACGATCGTTTATGCCCAATAGCAGTTGTAGCAGTGGAAGTTGAGGATACGAAAATTGGGCTTGGTTTCTAAGAACTTTGAAGCATGATCTTGGGATTATCAACACCACTTCATAAACAACTTTTCTGACAAACTTGTTTCTTTTGATACTTATAGTAACCTATATTTTCTAGTGCAAACTGGTCAAGTTCGAGAAAGTTAGACGAAGTTGGTATCTGCCCAGTTTGTAAAGATCTCGAGCTAGTTTCGAGCTAAGAAAATATGAGTCAAGCTCGAGCCTCTCACGAGTCTCGAGCCACTCACGAGTCGAGCATTTGGATGGATCGTAGGCAAAATTCCCTCTTGTTTTGATGGTCAATTCATTTATCTTAGCGCCAATACAATCATCTCTGACACCATCGTTCATGAGAAAACATCGGTAAATGTTGAGGATCACAAACGAGCTAGATATTGGACACCATATTTGGTTGTTAAACTCACCTCAACTAGCCATCGCGCCCATCAACATTAATAGTCTAATAAAAAGTGGCTATGGTTTCCGTATTAATAAAAGAATTAAAAAGCACAAAGCCATGAAAAGTTACACTCGGTAATCATGATAGCTTGAGACTTAAGCATCAACAACACTGCACCTGTTGCAAGGCTCCAAGACATTTAACTTCACTGTGGAAGGGACTCTCCCCTCAATATAAGTTCGGATAGCCACGAGTGCATTAGGAGCTTCCACAAGAGTACCCTTGCTTACGTCACATTCACCAACTTTGTCATCGGAGCACCTTAAACCACCAGCAGTTATGTCCAGTGTAAGGCACTCAAGCGACGTTGTATGCTGAAGAATATGGCGTGCGAACTTAATCAAGGGGTTCGCATAGCAGAAACTAGTGATCTTCACAAACCGAAGATTCTCATAGCAGTGTCCTGGAAACTGCCCCAAATGTGAGGGGTCTTCAAAAACCAAGTCATGGTCCTGGCGTCTCGTTGGTGCCTGCAGATGAAAAGCCAACATTCTTTGATTTATGGCTCTAACTGATCATTAACAAAATATCTCGGCAGGGTAAACAGTTACTTACTTGTAGATCGAAAGTCTCCAAGCAAGGAGAGGCGTCAAGAAAAGAAACGAGGGACAAAAGATCAGAAGCCGGAGATAAGGACCATCCAGTTACAGCAATATTTAAACATTTGAGGTGGAGGAATTTGCTTGGTAGCATTGGTATACTGACCATCTGCATAGAAATGCCTAGAATATTAACCCCATATATATATATATAATATAATAACTACAGCTATATGCATATCGTAGTCCATAGACACCTTAAGTTTTAGAGTATATACCTCACCAATCGAATGTATGATAAGAGTTTCAAGATTTGGCGTACTGGACGGGAGCATGGTGCGAGCATAAAGAAGAACACCGGAATGTGATATGTCTATTTTCTTCACTTGCAATGCTTCTCCAAGAAATAATTGTACTTGTTCCCCATCAAAGTCAAAACTGGAGACATTCGGAGCTTTGCTTTCTATCACTTGCAGCATGCAACATTGGGACACCTTAAGGGAGCTGAGGCGCTGCAGGGAAGGTATCTTAATGAAAATTATCTCACTGCAACAGCTGAGTTCCAATAACTCCAAAGCAAAAGAGTTGGAAAGAAGGAACCCCAACTCGTCCCCCGTAATATGCACAAAACACAGAGACAAAATCTTCAGGTTTCCCATGCGACCAATTCCTTCGGTAGGGCGGAAAGCACAACCTACAATGTCCAGCTCACGAATAGAGTTTCTAATCCCATCAGATAAAATTGTGCATGGAAAATTGTACATTGCCTTGTATGAAAACTGGTCACTGTCCAAATTTGGAAGCTCAACGATATTTGAAGACATTATAAGGGTGAGTTCTTCTATGCCTGGTGTAACAGCAATCTGGAGCCAACTATCAAGACAATAGCTGGTGTTGGCATTATAAGGACCGTAGAATTCAAGATTGAGTGTCTTCACACCAACGCCTGAGTGTTTTTGCAGAATATTGCTAACTCTGCTGTTGTAATGTCTTGTTACTTTACCCTGTCTACGTGTATTTTCACTCAAGCCCATCGTTTCTCTACTAAAGGTTAGGCTGGGATGGCAGCTCCACCCAGATTGAAAGGCGTGTGACACACAAGCAGCACGCGCAGCATCTTTCAGTGGCAGAAAGGAGCAGATAAGTTGCCAAATATCCTGCATGCACAAGTAGAGAAGTTTAAATCTTGAATTGCAGAAGCAAAAAACTATTTCAACCTAGAGAAAACTGAATATTTTCTGTGCATGTAAGACACGGCATATGAAAGAGTATATTCTTGTCCAGCTCATTCCTATACCATGTAAGAATGTATTTTCTTGGCTTCAGACATGGCTGGGACAGGTATGAGCACGTCTTATGTGATGAAAAGGAAACTCATGTTCAATGGAGCACGTAAATTAGAGCAACGACTGTTGGATACCAGACGTGAAACCTAGATGAAATACACAATCCACAACTTCATACATTTTGCACCGAATCCTCATGCTAGCATGAAATACAAAGAATGGATTACAAATTCCTTGCACACTCACATCGGCACTACATCTTTAAAAAAAGGGCGTACCCATTGCTGAAAGCTCTCACATTGTGGGGTCTGGGGAAGGGTATTTCCAGGCAGCATTTCCCTTGTATTTTATTATACAAGGAGGCTGATTCGAACCCAGGACATCCAGGACACAAGTGGAGATACTCTACCACTGCGCCAGGCCCGCTCTTCTACATCTTTACAGAGAAGTTTTGGTATATTTCAAGCAAGTTTCAAATAGATCCATATGAGTTTCAAATAGATGTGTTTCTACATTTTCCAACGAGTTTGGCAGGAGCATCATCATCATTAACAACAGTCTTTTGTCCCAAGCAAGTTGGGGCAGGATAGATACCAAACCCAAAATAAACATATGGAAATCAAAAAGTGGATAGAGAGAGAAAAACATAAACAAAGTACGAGTATCATCGAATTACTAAATATTTTGTGGAAGTTAATCTCGCTTCACACATATTACAGAGAAAATATAGAGTTTTGCACACATTTCACGGAAGTTTCATCGGAGTTTTAATGTGTTTCATCCTATTCCACAGAGATAATACCGTTTCTAAGCTGAATTTCATGAAAAATTAAAAAAATCAACAACACAACTCCCAAATTTTCAACAATTAATAATGAGAAAAAATAAAGAAAAAAGGCATATCCCAAATTTCTGCCATAGATCTACATGCATCCGACACTTGTGCATGACACAAGACTCTTTTCCTTCAGGTCCTTACCTTCCAATAGATCTCCCATGCATGGGAAAAGCAGAAGGCAGAGGAATAGGTGATTTGCTTGGCCTGGCCCTTTGCCATTGTTTTACGGTAGCAACTGACCAAGGCAGGGCTCTTTTCTGGAGTCACGTGGACATTATAGACAAAGCCATAGGCTAGTGCAGGGGTGAAGCACATTTGCTTACGATATCTGAGGTTGGAGTATGCCCAAATATCATAGATGCCAACCTCTACAATTATTTAACATCTTGAAAATTAACTCGTAGAGGTTGGATAAGACTAAGATTGTATATTTTTTTGTTGCTGATTTCAGGGATGCTTAGGTTCTTATCCTCAATTGATCTTTATTATATAACTCATGTTGGGCATTGTTGATTTTCGTTTGATCCTATACTGAACACTGTCCACCAGAACAATGGTAAATTGGTAATATTAAAGCATTGGATTGGATGGCTTTCTTGTTTCAGTTAGCACAAATATATGAAAAATAAATATGTAGTATACACATAATGCAGCAATTGTACTATTATATTTAGTAGCTACGGGGATCATTAAGTAGCTCAATGATACTCCCTCCGTCCCAAAATGTAAGGCGTCTAAGGATTGGTCAAAAGTCAAACCTTACAAACTTTGACCAAATATTTAGAAAAAATATTTACATCTACAATATCAAATTGACATATTAAGAAAATATACTTTAGGGTGAATCTATTGATAATGATTTAGTATTGTAAATATTTATATTTTTGTGTATAAACCTGGTCAAACTTTAAAAACATTGACTTTTAACTAATCCTTAGACGCCTTATATTTTGGGATGGAGGGAGTACAACATATGGTTGTGCTAGCAAGAAACCCAAGTTCAAATCACCTTCCTTAGGTGTGCTAGTAGCCTAGTACCCCTAGGCGAGGGTAAGGACAAGTTGCAAAGGATTTGAGGGTGATCTCGACTATAGTAATCAGAGAAAATCAAGTACAAGCTGCTTGTGCCAGCAAAATAGCTTTAGAAAGTCTACTAATAAATGTATCAAGGGATCTAATATTTGAAACAATGTTTTCTCCTGGAAATGAAAAAAAATGCAACCAATACAAGTGGGAACAAAATCATAGTAGGACCGTAGGTGATTACAGTCTGTTATTATATTCAGGTAACATAGTGATAATCTGCTTACTACTATTCTGTTATCAGCATTTCATGACACATACCTCCGGCAGGCGTGAGCCTGAGTATCTTGCTCTTTTGCCAGTTCGAGATACATGTTCTTGTGAGCGCTTTCTTTTAGCTAATGAACTAATTGATACATCTGCAATAGCTCATGGTTATGATAGTAGAGAAGGAAAACGAAGGAACACAACAAGAACAAGCACATGAACACACATGCGGATCGAAGTAACCTGTTGCTGTTGTGCAAGAAAAATAATAAAATTACATGAAAAAAGATGTGAAAAAGAAATGCTCCCTCCGTCCCAAAATAACTTGCTCAACTTTGTCCCGTATCTAGACAAAGTTGAGCAAGTTATTTTGGAACGGAGGGAGTAGCTTGTACAATCTAATACTCCTTCTGTCCCAGAATCTAAGATGCTATTCCATCCAATATACTCATATATTGGTTGTAATAGCATCTTATATTATGGTACGGAGGGAGTAGATGACAGTGACACACACCATACATATAGGATGAGATGGATATCCACTACAAACTGCCTTTGCACTCCTCCCTGACAAGGCTCTCCGGATTAAAATATGGAAAAGTGGTTATTTACGCAAAATTTTATTAGCCTCGGATCATGTACCCAAAGTTCATTGTTCATTGGTAAAATACCCACTAGGGGCTTCGATGCGAAAAAAAAGTAATGCTGGACCCCTCCATTTGTAGTAGTACCATATTTATGATTATATCAGGACATGCAATACTGCTCCCTACTTATGAAACAGAGATGATAATGGATCGCTGTTTGGGTCAGTTTTGATCAACTAGATCAGAAACTATCGTTGGGTCAGCTTGGGTATATGCACGCGTCTCCCACCATGGTGGCTGCTGGCGGCAGATCAACTACGGCGCCATCCGCTGCTGTCGTCTCCACCCGTCATCAGAGTAGTCTGTTCATGAACGATGCCGTCGTTGCCGTCTTCACCGCCGTTGTGAGATGCGATTTGATTAATATTGCATTGGCCTATGATTAATTAATGACAGGCTAATCAATTTCCATTCTAATGGTAGCGCTTTTTTTTTTGCGAAACACACATACGCACATACACTCACCACTATGAAAGCACGCACATCCTACTCCTATGAGCACTTCCGAGAGACTAAATGCATGAAACTGATGATCCGGCAGGTCTTGAGATCAACAAAGTTACCACGGAGGCGGGTTCGTCTTCGGCCAGGCGGGGCGCGGCCTCGGGGCCGGTGTGGTAGTTGGAGCGGTGGCTCCGGTCTTTCGCCTCCGCCTGTTGCGTTGAGGTGTGGTGTCGACCTAGCTGGTCGTCGACCCGTGTGGAGCGCAGCCTCGGGGCTGGCGTGTGGTGTCGTGTTGTACGGTTTTTCGGCCAGTTTTCCTCATAAACGGGCCACTCTTTTCTCCTATATCAATGAAAGGCAAAGCTTTTGCCTCGTTTCAAAAAAAATATTCCGTCTTTATGAGACACCAAAGTGTCAAACCTGTGGTTTGAACTCTAGTGGACTAAGGGTGCCATTGCTCTCCTAACCCTCCTAACCCATCCAACCACAGGTTGGTCCTCATTCTAATAGCAGGGCCACTGGTTGCAGATATTCCTTTGCGTGTTGTAGTGTTGTGGTCCAAAACAGTCAAATTTATGATGTAACCATTGTTTGCATTCATCACGAGAAACTATATTAATAAGAGATGAAAGAAAGAATGGATGGGCTAATGTAAGGAGCGATTCAACTCAGGAAGGAGAAACAGATGATTAGGTCCACTCAACCTAGGAAAAACATAGAACGATCGATTACACGCAGGGATTAAAATGTACTAAAGATAAATTAGTTTTTTTTCTCGAACTGTTAAAAGGTTGGACTTGTCTATTTATAGAAAATCCCTTTTGGGTAAATCATTAAAATACTTAATCCTTTTTATGGGTATTTCATCCTCAACTTTGGGTACAGGATCCAAGGCCAGTGAACTATTAGGTAAATAACCAATTTTCCCTTAAAATATTGTTATGACCAAATCAACAACTGGAACAGAAACGGAGTAACCAAATAGAAACATATACCAACAGCCTAGGAAAATTTTGTTGCATAATACAGAAGAGTAATAGTAGTCCGAATTTGTGACATATGTGTCAGCCATGACTTCTTTTTCATAGTGGCCGATTGCTCGTGCTGCCCCCCGCGAGAGTTTCCCCGTAAATCTAGGTGTCAACCGTCTCTACTGCTACATATATGAATAAAATAACAGAGAGACGAAGAGGAAATGGCTTACGTCGGTCTTGAATTTGCCGGCGACGAGAATCCTGCTTCAGCGACATCATAAGACGGTTGAGCGATAGCAGCCCCATGATGCGTCGACACGAAAAATCCTTTCTTTTCCGCCTTCGCCTCCGCTAACTCTAGAGTCTCTATTTATTTGCACTCTTTAGGAACATAGTACTCCGTAGATCCTAACTTCGATTGGGTTTGACTCCAACAAGGCGAGGAAGTCCCGAGGGGAAGGAAATCGCGTCTGACGCCGCCGGAACCCGGAGGGACTTCCTAGTTTCTATCCAACACGGTAAAGTACAAAAAGGAGATACAATAAAGATGAGCGCGACGGAATGAGCGCGACGGAACCTTGGATCTCGCCTCGCCGGCGGATCCGCCTGCCGCCGGTCCGGCCCATCCTCTCTCCGGCCGGATCGTCTCCGCGCTCGGGTAGCCGTTTCGATTACCTAGAGGACTCGGAGGTGGACGAGGAGATTACGGTGGCGGAGGAGGTGGCGTGGGCAGGGCTGGAAGACGATCCTAAGTCCTAAGGTGCTGCCGATCGCCCTGGATGCCGGTCAAGATCGGGAAGCGCTCTTGGAAGACTTCTGGGGGAAGATCGGGTACCCAGGGGCAGCGACCAGGCCATGGGAGCGACGGTCTCCGGCGGCGTCGGCTGTGCCGAGGGCTCGTTCGGCCTCGCCTTCGCGCGTGGAACCGGCGACGGTCGTTAGGGCAAGCTCAAGCTCGCCGCCGGGTCTGAGACTTCCTCGGCAGGCGGTACGGATCAAGGGGTGGAAGGGTCCTCTCCCCCCCCAAGAGGTTTACGCCGCCGGCTGTCTTCGGTGACTTCATCGGCATTGCCAGGACGGGAGTGGATCGGCCGGCCGGCGGCTCTGCCTCGACGGCGCGGCGGCCTTGGTTCGAACCGGAGGAGGCGGGAGCGTCGCTAGCTGGGCCGCAGAGGTGTTGGGCCAGTTTGTGTCGGGCGGTGATGGGCCTGCAGCGGGAAGACAGACGCAGGGTACATCACGTACCGATCGCGAGACATACGATCGTAAACTCGTTCTCGTTGGAAGATCGCGCCGTCGCCGCCTCGCATCCGTCTGCGCCGCCACAAGTGCCGCCGGATCCGCGCTCGCCTCTCTCGTCGTCGTCATCTATTATCGCCGGCGCCCGTTCAGACGTTCTTTTGTCGACGTGGTTGCCAAGGGAGTTTCTGCGGAAGGCATGGCCAGACCGCCACGCCCCGTGCCGCCAGGGACGCCGCAGGCACCAGCAGCGCCGCCTCCCGCGCAGGCGGTCGATGCGCCGGGGTCCAGCGTGTACCAGGGCCCTCCGGGGTTCCAGGGATGGCCGGCGGGCGCCCTCATGCCGCCTGCACCTGCGGCTCCGCCCCGGCCTCAAGTGGGATACCGCCCGCCTCCGCTGCGTATTCCGGCTACGCAATTCATGCCGCAGCAACAACATCCGTTCCCGCCGCCACAACAATACCCGCAGTATCAAGGGCAGTTTTATCAGTATCCTATTCCTATGCAGCAACCGGTGGTGCCACAGCAGATGCAGCAGCCTGTAGCTCAGAATCCGCCAGTGCAACCTGGACAGCTGAAGAAGAGGAGAAAGAAGAAGCCCGCCGCTGCGGTGGGTGCGGTGGGAAGTGGGACTGCCGTACAGCCGCCCGCTGTGCAGGGGATAGTGCAGGATCTTTCGGTACCGGGGGTATGCCAGTTGCTATGCCCGCGGTGGAGGCGCCTCCTGTACCACAGCAGTTGCCTACGGCTGCACCAGTCGCCGCCGCACCTATCGTGAGACCTAAGAAAGTGGGTCGATGCTGGAAATGCGCGGTCAATACACATGCTACAAAGGACTGCAAGGTGCCTCACTACTGTTTAGTCTGTGACTGGGGCACACCCGACCATTCGGTGCCCTGTTTTGAAGACCCCGAAGCCCATGAGTTTTTTTGTTGGATGTGGTAACGACGCTACGCTCGACCTTCAGATTCCTGATTCAGTGTATAAGCCATAGTTGTCTTCCTCTGGAGCACCTACAGCCTTGGTACAGGTGTCAGGGGAGGGGACTGTCACAGCGGCAGATATCCAGAGTCTCATGGCTCGCATGTGTCCGGGGAACCTTACATGGAAGTGGGTGGCGGTGTCTCATGGCGATAATGCTTTTTTGATTGCGATCCCTACAGTTGGTGACTTGTTGATGATTGATGGTATGCAGATGAGTGTGCCTAAGATAAATGCACATGCCATAGTATCTTCTTGGACTTATCAGGATGTTACACCTGAGTTTGTTATGGAGCCTGTGTGGGTGCATGTCGAAGGTGTGCCAGACTCTCTCCGTCACTTCCTGGGTCTATGGGCTGTAGGTACTTTTATTGGCTCTACTCTTGATGTGGACTTGTATACCCTTCGGAGTCAGGGGATAGTTCGGATTCAGGTGGCCATGAGGAATGTATCTGTTTTGGAGAAAGATAAGTCTAAGGACAGGCCACCATGCTTAGAGGTCTTGGCTCGTCTACAGCTTAATGGATATAGATTTCGGTTTCGTCGTGAGGCTCCTGGGTATAAGCCAGATCCTCAGTTTCGACCTTTCTTCTGGAAGGGCGACGATGATGATGATGCGTCTCATGGTTTTGAGGACGAGGGGCTTGATGATTCTGCGGCGGATGTGGCACCAGGGTCATCACACATCGAGGTCGATGGCCATGCACCTATGCACTCTTCTGACACAGCTTCGGTACCGGTTACTCAGGTGGCTTTGACCCCGTTTAACCACTCGCCGAGGACAGACAGGGGGCGGGAGATTGTGGCTCGAGCCATGACGGTGTCGCCTCATTTGGTGGCCACTCCGCCATCTACGACCAGGGCGTCTTCTCCGTCTCGCGTTCGGACTTTTATGCAGGGGAGGACTCGTTCCACTTCGTCGTCTACACCGTTGGGTAGTCCCTCAGTTGTTCCCGCTCCGTCTTCTACCTCAGCTCAGACGGAGAGGGTGCAGCCGAGGACTCCCCCTCTTTCGGCGGTGGACACGGCAGTCTCGGGAAAGCAGCCGGCTGCGACTCTTCCGGCGGGGCAGCAGCAGCGTGACGCCGGTTCAGAGGGGCAGCAGCAGCCGGCCGGTGGCTCGGTGCCATCGCAACAGCTGGCTTATGGACCGGCGGGGCAGCTGCAGCCTGTCCCCATCGTTGTGGAGCAGCAGCAGCCAGCCCAGGGCTTGGCGATACAACAACTGCCATGCGGGGATGGTGAGGTGGCGCGACCCCCACCATCGGCCGTGCTCCCTCGTGCTCACTCTGGACGCAGCGACGAGATGACGGGGGCGCTGCCGGCCCAGCTTCACCCTCAGGCGGCGGTGCAGGCCGGCTTGGGGAGGAGCCCCAGCCCATCTTCCACGCCCCCTTCGCCTGGGGGGCAGCGGCGTTGCGGTCGGGCTCGGTGCAGGGGGCTTCTACGCCATCTACCCCTGCATCGTGTGCGCCTTCACCGGCTTCACGGGCTTCGTCTACTACGTCTTCGCTGTTGGGCTCGGTGCCTTCTTCACCATGCATGAGTCCTTCTCCGCCAGCTGCCGTACCGCAGCTTCAGCCCACGAGTCCTCCACCGGTTGTTCAGCCGACGGTGAGGAGGAGTGGGAGGTATGCTGTGGCAGAGGATGGCGCGGGGGTCATGGATGAAAACGTGATGCAGAGGGCTATGCGGCGCAAGGCGGAGTTGAACCTCGACACGGCAGGTACTAAACAAACAGCCAAGCCGTTTACCTCTTTTTCGGATACTCGGATTTCTTCTAATTTATGTAGAGTAGGGGTCTCGTTGGGTAGTCGGTCTGATGAGATTTTAGCATCGGCTAATGTGTTGAGACAGACGGAGCTTGACCATTTAACGGTTGCTTCAAATGGATCCACTGAGCCTGCTACTTCTATTGTAGACGATGATGAAGATGATGACATCCTAGATGGTCAGCTTCTCTCGGCTATAGTTGGGAGTGTTACAGAGGTCGATTTAGAACACTCAGAGCTTAGTTCAGTTTATGATCTAAATGCTTCTGCACGTGGTTCTCGATCGTCCGCTCGAAAGAAGTCTCGTAGATATGGCAAAAATACTAAATCTAAAATAGTTTCTCGATGAATGGCATGTTTCGGAATAGCAGAGGTCTTGGTGACTTGGCTAAACATTCTCACATTGCCGATGGTTGTAAAGATTATGATTTATATTTTATTGCTATATCTGAGACGGGTAGGCGAAAATTCTCACAAAGTTTCCTCGACCGTTTATCAGGCGGGATTAACTTTCAGTGGTTTTCTCGCTCGCCTCGTGGCAGGTCTGGGGGCATTTTACTT
Source organism: Lolium rigidum (assembly GCF_022539505.1). Taxonomy (NCBI): domain Eukaryota; kingdom Viridiplantae; phylum Streptophyta; class Magnoliopsida; order Poales; family Poaceae; genus Lolium; species Lolium rigidum. The sequence goes on along the minus strand of NC_061511.1, from coordinate 94,476,152 downwards.
GGCGTCCGCATAGACACCATGACCGTTTTAGCTAGTTCTCATGGAGAGTATCACATTAAACTCGATATTCAGAACAAAGCAGATGGTTTCATCTGGAGTCTGGTTGCTGTGTATGGTGCTGCCCAAGACGCTTTTAAGGCTGACTTTTTACGTGAGTTGGTAAATCTTGCAAAAGATAATCCGCATCCGATTTTAATCGGAGGGGACTTCAATTTGCTGAGATTTCCTCATGAGAAAAGCAAAGGCATTTTCGATGGACATTGGCCTTTCTTGTTTAATGCTGTCATTGATAGCCTAGACTTAAGAGAGGTATTTATGTCCGGTCGACAGTTTACTTGGGCCAACAGCTTGCCTGAACCCACATACGAGAAACTAGATCGCGTGTTGATGGATACCGAATGGGAACATAAATATCCTATGGTGTCCGTCCGTGCACTAGAACGTATTGAAAAATTGTCTAACCATGCTCCTATCCTTCTAACTACTGGGAATCCCCGACCTGTTTGTAAGCGGCCGTTCAAATTTGAACTTGGCTGGTTACATCGAGACGGATTTCATGAGATGGTTAAGACGGTTTGGGAAAGACCAGTCGGGGTAGTTCACCAATATTGAGATGGAATAATAAGATGAGTGCTATGCGCAAACATCTCTCTGGTTGGGCTGCCCATATGGCTGGTATTCTTAAAAAAGAGAAGGCTCGCTTATCAAAAGTGATCGATGATCTTGAGGCTGTAGCGGAAGTGAGACCGTTGTCCACGCAAGAGATTGACCTTAAGAATCAATCCAATGCACAGATGGCGAGTCTTCTTCGCGAAGAGGAACTCAAATGGTATCAAAGATCCAAAGCCCAATTCATTTTGGAAGGTGATTTGAATACGCGATATTTTCATGGCTTGGCCAATGGCAGACATCAGAAAAAGCGTATTCATTCTCTCATCCAAGATGAAGGGGTAATTGATACGTCTCCGACGTATCGATAATTTCTTATGTTCCATGCCACATTATTGATGTTATCTACATGTTTTATGCACACTTTATGTCATATTCGTGCATTTTCTGGAACTAACCTATTAACAAGATGCCGAAGTGCCGATTCTGTTTTCTCGCTGTTTTTGGTTTCAGAAATCCTAGTAAGGATATATTCTCGGAATTGGACGAAATCAAAGCCCAGGGGCCTATTTTTCCACGAAGCTTCCGAAGTCCGAAGGAGAGACGAAGAGGGGCCACGAGGGGCCACACCCTAGGGCGGCGCGGCCCCCCTTGGCCGCGCGGCCCCGTGGTGTGGGGCCCTCGTGCCGCCTCTTGACCTACCCTTCCGCCTACAAATAGCCTCCGTGACGAAACCCCCGCACCGAGAGCCACGATACGGAAAACCTTACTGAGACGCCGTCGCCGCCGATCCCATCTCGGGGGATCCAGGAGATCGCCTCCGGCACCCTGCCGGAGAGGGGAATCATCTCCCGGAGGACTCTACGCCGCCATGGTCGCCTCCGGTGTGATGTGTGAGTAGTCTACCCCTGGACTATGGGTCCATAGCAGTAGCTAGATGGTTGTCTTCTCCCCATTGTGCTATCATTGTCGGATCTTGTGAGCTGCCTATCATGATCAAGATCATCTATCCGTAATTCTATATGTTGCGTTTGTTGGGATCCGATGAATAGAGAATACTTGTTATGTTGATTATCAAAGTTATGCTTATGTGTTGTTTATGATCTTGCATGCTCTCCGTTACTAGTAGATGCTCTGGCCAAGTAGATGCTTGTAACTCCAAGAGGGAGTACTTATGCTCGATAGTGGGTTCATACCTGCATTGACACCTGGGACGAGTGACGAAAAGTTCTAAGGTTGTGTTGTGCTCGTTGCCACTAGGGATAAAACATTGGCGCTATGTCCGAGGATGTAGTTGTTGATTACATTACGCACCATACTTAATGCAATTGTCTCGTTGTTTAGCAACTTAATACTGGAGGGGGTTCGGATGATAACCCGAAGGTGGACTTTTAGGCATAGATGCAGTTGGATGGCGGTCTATGTACTTTGTCGTAATGCCCAATTAAATCTCACTATACTCATCATGATATGTATGTGCATTGTCATGCTCTCTTTATTTGTCAATTGCCCAACTGTAATTTGTTCACCCAACATGCTTTTATCTTATGGGAGAGACACCTCTAGTGAACTGTGGACCCCGGTCCATTCTTTAATACTGAAATACAAATCTGCTGCAATACTTGTTTTTACTATTTTCTCTGCAAACAATCATCTTCCACACAATACGGTTAATCCTTTGTTACAGCAAGCCGGTGAGATTGACAACCTCACTGTTTCGTTGGGGCAAAGTACTTTGGTTGTGTTGTGCAGGTTCCACGTTGGCGCCGGAATCTCCGGTGTTGCGCCGCACTACATCCCGCCGCCATCAACCTTCAACGTGCTTCTTGGCTCCTCCTGGTTCGATAAACCTTGGTTTCTTTCCGAGGGAAAACTTGCTGCTGTGCGCATCATACCTTCCTCTTGGGGTTGCCCAACGAACGTGTGAAATACACGCCATCAAGCTCTTTTTCTGGCGCCGTTGCCGGGAGATCAAGACACGCTGCAAGGGGAGTCTCCACTTCTCAATCTCTTTACTTTGTTTTTGTCTTGCTTAGTTTTATTTACTACTTTGTTTGCTGCACTAAATCAAAATACAAAAAAAATTAGTTGCTAGTTTTACTTTATTTGTTATCTTGTTTGCTATACCAAAAACACAAAAAAAATTAGTTACTAGCATTTACTTTACTTATTTCATCATGTTTCCTTTTAATTTTACCACAAAGAACATACCGGTAGGACGTGGGTCTATAGTTGGAAGAAATAATATAGAAGAATTCTTCAACCATGTTAGTACCATTGAAAATTTTGAAGATAGACACTTGGTAGACCTTGCGCCTACTTATGAAATTGCTGTTGCGCATTTAGTTCGCTTGTTGGAAACTAAATTTGTTAATCTTAATCCTATAATCCAACACATGTTTTTCACACTTGGTGATATGGAAGAAGGGGAAAAGAAAGATTTTGTTTTAGAAACCCTTCTTAGAGAATTTGGTGGTCTAGCAAGAGAAGCTAGAAAGGTCTTTGCTAAATTTAATATGCTTGGTTCTCCTACTAATTTTGTTAGTCTCCTTGAAAAGATGGATATGGATAGAATAAGATACACTAATAATATTGATGATGGTGGGGAGATCAAAGCACCAATACCATGTAAGCTCCTAGCTATGAATGATGCGCTAGAAAATAACTATGCTTGGCTTGTTCCCGAAAATTTGTTTGATGAGAGTAGCACGCCTAAAACTAATGAAAAGGGAGATGCTAAAACTTATGTATCTAATATATTATGCCTGGTTGAGAAAACTCCGCACCCCGCTGTAGAAGTACCACCCTTCGATAATACTTGATACACACTTTCGCGCCTAGCTGAAAGGCGTTAAAGAAAAGCGCTTATGGGAGACAACCCATGTTTTTACCTACAGTACTTTGTTTTTATTTTGTGTCTTGGAAGTTGTTTACTACTGTAGCAACCTCTCCTTATCTTAGTTTTGTGTTTTGTTGTGCCAAGTTAAGCCGTTGATAGAAAAGTAAGTACTAGATTTGGATTACTGCGCAGAAACAGATTTCTTTGCTGTCACGAATCTGGGTCTAATTCTCTGTAGGTAACTCAGAAAATTATGCAAATTTACGTGAGTGATCCTCAGATATGTACGCAACTTTCATTAAATTTGAGCATTTTCATTTGAGCAAGTCTGGTGCCATTTTAAAATTTGTCAATACGAACTGTTCTGTTTTGACAGATTCTGCCTTTTATTTCGCATTGCCTCTTTCGCTATGTTGGATGAATTTCTTTGATCCACTAATGTCCAGTAGCATTATGCAATGTCCAGAAGTGTTAAGAATGATTGTGTCACCTCTGAATATGTCAATTTATATTGTGCACTAACCCTCTAATGAGTTGTTTCGAGTTTGGTGTGGAGGAAGTTTTCAAGGATCAAGAGAGGAGTATGATGCAACATGATCAAGGAGAGTGAAAGCTCTAAGCTTGGGGATGCACCCGGTGGTTCACCCCTGCATATATCAAGAAGACTCAAGCGTCTAAGCTTGGGGATGCCCAAGGCATCCCCTTCTTCATCGACAACATTATCAGGTTCCTCCCCTGAAACTATATTTTTATTCCATCACATCTTATGTGCTTTTTCTTGGAGCGTCGGTTTGTTTTTGTTTTTGTTTTGTTTGAATAAAATGGATCCTAGCATTCACTTTATGGGAGAGATACACGCTCCGCTGTAGCATATGGACAAGTATGTCCTTGGTTTCTACTCATAGTATTCATGGCGAAGTTTCTCCTTCGTTAAATTGTTATATGGTTGGAATTGGAAAATGATACATGTAGTAATTGCTATAAATGTCTTGGGTAATGTGATACTTGGCAATTGTTGTGCTCATGTTTAAGCTCTTGCATCATATGCTTTGCACCCATTAATGAAGAAATACATAGAGCATGCTAAAATTTGGTTTGCATATTTGGTTTCTCTAAGGTCTAGATAATTTCTAGTATTGAGTTTGAACAACAACGAAGACGGTGTAGAGTCTTATAATGTTTTCAATATGTCTTTTATGTGAGTTTTGCTGCACCGGTTCATCCTTGTGTTTGTTTCAAATAAGCCTTGCTAGCCTAAACCTTGTATCGAGAGGGAATACTTCTCATGCATCCAAAATACTTGAGCCAACCACTATGCCATTTGTGTCCACCATACCTACCTATACTACATGGTATTTTCCCGCCATTCCAAAGTAAATTGCTTGAGTGCTACCTTTAAAATTCCATCATTCACCTTTGCAATATATAGCTCATGGGACAAATAGCTTAAAAACTATTGTGGTATTGAATATGTAATTATGCACTTTATCTCTTATTAAGTTGCTTGTTGTGCGATAACCATGTTTATCGGGGAACGCCATCAACTCATTGTTGAATTTCATGTGAGTTGATATGCATGTTCGTCTTGTCCGAAGTAAGGGCGATCTACACCGAGTTGAATGGTTTGAGCATGCATATTGTGAGAGAAGAACATTGGGCCGCTAACTAAAGCCATGATTCATGGTGGAAGTTTCAGTTTTGGACAAATATCCTCAAGTCTCTAATGAGAAAAGAATTAATTGTTGTCAAATGCTTAAAGCATTAAAAGAGGAGTCCATTATCTCGTTGTCTATGTTGTCCCGGTATGGATGTCTAAGTTGAGAATAATCAAAAGCGAGAAATCCAAATGCGAGCTTTCTCCTTAGACCTTTGTACAAGGCGGCATAGAGGTACCCCTTTGTAAAACTTGGTTAAAGCATATGTATTGCGGTGATAATCCGGGTAGTCCAAGCTAATTAGGACAAGGTGCGGGCACTATTGGTACACTATGCATGAGGCTTGCAACTTATAAGATATAATTTACATGATGCATATGCTTTATTACTACCGTTGACAAAATTGTTTCATGTTTTCAAAATCAAAGCTCTAGCACAAATATAGCAATCGATGCTTTTCCTCTATGAGGACCATTCTTTTACTTTCAATGTTGAGTCAGTTCACCTATTTCTCTCCACCTCAAGAAGCAAACACTTGTGTGAACTGTGCATTGATTCCTACATACTTGCTTATTGCACTTATTATATTACTCTATGTTAACAATATCCATGAGATATACATGTTACAAGTTGAAAGCAACTCGCTGAAACTTAATCTTCTTTTGTGTTGCTTCAATACCTTTACTTTGAATTATTGCTTTATGAGTTAACTCTTATGCAAGACTTATTGATGCTTGTCTTGAAGTGCTATTCATGAAAAGTCTTTGCTATATGATTCACCTGTTTACCCATGTCATATACATTGTTTTGATCGCTGCATTCACTACATATGCTTTACAAATAGTATGATCAAGATTATGATGGCATGTCACTCCGTGAAATTATCCGTGTTATCGTTTTACCTCGCTCGGGACGAGCAGAACTAAGCTTGGGGATGCTGATACGTCTCCGACGTATCGATAATTTCTTATGTTCCATGCCACATTATTGATGTTATCTACATGTTTTATGCACACTTTATGTCATATTCGTGCATTTTCCGGAACTAACCTATTAACAAGATGCCGAAGTGCCGATTCTGTCGTTTTCGCTGTTTTTGGTTTCAGAAATCCTAGTAAGGAAATATTCTCGGAATTGGACGAAATCAAAGCCCAGGGGCCTATTTTTCCACGAAGCTTCCGAAGTCCGAAGGAGAGACGAAGAGGGGCCACGAGGGGCCACACCCTAGGGCGGCGCGGCCCCCCTTGGCCGCGCGGCCCCGTGGTGTGGGGCCCTCGTGCCGCCTCTTGACCTACCCTTCCGCCTACAAAAAGCCTCCGTGACGAAACCCCCAGCACCGAGAGCCACGATACGGAAAACCTTACCGAGACGCCGTCGCCGCCGATCCCACCTCGGGGGATCCAGGAGATCGCCTCCGGCACCCCGCCGGAGAGGGGAATCATCTCCCGGAGGACTCTACGCCGCCATGGTCGCCTCCGGTGTGATGTGTGAGTAGTCTACCCCTGGACTATGGGTCCATAGCAGTAGCTAGATGGTTGTCTTCTCCCCATTGTGCTATCATTGTCGGATCTTGTGAGCTGCCTATCATGATCAAGATCATCTATCTGTAATTCTATATGTTGCGTTTGTTGGGATCCAATGAATAGAGAATACTTGTTATGTTGATTATCAAAGTTATGCTTATGTGTTGTTTATGATCTTGCATGCTCTCCGTTACTAGTAGATGTTCTGGCCAAGTAGATGCTTGTAACTCCAAGAGGGAGTACTTATGCTCGATAGTGGGTTCATGCCCGCATTGACACCGGGACAGATGGACGTAAAGTTCTAAGGTTGTGTTGTGTCTGTTGCCACTAGGGATAAAACATTGGCGCTATGTCCGAGGATGTAGTTGTTGATTACATTACGCACCATACTTAATGCAATTGTCTGTTGTTTAGCAACTTAATACTGGAGGGGGTTCGGATGATAACCTGAAGTTGGACTTTTTAGGCATAGATGCAGTTGGATGGCGGTCTATGTACTTTGTCGTAATGCCCAATTAAATCTCACTATACTCATCATGATATGTATGTGCATTGTCATGCTCTCTTTATTTGTCAATTGCCCAACTGTAATTTGTTCACCCAACATGCTTTTATCTTATGGGAGAGACACCTCTAGTGAACTGTGGACCCCGGTCCATTCTTTAATACCGAAATACAAATCTGCTGCAATACTTGTTTTTACTATTTTCTCTCGCAAACAATCATCTTCCACACAATACGGTTAATCCTTTGTTACAGCAAGCCGGTGAGATTGACAACCTCACTGTTTCGTTGGGGCAAAGTACTTTGGTTGTGTTGTGCAGGTTCCACGTTGGCGCCGGAATCTCCGGTGTTGCGCCGCACTACATCCCGCCGCCATCAACCTTCAACGTGCTTCTTGGCTCCTCCTGGTTCGATAAACCTTGGTTTCTTTCTGAGGGAAAACTTGCTGCTGTGCGCATCATACCTTCCTCTTGGGGTTGCCCAACGAACGTGTGAAATACACGCCATCAGTAATTGAAGGCCACGAGCAACTCAAATCATACATTACTAATTATTATAAAGACCTGTTCGGTCCTCCGGAGGAAAGTTCTTTTCTCTTAACGAGGACTTAACGGATGACATACCCCAAGTTTCTATGGAAGAAAATGGTCTACTAACCGCACCTTATTCTGAGGATAAGGTTCAGAAGGCAATTTTCCAAATGGAATGCAATAAAGCACCGGGTCCAGATGGTTTTCCAGCGGAGTTTCATCAAACTTTTTGGGATACTATTAAATCGGACCTTCTAGATTTGTTCAGTGATCTCCACACAGGACAATTAGAATTATTTCGTCTAAATTTTGGTGAAGTAATTTTGTTACCGAAGGTTAATGAGGCAGAAAGGATTCAACGATATAGACCTATTTTCCTATTAAATGTCAGTTTCAAGATTTTCACGAAAGTGGCCACCATTAGACTTAATACGGTTGCGGATCATGTCGTTCAACCATCACAGACCGCTTTCATGCAAGGAAGGAATATCCTTGATGGAGTGGCAGTGTTGGATGAGACGGTACATGAGATGCATTCTAAGAAATTAAACGGGGTCATTTTAAAATTAGATTTCGAAAAGGCATATGATAAGGTCAAGTGGTCTTTCCTACAGCAGACACTTAGGATGAAAGGTTTTTCTCCAGAGTGGCGTGCTCTAATTTATGATTTTGTGTATGGAGGTAGTGTGGCAATCCGGGTTAATGATGACACCGGCCACTATTTCCAAACACGGAAAGGGTTACGCCAAGGGGATCCGTTATCACCGATGTTGTTTAATATTGTAGCGGATATATTGGCGATACTCATAGAGCGGGCCAAGTCTGATGGTCAGATTGAATGTGTGATCCCACATTTGGTTGATGGGGGGTTATCTATCCTTCAATATGCCGACGATACAATTCTATTTATGGATCACGATCTCGAAAAAGCTCGCAATCTGATTTAATTTTGGCGGCTTTTGAGCAGTTGTCGGGATTGAAAATCAATTTCCATAAAAGTGAATTGGTCTGTTTCGGAGATGCCCAAAATGATATGACTCTATATACATAGTTGTTTGGTTGTGGGCAAGGCCAATTTCCTATTCGCTATTTGGGTATTCCAATTCATTATCGGAGACTTACAATTGCTGAATGGAAAATTGTGGAAGAAAGATTACAAAAACGCCTTAGTAGTTGGAAGGGTAAATTGTTGTCCCTCGGAGGAAGATTGATTCTCATTAATTCAGTACTGACAAATATGGTATTGTATATGTTATCATTCTTCCTATTGCCAAAAGGAATTCTGCATAAACTCGATTATTATCGATCCAGATTCTTTTGGCAAGGGGACAGCGAGAAAAAGAAATATCGACTGGTTAAATGGAGTGTAGTTTGTAGTCCCAAAGATCAAGGCGGACTGGGAGTTCATGACCTGGAGGTCAAGAATTCAGCTCTGCTGGATCAATGGCTTTTTAAGCTTCTTACTGAGGATGGGATTTGGCAAACTATTGTTCGTAGAAAATATATTGGCTCGAAGGCGCTATCCCAAGTGGTTTGGAAACCTGGGGATTCTCACTTCTGGGCTGGTCTCATGGCGACAAAAAATGTATTCTTTCGCCATGGTACTTTCTCTATTAAGAATGGAGAACATATACGGTTCTGGGAAGATGTTTGGTTAGACAATGCTTCCTTAAGTGAACAGTATCCTGCCTTGTATAGTATTGTTCGTCGCAAAGGTGATACCATTACCACAGTAATGGCTACCTCACCTCCGAATGTGACGTTCAGACGGGTTTTACTTGGACAAAGGCTATTGGCATGGAATGCTTTAATTCAACGGCTGGGAGATATTCACCTATCACCTGAACCGGATGAATTTAGATGGAATCTGCATGTAGATGGCACTTTCTCAGTCAAATCTTTATACAATGCGATTCTTCATTCTGATATACCGGTTGATAATAATAAGAAAATCTGGAAGATGAAAATACCATTAAAAATTAAAAAAATTGGATGGTATCTTCGTCGTGGAGTTATTCTTACCAAAGATAATCTTGTCAAGCGGAATTGGCATGGAAATTCAAGGTGTGTTTTTTGTCATCAAGATGAAACTATTAAACACCTTTTTTTCAATGCCATTTTGCGAGATCTATTTGGTCAGTCATTCAAGTAGCATCTACCATGTATCCCCCGACTAGTGTAGCCAATATCTTTGGCAACTGGCTTCACGGTATCGATTCAAGGTTTAAGTTGCTTCTTAGGGTGGGGGCGCTAGCAGTTATCTGGGCACTCTGGCTAAGTAGAAATGACAAGATTTTTAATGATAAAAATTGTTCTTTGTTGCAGGTCATCTACAGATGTACATGTATTCTCCGTTTGTGGTTACCTCTTCAGCGGATGGAGAACCGAGACCTATTTACGGAGGTCTGTACATGGTTGGAGGCTACGGCGAGGGATACTTTTTCCCTACATGGGTGGCAGCATAGTCTACGGATTGCAGCACCACCCGCACCTTATGCGTTATATGATTCATCGCTTCGATATGTATTCCGCCTAGTTTTATTTTCTTTGAATCCAGACACTTTGAATGGCTGTGTGCATCCTGGTTATGCAGATGCTGAATGTAATTGCTTTCCTAAAATTAATAAAGCATCCTTTATCGAAAAAAATCCAACACGGTACCATTCGTGTAACACTTAACATAATATGCTTCTTTGACCTCCAGGTTTTCCTTTCTGTATTTGGACATCTTTTTCTCAAAACGATCTGTGTACTCAGAGACGACCTTATCAAAACTGCCTTGTTTCATCGGGCACATTCGTAGCAGCTATTGGGACACAACCATTTTAATGCCACGAATCTCAGTCCCTGTACTTAGTTTCCTGCTTTTTTTTAGGACAATCTGCTAGGCTTTTACTAATCAAAGACAATGTTAACACAACTACAGACACGGGACACTATCGCTTTCTTCTTTACTAATATGGTGATGATATAGTTAAAATTAAAAACATGAGCTCGGTCAATTATCCCTTTCTTCTTCAGAGAAGCCTAACTCTAAGAGCATCTTCACCGGCGCGCCCATAGCGGCCCTGATAGTGATTTGGGGGTCGGGAGCGAAAATGAGCTCACACGGGCGCGCCCCAAATAGCGCCGGCGATTTTCCGAGCCCAATAAAAGCGCCGGTAACCCCGTGCCGGACCCTTGGCGAAGGGCGCGAATCGGGCGTGTCGGCGCCTCGCGAGGCAGAAAATTTTGGGCGTGGGAGCCACCTATCAGCCACACATCCAAAAATTATACATATTCTCCACCAAAACCTCGTCCCCTCCGCCGCTCATTTCTCCCGCCCACCGCTCCATATCCCATCCAGCCTCCAATCCGAAAAACCCTCGCCGTCGCCATGGCACCGAAGAGAAAGGCTCCGGCGATGGCAGCGAAGGCGCCGACGAAGGCGCCGCCGAAGCTGTGCACCGTGACGCCGAAGGAAAAGCCGGCGACTATGTCGCAGGAGGAGTGGGAGGAGGAGAAACGCCGCTGCTCCTTCGTGACGACCGACCGAAGAAGGCGTCTCGTCGCCGCTCTCGAGGCAGCGAAAGCGACATCCGCTGCGGAAGCTTGCCTCAGCATGGGCGGCGGCCTCAGCAACATCTCGAGCTCACCGTCGTCACCGGGGTACTACGCGGGGTACTACGCGGACGGGCTGTCGATCTCGCAGATGCGGCTGTCGCAGATGGACGGCCGCGTCCGCTACTCCCCCGAGTACGCGGACATCGACATGACCTTCGACCCCAAAGCGCCGTTCTCGCCGGATTCAGCGGCGAGGGGTAGCAGCGTCTTTCGCTTCCCCGTCGACATGAACTCGTCGCCTGACCTGCGCCGCACCGACGGCCACGTGGCATACGGCACTGGCCTTCCCCGCGACCTCTTCCCCGACGAGGGCAGGAGCACCCACCAGGTGTTCGGCAGCGCGTCCGGCGTGTCCATGGGCGAGGACGAGGTGAGTTTTCTTACTTTTTATGTGTTATGCACATCGTAGACACCGGCGGCGACTGAAAGTAGGTAACTTGTTGAGTAGATTGCCACCCGGCTTCATATGCGGCAAAGCCTACGAACCCCCGTCGACGAGTATGAAGAAGAGGCCGAGGAGGACGAAGGTGAGGAGGAGGTTCAGGAGGAGCTGATCGACGCCGACACCGGCGTGACCACGACGAGGACGACGGCGCGCAGGCGTTCCGGCGGCACTCGTGGTCCAAGGTGGAGGTCTTTGGAGGATGAGTGTCTCATCGAGGCGTGGAAGCAAGTGAGCTTTTGCCCCATCACCGATGCCAACCAAACCGGAGGCAAGTACTACAAGCGCATCCTCGATTCCTTCAACGAGAAGAAGAACTATGGTGACTACGCCACCATCAACATGAACCAGAACGAGGGCGCCCTCTCCCACCATTGGAACATCATCAAGACGGCGTGTAGCAAGTTCCATGGCTACTATGAGAATATTAAGCGCCAATAGGAGAGCGACAAGACGATGGTGGATTGGGTATGATCTACGCAACCTTGTTCCATATCTTGATGATCCATCTTATTCCATATCTTGTTTTGCATCATGTATTGTTAGATTCTCCAAACCCTCGAGATGTACAAGTCCGAAAACGAGAACAAGGACTTCATCTTCATGCATTGCTTCAACAAGCTACAAGGTTGCAAGAAATGGGATGACCTCTGCCTCACTCTACACAAGGACGGGGTAGAAGGGCCGGTGGATCCTGCCGGGGCCTCCACCGGGCGCCCCATTGGCAACAAGACGGCCAAGGCCGAGAGGAACACGGCGCCGATATTGGCCGCCATGGACGCCTCCCTCGAGAAGATAATCACCTCACTCTCGGTGGAGAACAAGGAAGCGTCGGATAGGGCCGCCGTCGTGTGGAAGGCAATCCTCGACAAGAAAGACATGAAGATCGAGTTGGAGAGGGAGAAGGTGGAGGCGGCAAAGATGGAAGCTCACGCCGCTGCCATGAAGGCCACCAACGAAGCGACACAGCTTTCGTTTGCCAAGATGTCTTAAGAATCCAAGATCTTCATGGCCGACATGGAGAAGATGGACCCGTTGGCGTGGGTTGTAACATCCCAGGATTCCAGACAATTGCAGGGTAGATTTAGGAAGGGATGTGCATCTCATCATAAAAATCTGGGGAAATTTCGCGCTTTATTGCATAACACATCAAAGGGGATCAAGTTTCTCTCTCGACACCAATTAGGGCTTAGGGTTTCGAGAGTGCGATAAACTTTGACATGATCTCTTTGCATTTAGGTCTTGCATATTAGTTGTGCATCATCTTGATTGAAATGAAAACTTTAAAATTAAATGAGTTTGAATTCAAATTCAAACTCAAACAATTCAAATTGGATTAAATAATATATAATTCAATTCATAATATTGAATACATACAAATAACAATAAAAGATAAATACATATAATATAAAGCTCAACATAGAGAAAACTTGAGCTTTATTAATTAACACACATGATACATTGTCAATTACAATATTCATTATATAATTACAATTAATCAAATAAAAGGAAATGAAATGAATAAAAGAAAATTACAAGTATCTAGAACTAAAACCCTAGATACTATTCATCTTCTTGATCATGAAGAACACCTTGATGATCTTGAAATGATTCAAACCTGCACATCAAAGAAAAACAAAGAATTGCATTGCACCAAGTGGCAATGCCACTTGGCTGTTAAAGATAAAGAAAAATAGGGGATAAGCTTGGATCAGCCGAGCTGATCCACATCCAGGGAGCAAGTCCCAACCAAGTGAAGCACACAGCTCACAAGGCATGTTGCATGGCCAACAACACACATCCAATTAGGCTAGTCACCAAAATGAACAGCCTTGTTGTCGACCAAGGAGCACAACACAAAGGGGTATAAAATCTTTTCAGCTCCAAACCCTAGAGTTCATCGACACAAGCACCAGAAAGTGTAGAATAGCAAGAACATCAAATAGTAGAGACCATCCACTGCCTATTCCACCAAGAACAGGTAACTATTGAGCAAGATATGGTAAAGTAGCTCACAACAGATCACAAGCCAGGATGAGAAGGACAAGCACATCACCAGCCAGTTCATCACAGAAGCAAAACCTCTACATCAACAAACATCTAGTAGCTAGAGTGAGGTATACACAAAATCATGAGCAAGCAATGGTTTTGCTCATATTTCACAACATATGCACAACACACCAAGCCATAGGGTAGGGCTACCCTAATTGTATCATCACTTGGTCCTAGACCATGTGATGATGGCAAAATGGAGAGATGCCAGTAAAACAAATCCCAGAGGACACTGGTTATACCCAAGTGAATCACCACAGAGGCAACCAAAAGCATCCAGTATGGATTTGATCTATTGCTAGCCTAACCAAACTCACTTAGCAGCACCAGCCTAGTAAAACCATCAGAAAAATAGACATATTTGTGTCTAAATGATTTTTCAACATCAAACTGATACTGGAATCAAATGGTGATCACCAGTATCTTTACACAGAAAGCATACAAGTGGCAGGAGCAACCATATCTAGCAGAAATCCACTGCTAGGGTCACAACAACTACCTAGCCGTACACACAAGCCAGCCAAACAAAGATATCATTACTCTAGAGAGTTCAACAACAAGTGGAGGTGCCAACCATAGTTGGTTTCCATCCAAAATTGTATAAATAAAATAGGAAATCATCGCTGCATCAGCAGTTCATTCCTTTTGTCAGAATTTAGGAAGCAAAGCTTCACTGACAAGCAAAACCATCAACAACAAGCCTACACAGATGATACATGTGTATCAGGTAGATCACCAGCCAACAATAATGCTTTTACTAGCAACAGCAACCATCAGTACTTGGTGAGAAGTTTCATAGACAAGCAACAACATCATATAAACAAGTATATAACAATCCAGTAAGTATATGATGATCACAGGATTATCCAAGGCCACAAATACAAGCAGTAGCAACTACAAGTAACTGCCGTAGATAAACAACATATATATCACCTTTTATAATTGTATCCAGGGCCTGGTTCATGAAGATGCGCGAAATCCGCGCGCGAGACGTCTGATCACCGGCGCTATGCGCCTAGCACCTTGGCCTCCTTTTGGACTTTTTATGTTGTTCAGGTCTTGTTGTGCCCCTTTTGAAATCCACTTTGCACCGTATCATGTGCAAAGTGTGATGAACTTATTTCAGACCTCAATTTGAAGCTGTAATTTCGTGCAAATTTGACCTAATTTGAGGGTACAACCTCTTTTCTGAATTTCCTGAATATAAACTAGCCCACGCCGAAAATGCGTCGGCCCATTGTAGCCACCCCCAGACGCAAACGGACGCACAACCATTTCCGCGTCCACCAGGCGACGCAAACGGACGCCCGCGGACAATTTAGACGTTCGAAATACGCGCGCCGCTGGAGATGCCCTCAGGACCAGGGAGAGAAGAGAAATTGAGTCCTGCAACATAGGAAAGGGCGGCTATAGGATGCCTTCTCACCTTCGCCCAACTTTCTCACTTTCGTGTGCAAGACGGCGTTGGGCCGTTGGCAACAAACAGTGAGATCATGGTGAGCAGGATCATACTACACTGTCCTACGTATACTGCATCTGTTCACCTTTTATTTACTTTGCCTTGCAAGAAACAGTGAGATGATCTTGCATTTCTTTTGGCTTGGTTGTGCTCAATTAATTAAGGTTTGGGGTTACCTAGAGCGGTCATGGTGATTGGATAAGCGACTATCGCACTCTACTCATACCCTGTGTCCCAGTTGTTATCCATGATTTGGAGCTACACCATTTGCAATATGGTTGAAAACGAGTGACCACAACACAACCCTCTTTTTGGTCCCTGTTTGTTTATGATGACAATCTATATGATTTGGACTTCTGAAGCATATTCAGATCAGCTCATTATTGCCAAGGTTGAAGTATGAGAGAAATTAAGTTATGATTCAGGTATATAAAAATATATGGTATCATGGGGGCACAGTGATCATTTTCTAGAAGTTTCCCAACCATCACTTGTTAAACAGGTATTTAATTTAAAAACATAATTCACACTTTTGTAATATTTTGATTGGAAATAGATATGGAGTAAGCTGGTTATCTCATGTTTACACATGAACAATGGCACTTGTATTTGATAGAGTGCTCTAACTTCTAGGGTGGTCAGCGGGTTTAATAGATATTTTGTCATATTTTCCATTGAAAGAATAGCCATGAATAAATGGACACTGCATGACTTTTCTATTGCAACGAACAGATACACGTTGCAATGTCCTTCAATATCTTCTTATTAAGGAAAATATATATACAAGTTAGAATACACTTTAAATTATGCATATTTTACAAGCATGTACGGTAATACCTTTCTATTCCAGCTAATTATCTTATGCATGGTTGTCCGAAAAGTTCATTTTGTCTGTTCGGTACAAATAGCATAACCAGCTACACTTCTTTGTTAAATACCTCAAGGCGGACGCTAGGCGTCGGTGGGCAGATAATTTGCCCAAAATCGGTTGTCCTTCCGGCCGTCCGATGGGCATCCAACGTTGAGAACCAGATGCAATGCACTTTTGCAATTTGACCTCTCAGTTCTTGCAATATCAACCCGCAGTCCAAGCTTTCTCTGAACCAGGCGCAATATATTTTTGCAGTTTGACCCCCTTATCTTGGAAAATCAGCCCGCAGTCCTAAGTTTCTCCACGTAAACTGTACGGCTATACAACTTAGTCTCTGTCTTTCTCCATATTTACAACAAATGTGTGTACGTAATGGCAAATGGTATTACAACAAAAAAAGTCACCCATGTATACAAAAAATATATACTATCACCACAAAATGACCTAACATTTGTAAAAAAAAATAATGTTACAATAAAATGGTTAAACCAACAATTTTTTATGTAGATCTATTTACAACAAAAGTCGCAAACATTATCCACAAAAACCACAGACTATTTACAACAAAAATCTATACGTTTGCAAATAATTCAAAAAATGTTAAGAACTAATTTAATTTTCTACAACTTGAATTACAACAAAAATCATCGTCTATTTTTACAAAAGTTAGAAACAATTACAACAAAAATTCATATGTTTGCAAAACAATCAAAAGTGGTCAAGCAACAATTAATTTGCTACAGATTAAATTACAATAAAAGTCGGCAACTAATTTTTACAAAAGTCAGAAACGATTACAACAACAAAAAAATGGTGCACAAATAATCGAGTCATTAACTGGTCTTTGGATCAACTACCATGATAGAAAAATGTCAGACGTCCAATCTAGGCCGTGAGGAGAAAAAAAACCTTGAGTTATAGCCTAGCGAGCCTTAAAACCTAGTAGGACCATGAAGGAGAGAGGCTCGCAGATCGCTCGCTCGGTACGAATATGATCGCTCGCCAGCAACGGATCGACTTATCGTAAGCATTTTCCTTGTCACAATTGAACGCACACAACATCGGAATAATTAAGCCACACTGCAAGCGAATGCATGCAGAAACGTAGCAGAAGCTAGCTAGCTATACCTAGCTGGACGCGCATGTGTATGCACAACGGCGCGCGCCTGCATAGGCATGCATGTGCGTATGAAGCAAGCTAAGCCATCTACGTACACATACGGAGAGAGAACCTAGCAAGTGGGTGCGCGCGCGACCGATTTTTGCCCCGCATCGGTCGGCCGGCCACAAGCATTTTCCATACCTCAATCATTTGTTATCATAAATATGGTATCATATAAAATATACATACTGCATAGAGATAAGTAGAAAACAATTACTCACGTGAACAGAAAAAATTGTTATTGCATGCCAATTTGTATCTAAGGGAAAATAAAAAAAGTTTCAAATGTTCAAGCATAGTGGGGCCCATCCGAGCTTATGTTCTTGTGTTTGGACAGGATTGCACTCTAATATGGTCATTACACTGCACTGCACGAAGAATAAGAAGAGTCCTGAACGACCTGAAGCAATATATTGGACAACAACTTATGTTTGACCACCTATAGAACAACATATGCACAGAGAAATTATGAAAAGATCATTGGATGAGGCACTATAAGTAATTGAAGCTATGTTTATTCTATTTTATTTAATTGCATCCAGATAAAACAACAACCAATAAAATCTGAAAGGAATATAACTTTCCTTATGCATCACCGTAATATTTTGTAAGTTCATGAAATTGCAAGGTGTGTCTGACTAACGAATCTGGTCCGCTAAAACCAAACATTGGCGAATGTGGTAGCTGTATTTTGGTTTCTCGCTCCTCTTTTTCATACATAATCAGATAAAAGAAAAGAATACATGTGAGCATGAGAATCCTATCCAATACTCTGAAAATACAAACCTTGGGTTGTCCTGATTTCATAACATGAACATACTAACAAATGAACTGCATCCATGCTTAGAAAAAATTGAGTAGTACAGTTTTCTTTATTATCCTTCATGTGAAATTCGTTCTTGATCCAAACCTGAACCAAAAAGAAGGGAAAATTGACAACCAATGTAGAACAAACCAAATGCTGTAAAATTGTGCCGCAATTCAAGGGGGGCGATACTAAAACAGAGGTAGTTCCGTTTCCTTCTAAGCTCTAGGCTCCACTTCTTTGTTCCCTGGCTGTACGTAGAAAGCTTTGAGGCTGGAGATACCTCAATGATCTTGGGCTGGATGTCAAAGCAGGGGAGAGTCTGCAGTGGCGCCATGCTGATAGGAGCGAGCCCGCTGCAGCGGAGATTAACATTGGACTAGGAGATGGCTATATATATTGGGTGGAGATTAGGAGAGGAAGTGGAGGGGTGATTTATTGATGGACACAGCATGAATCAGAAAGCTCAGTGGAAAATAATGAGGAGATGAGAAACTGCAAAGAAACATTCAGTTACGGAGCCAAAGGAGGCTAAATTGGTGGAGTAGCTATAGAAAAAATTAATAGAATATTGGTGATTGAAGCTTCTAGAGATAGTTTTTTTTTTCGAAAAGGGGGGAAAATTGCCCCAGCTTCTGCATCCAAAGGATGCACACGGCTTTTTATTAGATTATTGGCAAACCTTACAAGAAGCAATAGAAAAAATCAACCTCGAAGCCACCTCACTAGACCTACAGTGGGATGAAGGGGGTGACAATACACCAACTGACACCATCCAAAAACCAAATGTCTTCCCAAACCGCCCAATAGCAGGTGAGAAGCACATCCAGTCAAGCAGACTCTCCGCGCACGCCAACACACATGCCACAGAAGTTGCTACCGCCGTCTTCCTCGACTCCATCTTCAAGAGAGATCATCGTATTAACCTTGCAAGACCTGCCGTCGATGCCACCATGACGCCAGACGGCTCCACCATCCTGCACGCATACATCATCCCGCATCTGTCGTCGATACCCTGTAGCACCATGCCACCGAGCCTCAACGCCAACAATGTGTTAGATGAATACCACTCCACCGACATCCGCCAACATCCAGCAGCTGCTCCAAAAATGATGCCCCAGGAGGTAGAACGACGTAGGGCGCGCTGCCATCGTCCGATCCGGGAGACCCAGATCTAGGGTTTCCCCCGGAGCAGCACGAGAGTGTAGATGCAGGCTGCGACAACGATGCCTTCAAGAAGGTTATGACGTGTAGCGCCGCCATCGCCCGCCAAGACCGGAGTCGGAGCACGGTTTTCACCGGCAACCGCGCATTCCCACCTCGCCGAGCGTAGTGCCGAGGCAAGCAAGATGGCGCTGAGCCACCACCGCCGTTCCTCCGATGCTCCGTAGAGGACCAGCCCGCAGCGAACCGCCGCCGGCCCCCCACGAAGCCGCCGTCGAGCCACCTTCCTCGCAGAAGTCGGCCGAGCAGCCACCACCGCCCTTGCCGCCACCTGCCCGCGCCGCCCGGATACGCGTGATACGTCCAATTTGCATCACTATTTTATATCATAATCTGCTGTTATTCATTGATATATTTCATATTTGGAGATGATACTTATGTTATTTCATCTATTTTGCATGTTTCATGATTATT